>NW_020664447.1:46292837-46598006 GCF_002925995.2 Terrapene triunguis
GGGGAGAGGGATCGGAGCAGTCAGGGGATAGGGAGCAGAGGGGTTTAGATGGGTCGGGAGTTCTGGGGGGGGCTGTCAGGGGGTGGGGAGTGGTTGGATGGGACGTGGGAGTCCCAGGGGTCTGTCTGGGGGTGGGGGTGTGGATAAGGGTTGGGGCAGTCAGGGGACAAGAGGCAGGGAGGCTTAGGTAGGGGGTGGAGTCCTGGGGGGCAGTTAGGGGCAGGGGTCCCAGGAGGGGGCAGTCAGGGGACAAGGAGCGGGGGGAGGGTTGGGGGTTCTGAAGGGGGGAAGTGGGAGGGGCGGGGCTAGGGCTGGATGGGCGGGGCTAGGGCAGGACAGGGGCGGGGCTCCTCCCGTCCTCTTTTTTGCTTGCTGGATTATGGTAACCCTAACTACTACCAGATAGCTGAGTCTTGACCTTTGAAAGAGAAAAGATCCCTTGACATCCAAAGTTCAGAGCTGGACAGGTTCAGCACAGCACTTTCAACATTATTTTAGTTCATTTTATTTAGTTTAGTATTTTATGTTGTTGTTTTTTCTGCAGTCTTTAATCATGTTGGGCAAATAAACTATTGGCATGCTGATGAAGACCAGCATCACCCAGATATCAAGTAATTTTGTTCAAATCCACCAGGTAATATCCAGCAATAGGACTATCTCCAGTTGGTTGATTAAGGATCACCATCATGTCTGCTAAGAAATCAAATCTATGTAGCTCGAAACTTTGCAAATCCATTTTATTCGAAGAAATTAATGAACCATGTGGTTATATACTTTATATATACACTTGGCAAACTGGTTCCCCCAGCCTATTTTATTTATAAGACTTATGACTAGGAAAGACCATTACAATCAGTCAAAACCCTTCTTCATCTCCAAAGGATGGGGAAGGAATGGAATTCTCATATGCAAGACCGAATGGGTTATGCATAGCTGTCTACAAAGGTTATTGGCACCTTGCTTGTTATGGATAAAACTAACCTGATCTTTATTGACAAAATTAGGGAGGATTTGTTCTAACCTCAGTGCAAAGGCCAAGACAGTCCTTTATAATATCATTAGAAAGGGAGCATGGGAATGAGGCAGAACTTTATACATTTTTGTTCTTTGTTGGATGACAGAAAATGTGGCTGTCCTCTTAATGTCTAGGATTTATCCATGCTCTTGTACATAGAATGTTTTATTAAATAATGGTGCCGGGATATATTAAAAGTATTAGAGTATGTGGCTGGAAAGCCGTCTGATCTAGGAGATTTATCCTTTGTTTAGTAATTTGATAGCTATTTTCACTTGTATTGTGCTCTACAAGGATATTCAATGCTTTTGCTCAGGCTATTGCTTAAGCAGATAGCATTTCTTTCTAATATTCATTAATGTTTTTGGCTTTGGAGCAAGGTGTGTAGAGTTGTGTAAAACAGGAAAATCAATTGAGATTTATAAAAATCTGTTTAGACTTGTATGAAGATGTAATTAAATTTTGCTAGTGGAAGTAGTGGCTCATTTTGAATAATAGCTATATTAAGACGCCTGTTTTAGAAGACATTAAAGTCATAGGTCAAAACTGAGACTTTATTGCAAATTTACAGGGAAAAGGCTCTCCAGTGAGAGATGGTATAATGTTCAGCTCCTAATAATCTAGGAGTATTTGGGCAGAAATTTGAGAAGCACCCAAGGTCCATTTTCAAAAAGACTTAGGAACCTAAGTTTCAATGAAAGTCAATGGGCTCCAAAGTAGATCTGGGTGAAATATTTTTGGCAAATTGTTTATTTGCCAAAGACACAGTTTCAGTCAACCCAGAATTCACACAAATTCACTGACCAGTTTCAGCATGAAAACGTTTTTCTGGACAGATTCACAAAACAGGAAGCGGCGGTGATGGTACCTCCCACCATATAACTTTTAGGGAACTTATCTGGGATGTGAGGGACCTAGGTTTGAATCCTTGCTCTGAAGCAGGGTGGGTATTCCTCAATCTCTCCTGTTGAAGTGGTTCCACTTCATGTTAATATTTAAATATTCATTGAAGCATGGATTTGAATTTGAGTCTCCTACCTGAGGATCCTAAGTCACTTAGATGTGTTTGAAAATGTTTCCCTTCATCCGATTATTCAGTGATATGTTCAGGATACCTAAAGTAAATTTTGGCAGGACCATGTTACTCAAAAATATGTAATTATGGTAAACGTAATAGCAAATATCAGACTTTGTCATTTTTAAAAAAAGTGAATTTAGTACTTAATTATTCACGAAAGGTTCCATATTCAGAGCCTTCCACACCAAAGTCTCTCTCTATCCCCAAAACTGGTTTAGCATAGACAATAGCAATGTAAAGTCCTCTCCTCTCTTCTATGCAGCTCTGTGAATGTGACCTAGCCATATTCTGGGGTTCAACTCGCACATCCATTCAGTCCTTGACCTTTGAGACTGCAACCTACTCTACAGTGTGTTGGGGGTTGTTTTTATGCTATGGACATCTAAATAGGTATTTAACTGATAGCTCAGTGTTGTAAATAAAATTGTTAATTTATGAATGGAATAATAGAGCAAAATATGTGCTGAGAAATGTTTGCATATGTAGTATTACAGTTTATTATGCTGTTAAATAATTATGCTGCTCTCTTTCATGATCATATCACTAATATTTATATACATCTATTTTTTTAAAAAATCTGAAGAAAATCCATTTGCCTACTGGTTGAGTGTTTTTGTTGCTCTTCATATACCGATAGAAGCTGCTATTTATGTCTTTTACTTTGTTTTAAAACTATAATCAAGATTGTGGGGGGCTGACAATGAGAACAATTGAAAGTTGCTGCCTGCCGGAATACTCAACAAAATACCTTTTTAGAAATGGACTATATGTTGTCTGTTGGTAGCATGGTTTTACAGTGCTTCCCTATGCTGAGAGCTTTGCTTTTTAATCTTTACAAGGGGAAATTCAAAAGTAATGTCACTAGCTGTTTGGTGTGTTCCTCGCTGAGTTTTCAAGGGACCCAGCATGCAGAAATTTAAGAAAACCTATATCATGTATGCTTCTGTCTGCTGAAGCAGAACTGCATCCAAAAGCAGCAGCCAAGGTCACCAAGGGTTTATTAGTCAATCTTTCCTAATGAGCTGTTCAGCCTTTTCAGAATTACCATGTGTTGTTACTGATGAAGGTCTCCCAGCTTGTGGTTAATCATAAATGCTACTCCCGCCTGTCTTTAAACATTTCAGTCATCTGTATGCAGTTCTCACGTTCATGGTTTCATCAACATACACACTTTGCATATGCTTATGAATCGTCTTACTAGCTACACCTTCCTTTTAAAGGAGTTTTTGCAACTTGCTGTTTATACTACACTTCCATAGAACCTATTTGCATTATGCCTGATGGTGGCAGCACAACAGATACCTGAAAGACGAAAAGTATGCAAAGGTTTGAAATAGAGATCTTGAAAATGTCAAAGCTCTATAACTGTGTTAAGGTCATGAAACTATACTAAGATGCTTATATTTCAGTTTAACTACTTGTGAAGCTCCATGTATATTTAAAAAGCTTATTCTAGGAGCAAAAGACTTTCTGAAATTTATTTTTTATCCTTAAAATAAATAAATATACCCAGCCACTATAGAAACCACTATTCATCAGGGAAATATTTGCATAGATGGCTCTGGGAAACAGGGAATGGAAGGCTAGGAGGTGTATTGGCAGAGAATAAGAAAAGCAGCACAATAACTTTTTTTTCTGAGGGATGGCTAGGAACCACATTGGTAGAGGGGCTCCCAAGAATTCCTTGTTAAAGTTCTACATTCAAATTGAAGGGAACTTTGGGATGATTTTCCTAATGTTGAATGAGTTAATCTTTCTCCCGCTCACCCTTTTTATTTTATCCTCCTGAACTCCTGGGGGTGCTGGTAAACTTTCCCTTCCAGAGATGACTTCTTCCTGTGGTTATTAGATTTTTTTTTCTGGGTGCAAGAGAAGATTATTTGGTTTTATGGTTGTGAGAAATTATTTTTATTTAAATGAGAAAACAGATAAATTCCACAGTCCCCTCTTCTCCTTTGTTGCAGATTCACTTCATGTACTCAAAGGTATTAACAGACTAGTTGAGGGAAATTTTGTGGGAACTGTTTGTTAAAAATATGGGCAACAGATCTCTAAGGGCAAAAAAAGCAGAACGGATTAAGCTTGAGTGCCCAAAGCATCTTGATTAGTAAGGTTGGTGGCAGCAGGATCAGGGAAGAAGTTTGAAAAGAAGACATGGGTGAAAGCATGGTCATTTGCATTTAAAAAGGCAAATTCACATATTCAAATTGTGCTCTGTAATCAAATCTTAGAAGATAGAGTTTGAGGTGACCTCTTGAACTATCTGATCTAATGGATACATTGAATAGGACTCTTTACATGGATTCTTCTGCAAAGTTTTAACAAGATTTTTCTTACTGTCAGAAAGATTTTCCTAATATCCAATTTTAATTTTTCCTTTATTAAAATAAATGTTTGTTTTACTGCTAATGTCTAATATAAACAGCTATTTCCCATCCCCCTACAATATTTCTCTAATATTTTTGTCTCTGCTGGTTTGCTGTAGGAACCCTTCATGTATTCAATTCCTTTTAACTCATGGGTGCAGGTAATTCTGTAAGTTAATGCAAATTAGTCATTTTTATTAAACTGTTTTGCAATACAGTCTGTTCTCGGAGTGAAGTAGAGTGAAAATATCCTACTTTGTTTTGGTGCATTACAATGTACATACTACAGTTACAGTGAATCTGTGCATAGAGGCCCGATTCATCAGGTTGTTTAGTGTACTTAATACTTCAGTGGGACTGCACACATGCTCAAATTTAGGCACATCCTAAAGCACTTTGCTGAACTGGGGAAAAAGTCAAGCTCTTTTGTGAAAAATAAATTCACTGTGAAAAAGTTCAGTTATACTGTATTTAATTCAATCTTTCAAAAGCCTACTCACCCCTTTGCCTTGAGCAAGTAAATTGTGTGTTATGGGAGAATAAAATAGAAGTAGAATAGGTTTTCTGAACATGCTGGTAAATTTTTGTGACAATTTTGCAAGACTGATATAACCTATGAAGTCATATTTATTATCTAGAAAAAAAAATAAGTGAAATATTCTGATTATGCCATTATCAAAACAGTTAAAAATAAAATGGGGGGGGGGGCTGATAGAATCACATATTATTAAGGTCGCCTGGCACTTCCTCTTATAGGACCTTGTGTTTAGTAGCTTATATGTTTTAGCCATTGGGTGAAATTTATCATCCCAGGTGTCTGCCTCCAGGTTGATTCTTTGATTCACCCCTCCCCCAATATTTTTTTTTTCAAGCAAAATGGTTTAGCCGTTTCAGAGAACATGGTAGGGGAAAATGTTACTTTGCAATGAAAAAAAAATTCCAGCAACCTTTTCTTTGAAAACCTCTAGTGTCCTCTTGCTTTGGAGCAGGGACTTGAAATTTGGGAGGGGGTTGCCTTTATCTCAGGGATGTGCCTTGTGCCATCCCTGTGAAAATCTGCCCAAATTTAGCCAAATTATATACCTTTGAAGTATCGCAATTTGCACACGCTTTTTAGAGACTTAGATTTTAGCATCTCTGAAGATTCAGTCCTCAATGAGCATGCTTGAGCCTCTTGCAGTTCCTAGTGCTGACCAGACTGTGAATGTGAGGTTCCCCCCAGAGCAACTGAGCATGCGCCCTCTCCTCACAACTCCTACACATGACCAGATAGAGCATGTACCATCCCCACAGAGCAAATAAAGGTCCTTCCTTCAGCCTTGGCTTATGGTGGTGAAGCTCAACTTTCCTTTTAATGGCCTTCTATTGACTACTCTGGGCTGGGGATGAGGGCCAGGCAACAGAACTGAGAGCAGGGACCCTGTTTCTCCTGTGCTTTCAGGGACTTCCCTTCTGGTGCCCAGGAAGCCTGGAGGGGGAGCCACCTGATTCAAATGAATTGGGGACAAGAGATGGACCTGGAGTTTGGAGGGAAGATGTGGGGGGGGGGGGGGTTAGGATGAAGGGAGGGGGGAAGGAAACTGGGACTAAGGAAATGGACTTGAGGGAATTGAGGGGGAAGACTGGGAGCTGTGGGGTGGGGACTGGCTGGAAATTACGTTAGTCTTTAATTAATGATCACATACTATTTAATTTAAAATAGTGTTATAATACACACAAGGGGGGCAAATTAAGGTTGCACGGGCAACCTTAATTCTGGCATTTTCTGTCTTTTGAGTGCCTGATGTTGAATCCTTAATATCCTTTTAATGTAATTTTTTTAAGTCCGTTTTATTGCTTTATTAACTTTAAAAGCAGATATAGCACAGCTACTGTACAATGAACATTTGTTTAAAATAGATGTGTTTTACAGAAGTAATTTCACCATTGTAATAGTGTTTCAGTATTAACTTACTTTCTGCTTATCAAAGTGGACAGTGCAAAGTTCATGAGCTGCTTGCATTATTAGTGTTCTAGTATCGCTCCTTGCCATGGAACTCATATAGTAAACATATTGATGCTATTAGAAAGCAGAATAGTTATTAAACATAGTGTTGGCATTTCTTCTGTAAACCAAGCATCTTAGGCTGATTTGGTTAGTCTTAAAAGACTGTGGTATTCTTTACCCTCTAAAATTTAAGATAATAGGAAGTTCCTGAGGAGTCACTGATAAGGTAAGATTCCAGAAGGTTGACCTGCAGAGGATTAACAGGATCCTCTAACATACTTTAACATGTTGATAGGGGAAATTGCTGTTTGGAGTGTGTTTTTTTTTCTTTGCAATGGCAACAGCTTTACAATAAGTGGAGTTGAGGCGAGAAGGATCAATATTTTGTTTTATTCCATGGATTGTGTGTAACATGGTGAATGTCGTAGTGCTTGTTCTTTTCACTGTAACTGCAAGTGTCATAAAGTTAGAAAAAAGTTTACAAAGAAAATTAGATGAAACAAGATAATATGTACACTTTAGGTTGAAAGGAAGCATCTTTTCATCCAAGAGATCTAGTCTCTTTTACATGTTCATGTTCCTCCCCATAACACTTGTTGGAGATATAGTACCTGCATGCATCAAGGAGAGACTTAGACCTCTAGGACAAGTTTTTCAAACCTGAATGTTTGAAGTAAAGTTGAAACCTCTGTGTACCTTTTGCAGACCTGGGTGCCACCAAAACAAACAAACAAGAGAAGAAAAACATACACTACCCAAGCTCTGCTTAAAATCAAGTACTTTATTTAGGTACTTGGGGGTTGAGGCTAAGTTTAGCTATCAAAATCTGAAAATGTTGCCCCTAGAAAATAGCAAACATTCTTGCGGACCATGAAGATCTTTCCCATAGGGCTACGATAGTCATAAGCTATCTGTGTAGTTGATGTTGGGGGAGTTTCTGAATTGCCATTATTTGGCTGGTTTGACAAATCCACATACTTTATCAATATTTGCTTCCATTTTATCTCGCTTTCATCTCATTGCAAAGAACCTATCAAAAGACTTGCTGCACCCCAAAGCTGAATATGTAGTTAAGATTTTTTTTTTAGCTATTCCAATTACATTAATCTATGTACACCGATAGAGAGATATGGTATATAGGATATTCATAGATATTTGCGGCAAAAGAAAGACATGCTATAAAAAAGGGCACAAAATGCCAAATAAGAGAAATTTACACCAGATTTAGTTTACAAAAGATTGTGTTTCTAAAAATGCAGAGATATTTTATTTTAAAACTGCTGTTTATCTTGAATATACACTAATGATTATTTAGTGCTGGCCTACAATTGAATTAACTGAACGAAATGTGAAGGCTTTGGGATATGGCCTACTTCTTACTAAGCTGGAGCATTTTGACTCTAAATTTAACTTGATGTGTAGAACTGCTGTTTTTAACAGACTGGTTTGTCCATATATTTCACTTTCCAGATCATTATTCATTATTATGTGTTGTCTTATGAAAGGTGGCAAATGGTAAAATATATAATTTTCTTTTGTTCATACTGTTGTGGTTTTTTTTGTATGTTCTACTTACTCAAGAGCACATTTGTTTAAACTGAACAGAACATAATACACTGGCATTACTTTCCTGTGTAATGCCAACATTTTGTTATAATGGCCTAATCTTGGAGTCTGATTGCCATCAACTAGTTCAAAAATTACCTTTTTGTACTGTGGAACCCTGGAGATAGTGCACCAGAGAAAGAAAAGAGGAAAAACAAGGTTGCAATACAATTTTGGCAACATCAGCCACACTAATAAAATCAAATCCAATGTTGTTTTATGAGCCTGAATTTATGTGGCTGCACAGGATCAAAGGATTTGTATCCCACTGGACTACAAGGTCTATAGTTCACAGCAAAAAAACTCATCAAAAAGAACATTTTCGTAGTAAGGCATTTCATTTTAATCAGCCATAGCAATAAAAGAGCTGTTAGGTGTCCAAAAACATTCTCCAAGATCAGAGACAACTTACTCTCTAGTACAATCCGTTTATTTATTGGATCCATACAGCGTCTCTAGTTTGACCATGCCACTGAACCTTCTCCCTCAACTTGTTTCAGTAATTTCCTTTTTATCTTTTCAAATTTTATGCACCAAGTATATCAGAAATTAGTAACATTAATGACGCACGATATCTCCCTGAAAATTATTAGCTAGTATGACTTTGACATGTAACCTTGGTTGAAACAGCACTCAGAGGATCAGTTAAAACAGAGGGAAAATACTGGTCAATTTAAAAATAAAAAATAAAAATTGGGTATTGAGTTTAACCTTTTCTCCCTGGATATAATCATTAGAGCAATGTCAATAACATAAGGAAACAGTAATCCAAGTTGTATTTGGTTTGTCAAGGGAGAGGAGGTGAAAACGGTGGTTTTGGAGACGAAGTGGAAAATATTTAATGCCACCTTAATATATTGAAAGACTAATAGGAATTTCTCTAATAGAAAAGGCTCTTGTCACAATTGGAAGTCCTTAAACTCTGTTTGTTAACTGTTTAAGGTCCCGATGCAGCAAAGCAGTGAATGTTCATGCTCAACATTAAGTGTGTGCTTGCATGCTTTGCTGAGGTGGGGCCTAAAGGGGGAATTGTTAACTATTAAAAATCAACGACTAAACCGTATATCATAGTAATTCTTGCCACTTTCATGTATTGATTCCTCTATGATGAATTGCCCCATCTCTTTCTACAGAGTCAGAAAGCTTCAAGAGATGGTCTGTCAATCAATCTGTCCTCAAAAATATGTAGACTTGTTTCCTTTAAATTGAATGGTAACTCAGTTTAGCAGGATAAAAAAAGACTGCTTAAGTCCTCTTTCTTTTTAAGGTAAGCATAGCTCTGTTTTTTCCCCTGGAGTAAAGTAGCTGACATATGGGCAAAATCAAAATTTTGTCACTTTCAAAATGAATCTCTGTGTACATCTGGATGACCTGGAATATTTGCAGCCCGATAAATCAGTCAGATCATTTAGCCACCATGGTACTTGCATTGCATTTGATGTCTTGGGACTCCATATAACTGCAGAATACTGGCTATCCATAAACTCCATGCATATGTTGTGTACTACTTGGTATGATCTAGGAGATGTGTAGGTTTGTATCATTTTTTTTCTTTGAATGGTTGTCAGGTTTCGCCATATAATTCTTATAAACATGGGTTCCCTCAGTCAAAGTTACAAAATTTTTCACTTTAGAACTGATATTTTTTCATGTTACCTGTCCAGACATCTCAAATCCGAGTGAAGATGTAGATTATCTACTCTTATAATGAATTAATCCCTTTAAATTTGTTGACCAATAGGCTTTTAATGAATGTTTAATCTAGGGCTCTGGAAGAGGTATAGTTCAGCTCAAAGAATCAAATTGATTAGCATATCATGTAACCGGTGAGCAGAGATCCAGTTAGAGAATCCAAGACACTCTTAAATTTACTGTACATGAATCCTTTAGGTATGTTTCAATTGCATTCAATCTCTTAATTTTTAAGGTAGATTTCTGCTTCTGAAAGGTATAAAGTTGGCAATTGTGAAAACCAAAGGTCACCAGTTGTCCCTAGAACAGCTAATATATAAGCAGTGTTTCCCTATGGTCCTGCTAATGTACCTTAACCTTGATCTGAAATAATTAGTCTTGGGACTGAGAGGAGAGTTCAGTCTCCCTGCTTATTCAAATTTTGCCTTCTCTGCTAAGATAACTACATGCAAATTAGTGCTAACTGTTACTGTATTTTTCTCATGTGGGCATCTGTTCACTAGAAACTAGACAGACTGTTATCTCACATAGGCCACCAAACAGGCATTAGATGCTAGTGAGAAAGGTTTTGGATATTTCCCAGAGACTAGATAGAGCAGATTCAAGAAAGACTTAGATTCCACTAAGATTTCCCTGAGCATACAAAGATTAGACAATGGAACAAAACATTGTCCAGATGCCAAATTAATGTTATTGTATCCTTACCCAAGGATTCTAGCACAATGAACATGTTTAGGTATATTATTTCCTATGCTGGAATTTTTAATATTTCACATTGTATTGAGAGTTCAGCAAGAAGTCATTTCAGGAGTACTATCTATGAGTTTGGGTGGAAGATAGGGCAAGGGAGGGATTTCCTTTTAGTAAATAGGTTCATGTGGGTGAAGTTGCATATAAATGTTTAATATTAATTATTGTTATCTATTGGGGGCACTTAAAGGAATGCAAGATCCAATGGCAACTTGCATAGAGCTGTGTAAAATTTTAGTAACAAAATTCACAAAGTGGGTGACATTTTGTCTAGTTTCATTACAAATTTTAACATCAGACTAGATTCAGTTCTGTGATCCTTCCAATGTGTTGCTTCAGATAGAAACCGTGTGAAAGGGGCAAATAAATTATTTTATCATTTTTAAAAGTGGTTTTAATGTTATTAGCAATATATTAAATGCAATTCATGTGTATGGTGCTTTTCAAAACACTTCAGTCTAAATTGCACAGATGTTAGAGGGGGAAGGAGACAGAGCTATATTCGCTCAGGAATAAAAGGTAGGCAAATAGGAGTTTTACAGAAATGTTTGCTGGAGCCAGGATGCTTGGCATGCAGGATGAGCAAGATGATCACTGGGGACAGCCTGAAAAAAGGCACTGACTGAAGAGTGGGGAAAAAGTGAGAGAGAATCGGGCAGAGTGTCAGGTCCAAAATGGGCTGTAGGAGGAAACAGTAGTGTTGGGAGTAGCCTAACACAACTTTGCATCTTAAAAGACAGCCCCTTATAGTGCATGATTGTGATGAGTCATGCCTGAACTACCTCTGAGCTTTCTTAAGCCTGATGGGTCATCCCGGACCCACAGTGTAGTGAGTCATTACAAGCAACTACCTGCAGGTCTTGTGACAGATCCCATGCCATTCAACTAGGGTTCAACCAATTCACAGGTGAGGGCCAACCCAAGTGATCCCAAGGGAAGTATATAGGTTCCTGAGGGAACCAGTCTCTCCAGTCTGCTCAACCGCAACCTCATTACCTGGCCCATTGCCTAGTAGTTCTGACAGACTGCCCTTGCTTCTGCTCCAGGTGGCCCTTGCACCTATGCTTGCTCTTGCTCTAGCCTGTGCCTGTTTTCATATAAGCCCATCCCTGCTCCAGCCTGCATCTGCTCCTGCCTCAGCTGGCTACCTGGTGATTCTGACAAGAGTCATGGTCAGAAAACATCTGTACAAAAATATCACCACCTTGCTCTACAGATATGCACTCTCCCTGTGCTCAATCATACTGGCTTACTTTACTGGCAAAAATAAGGATTTACTACCTTTTCATTTGTGTTAGCACTGATGGGTCTGCACAGCTGTGGGAGAGAAAACTGGATTTTATTCCAGCCCATCCATCACCAGCAGAATTGTTAAATAAGTTCCAGTGTGGAATTTTTATTAGTGGTGGTGCACAAGCTTAAAAAGAGGCTCTCTCTTCTCTCTGTGTTGTTGCCACAGAGCCCCACTCTTGCAATCCTCCTGTGAACTGGCCTAAAGCCTGGAATACTGTGGAAAGCTTTGGCTGTTGGGATGTGTGCAGACTTTGTCATGGAGGAGGAGTTTAAAGGATGCTATGTCCTTGTTGGATATTATCACTCTTGGGAATATACAGGAGAGGAGGAGGGCAGGAAAGAAGGTCTGAGTTGAGTATCAACAGTAGAGAAATTACCAGAAAATGGGATTTAATTGAAAAGAAGTAGAATTGTTTTCCAAATAACAGAGCAGAGCTGAAGGATGATGGCAAACCGATAGTGGCTTTAGTTACTCTAGTCAGAGGATATCTCCCTGTGGCAAACAGTGGAGTGAGATTAGGAGGTGAAAAGGTGAAGAAGACAGAGACCCGAGCCTGGGATTTGTTGGGACAGAGTTGGGAGACAGGTGTAAAGGAATCGAGAATAGGAAGCAGTGACACTGGGGAAATGGAGCTGACAGATTGGACAGTGGGAAGGAGGTGATTGAGAGTAGATGAAAACATAAAGATGTTAATAACCAGGAGGATGTGGAAGGTGTGCGTGACACAGAAGGGGAATAATCAGTGCACATACTAATGCTTAAATTGGAAAGGGTACATAATGGACTATACCAGACCCACAGTTTTCACTGCTGCTGGTGAAATAAAAAGGATGAAAAGTATATTCCTACAATCACTATTTTGGGTGAGATTACCATACTTGGTTTGGCTATTTTGAGGTGAGTGGGCCAGGCATTAGCATTTTAGTATTTTCAGTTTTGCCTCTGGTTTCTATACCCTGGGAAGTTGAGTTCATGGATCTGAAATAGCTGTATGATGCCAAAGAACAGAGACAGCTTTACTGAAAATGATAGGGCTCAGAATATTGAACATGGTGCATTTTTAATGATATATTAAGTTACCACTTGAAAAAAATTACAATTGTGTGAAAATAATGCTAAGTGCCACGGAAATGCACAGAAACAAGGAAGACTGGACTTTGGGGATTCCATGTCATTATTCACTTTTCCTTTTGTTATTGCAATTGTCCTTGAATTTTGAAATTCCTTTTGCAAGTATGATCATTTAGGCTGGTTTTACATAAGTAACCTTATGTAATATGCTTTTATGTTCATTACCAGGATAATCCCCTATTTAGTTCAAGAAACTTTTTAAGAGCTATTTTCTTTTTATTATAATTTCTTGAATAATTTCATGTTATAAATAGAAGACTGTGCCCATTCTGTGACAGCGATGCTTTTAACATCAACCATTAAGAAGTATAAAAAATGACCTTCTCCCTAAACACATACAATTTCCCAATGCCCTTTCTGGAATCTAAAAGTGGTGATTAAAAAAGGGGTGGGGTGGGGATGGGGAATAGAAAGCATGACTTTTCTAAATTAATCTTAACCATTAAAAGATACTAGATAAAAGGTACTAGTTTTATTTTTTTGTTTTTGTTTTTTTGCTTCCCCTGGAGCTCTTTTAAAATTGTTTTCTCATTAATTAATGCAATCATTCATTCCCCTCCCTCACTCCATCCTTCCATTTCTACTATTGTTTTTCTCCAGCAATTATTTTGTAACATCAAAATTTAACCCTGTAAAGAAATCATTAGTCAAACAATGAAATTACTTACACCAAACCAAAACCAACAAACAAAAAATCACCCATATAATAATAAACGTATAGAATACTAGATCAGCTAGCATAGGAATATGCAAAAGAGCAGGGGAGGAAAGAAAAAATAAAGCTTTTTTTCCCGTCTGATAATTAACAATTTAGAAACCCAGGGCTATAGTGTATTTGTGTCTTCTGGTGCATAGGAGGGAAGGATTTCATGAGTAAACTCCAGTTCGTTACGATGACTGTATTATATCTGTTAGGTATGTTTAGCAAGTCATTTATTATAAAGACAAATGGCCAATTATGTGAGATGTTGTGAACATAACTTTCCTTGACTTCAGATAGTTTTATTTAAAGTGGACATATTTTAATTAAATTGTGCTCTTTATCCTCTGTTACCTCATTAATTAATATGTTAAATCAGGGCATGATAAAAGGGTGGTTCACTGTATTTAAGCAATGTATATTTTAAGTATACAGTGGAGCTGTTAGAACTCTGTGTCCTTCTAAAATGTATGTTGCCTACCAGCTTAAGGAGATCACCGTGGAAAAGTGCCTCCCTCCACTTGGATTCATAGATTCTAAGGCCAGAAGGGAGCAGAGTGATCATCTAGTCTGACCTTCTGTATAACACAGGCCATAGAACTTCCCAAAATAGCTCCTAGAGCATATCTTTTAGAAAGACGTCCAATCTTGATTTAAAAGTGGTCAGTGATGGAGAATCCTCCACAACTCTTGGTAAGTTGGTCCCAGGGTTAATTACCCTCACTATTAACAATTTATGCCTTATTTCCAGTCTGAATTTGCCTAGCTTCAACTTCCAGCCATTGGATTTTGTTATACCTTTCTCTGCTAGATTGCAGAGCCCATTATTAAGTATTTGTTCCCCATGTAGATACTTATAGGCTGTAATGAAGTCCTATGTAAACCATATGTAGAACCCTGGCCCCTAATTATTTTTCAGTAAATGTTATGGAAGAACAATGCAATTTGGTCATTTTGATTTATTTTTTGTATGGAGGGATTTTAATAATGTATTTTAAGTCTGGAATGCTCAATGCTGCACCTCAAACAGTTAAGATAATAAATGAAAGTTGGCCAAATGTTTGTTTTGGTTTCTGGATGTATAATGATACTTGGAATATCAAAATATAGTTTTAATTACAGTATAGTATAAGCATACAACCTAATTTTGGAACGGATAATATCTCATTTCAGATTGATTTTATTGATAGAATGACTACATTCTTGTGTGTAGGGTAGTTGTAGCTATACGTCATAGTGAAAAGTAAGCTGCATCCACACCCCCTGTGCAATGAAAGGCTCCAGTGGGGAGAGTGTAGTGGGGAAAGGCTCCATTAGCAGAGAGGCAGCGAGACACTACACTGCTAAAACTAGCAGTGTAGACATTGTGGGGTACTGCTTGGGCATGTAGAAAGCTATGTAGGTATGTACACTAGAGTTCAGGTGTATAGAGTACTCTACTCACCATGCCTCACTCTCTACATTACTGTTTATACCTGTTCTGGCTGGGCATATAGTGTCTGTTCTCTGCACACCACTGCAGGTGCAGATCTGTTCTGACACTAGTGCTCAATTCAGTCCTAATCATGTCGTCTGACATCAACACACAGCATAAGAGATTTGTGTTTAATTCCCGTTAACATTAATGGATTTTGCTGGTGTCACTCTCATGTACAAGTTCAAGTAGGTTAAGAAAACCGGCAGGCAGTGTAATGGAGGCAAGGGTCCTGGCTTTGATCAAGTAAGCACTTGATCACCTGGGTCTGTTGTTTTAAGAGCAGCATGGTGTCTTGGTGTGCCTCTCTGTCTTTCTCTCTCTCTCTCTCTCTCTCTCTCTCTCTCCCCTCAGGCTTATTCTCCCACCATTCCTGAGTTTCAGTGGCTCCAGACTCGGCAGTCTGGATCAATTCATAAAACATGTTTTCCATTGTCTTTTTCTTTTTCCTCCTTATTGTGATAAGTCATTCAGCAGGTATAGAAGGGATGAGCCTGAAGGATATCCTGACTGAGGTCACTTATAGATGGAGAGCCACTGTTAGGTGTAGAGGGGTGGATACCAGACAGCAGAAGGTAACTGTTATGGCTCTCTACATTTTCCCAGCTAAGAGTGTATAAAAATATGAACAGTCTCATGATCACAATTGCTTCATGACCCTTGGTGAATATATGGAGGGACCTTTTTAACATGTGTAGCTGTGGGGGGCGGGAGGGGTCTCGTGACTTTTGGGATAGGGTAATAAAGACGGCTAAGCTGATTACAGGCAGTCATAATCCTTAATGACATATTGATGATGAGGATGTCCAAAGACAAGTGAAGCGAGCTGCTTGAGAAGGCTGGCAGTCAGCTAGGGCCATATACTGCTGGGTTAAACAAAGCCGTGACCCCCATTCTCCCACAAGAGATCAATGCAGACTGGCATGGGAAGGTGGGAGAAATGGAGCAGCTCTGCTTAAATATGTATAGGCAAAGATTAAGTACTATTTTCTGAAAAATTTCTGTGAAATTGTGCCAGGAGACCACCAGCCCGTGTGTACTAAGATCAATGGCCTCTCTGAAAGTGGCAGATTATTCCTTTGCCCACCTGTTAGTGTGTGTCATGAGTGTGCCAAACACTTTCTCCGTCTTTCTTCAATGTGATGCAAGTAACTGTAGGTAAAAATAATTTCAAATGCTTTATGAGTATTACCATTATATTGCATTTTTATTGGTTCCCAGCAAGCCACATTTCTCTTTTCCTATTTTTTTTAACTGTTGCCTACTAGTGTCATTTCATGCTCTTAAAATAAAGGGCCTAGTTCAAAACAGAATGCCTCTGTCCCCACATGTGGCCACCATTTTGAGAGGGGTGAGAGTGAGGACAGTGAGGGGAGAAACCCATGTTTTGGGGTCAAAAATGGCCTGCATTATTGGGGCAGGTCTAATAAATTATACCTACCTGAGTCTCTTTCCCCACTGTTTTCTTGGCTTGTTGGCTCCTACTAGGGCTCTTGGTCACATCAACATCTGCATCCTCGTCCTCAATGTTTTCCCAATTGCTAGTTTTTGATAAACATAGGTTGCAAGATATCCACTTGTTTTGGCGGGAAGGTGGTGGAATTCCAGTTCAGTATACCGTCAAGCTGTTCATAATAGGAGCATGTCTTGGGGACAACACTAGACTTTAAGTTGTGCTCCTTTGTCTTCTGATAAGCTTGCTGATGTTCCTTCCCCTTTGCTCGCCATTAGCTGTCATCTCTGCTGTACACCCAGACCTCCATGCTTTTTGCAATTTCCTGGTACACATCTTTATTCCTGGAGGAATTCTGCAGCTGTGACAGCACATGTTCCTCTACAGGTTGAGGAAATCTAGGACTTCTTTCCTAGACTATGCAGAAGCATGAGGGTGAGCTGGTGCTGAAGCCATACCTGTGCACGTGTGGTTGTGGAGGTGGGCTAGCAGGAAAAGAGGCATTTACAAAGCACACTGAGGATTTTAAATGGGAGGTGTGGTTCCAGTCACTGTGATACGTGGGCAGCAGAGTTCAAAAATTCAACCAGAACAGTCACTGCTGTGGGGACAGTTACATTGTGGACTTGTGGCTGGAGGATGCTTGCACTGGTACAGATATTTCGTCATCCACGTAGGCATCGTGTCTTAGAAATATATTGGTAGAGGGCTCATGTCGCTTGGGGGAACTTGTTTAACTTTGCCAGCAAAAGTTGAGGGCTTTGTCAGCATGACTCAAAACTGAGTATAGATGCATATAAGGCTATGCTGACAAAAAGACAAGTTTTGCTGGTAGCATAGGCCAAGCCTAAGATATTTAAGTTCCTTATTCAGCTTTGTAACTCTAGTTCTGTGCCAGCCAAGTATTGTGTTCAGTAGTATTTGATTAGAGCTGTTTAATTTTATACCCATAGTTTATTTTGAGTTATCACTTTTTCTCTTAAAATATCTAATGAAAAATATACTTTTGTATAAGGATACCTAATTGAGTCTTAAAGGTGGTAGTTTGAATAGCTTCTGATGGTACTTTGCAGAGACAATGAGCCCTTCTTGGGAGGCACAGCCAACTACAGTCAACAGCTTGAAGGTATGTGCTGGGGAAGGAGGAGGATACATTATACCACCAGATAATATCTGGCTGGCAAGAGACATTGTGGACATAGTGAGACTTCCAAATGATCTGAAATATCTGAAACCCAGATTTATCTGTGAATGCAGAAGGGCCCGAAGAGCTTTTGGCTCTCTATATGTTTATTGAATAATTCCAAATGAATATATGTTTAAACAAAACAAATATAAAATTATTTCCTCCTTTGCTTTTCAAGTCTTGGGTACTGACTTTTATATAGTCTCTGAAACAGTGAGTTGATGTTCCAAACACATGAAACAGTACAGAGTACAAGAATATGTTTCTTACTTTATATTAGGTGTTGGCTGTTAGAACTATGTGTCATTCCCAGTTTTGTCTTGATAAACTATATTTTGGAAGGCAAATGTTTCAAAGCTTCATTAAAAGTTTGCCAATGAAAAAAATTGATTTTGCCAGTAAAAATGATGACATTTTGTGCTTAAACCACACTCCCACCTCTCCCATTCCCTATGGGAAATCTGGATGAAGATTTAGTTCAGGTCTCTATTCCAGTTCCCCAGAAAATTCTCTTCTCATTTTATAGTGTTACATTGATATCCTCTGATGTTTCCAAAATCCTTAAACACATCTCATAAATAACTCATCTCATTTTATTGAACAAGCATTAGCACTCCAGTGCACAGAGCAGTTGTCTAGTCCGCAGCTTCTAGCCTTTTTTTCATGCTTTATTTTTTTTCCTTGTCCTTTTTTCCCTACCAACAAGACTTGCCCTTCTCACTCCGCTTAAAATAACTGTGTCCAAGGCCTTGTCTACACTACAAAACTAAGTCAACCTAACTTAGGTTGACATACAGCCACTGCAGTAATTACTGTGGTGATTCATGTCCACATTACTCCTCCTCTGTTGGTGGTGTGCGTCCTCACCAGGAGCACTTCCACTGACTTAACTGTGTGGGGCATTGTGGGGCATTGACAACTGGAGCTCCCTTCTCTGCTGTGGGGCTGACAGCCCGAGCTGTCAGCCCCCAAGGTGGTGGGGCTCCAATTGTGAGCCCCATGCGAGGCTGACTGCCAACAGGCAATGTAAGTAATGCAGTATCTACACAGACACTGTCATCCTAACTACATCGACCTAAGCACTATGCCTCTCGCAAAGGTGGAGTTATTAAGTTGGTGTAGTGGACGACTTACAGCGGTGGGAGCAACATTGTAGTGTAGACACTTAGAGTCAGGTCAATGTAAGGCAGCTTACGTCGACCTAACTCTGTAGTGTAGACCAAGCCCAAGAAAATTATACAGTTATGCTATTATTAATCATTTACATTGCGGCAGCACTCAAAGGTACCAATCACCCATTGTGCTGGATGCTGTGCAAACACTGAATATATTCTTCTTACAATATGAGGCCTAAGGAGCTCAACTTATTTAGCTTTTTGGAGAGAAGGTTGAGAGGTGATTTGATCACTGTGTATAGGTGCTTACATGTGAAAAAATATATCTGACAGTGTGTGTGTGTGGGGGGAGGGGGGCTTTTCAACCTTGCTGACAATAGGAAAACAAGATCCAGTGGCTGGAAGTTGAAGTTGGATGAATTCAACCTTGAAATAAGATGCAGTTGAGGGTTATTAAACTTTGAAACAGCTTACTAGGGGAAGTGGTGGACTCACCCTCTCTTGGAGTCTTTAGGACAAGGTTAGGTATCTTTATAAAAGATATGCTTTAATCCAGCTATGGGTTGGCTGGTTACAGTGGTCTCTTTTGGCAATCCTCTGTTCATCTGTTTTCATTATAGGCCATGGGGATTGGCTGCATTGCCCTCAGCTGGCCATAACACTTGCAGCTCTGCATTAGATGACTACAATCAAATGTCATTCTTCAGGCTTCAACCTGCAGGGGCTAGAAGGGAATTTTTTCCCCAGTACATAATTGGCCTGATGTATTGTGAAATGTTTTATTTTTTTTGTCTTTCTCTGAAGCATCAGAGATTGGCCATTGGTAGAGATGGGACACTGCACATAGTGGAGGAGTGCTCCAAAGTACACCTCTACCTCGATATAATGCGACCCAATATAACATGAATTCGGATATAACGCGGTAAAGCAGCACTCCGGGGGGGCAGGGCTGTGCACTGTGGTGGATCAAAGCAAGTTCGATATAACGCTGTTTCACCTATAATGCGGTAAGATTTTTTGGCTCCCGAGGACAGCGTTATATCAAGGTAGAGGTGTAATACAGAGAATCCGCTTTCTTAGAAGTCTGGCTTGTTCACCATGCTCACATGCTCAGGGTCACACTGATAGCCAGACTTTAGGTCAGGCAAGAATTTCCCCCCCCAGGTCAGATTGGCAGAGATCTTGGGGGGGGTGAAGGGTTGGCCATCGTCTACAGCCTGAAGGTGAATTGCTTGCTAGGATCATCTGTGCATATCTCACCTATTCAATACCCTGCCATTCCAGGAGCCATGAGGACTGTTGGTACCTTGAACTCTTATCTTCTATGCCTGTGGCACACAACATTTTAGTCTCCTGAGGACTGAAATGCTTTAGTTTAACTGAAGTCATTAGATTTCATATTGGGGTATATGAGTGAAAAGTAATGATCAGTGGTATTCCTGAGGTCAGGCTAGCTGATCAAATGGTCTGTTTGGGCCTTGGGCTTAAACTCTGTGAAATCATGAAACTTTTTTATTGTTGTCTGTTAGTCATAAAATATTCTCATCACTTCCCTTTTATTACAGAATAAAGTTTTAATTCAAAAATTGAAATTAGAGCCTAACATATGTGCTGTCAGAATTCTGTCAAACATGTGAGCATGTAATAAATATAAGGAAATAGGGTCAAAACTGGCAAGAGAAAAAGGAAAAAACGGGTAAAATCTAAAGGTAGAACAATTATCTGTAAGATACACCTCTACCCCGATATAATGTGACCTGATATAACACGAATTCGGATATAACGCGGTAAAGCAGTGCTCCGGGGGGGCGGAGCTGCATACTCTGGCAGATCAAAGCAAGTTCGATATAACACGGTTTCACCTATATCACGGTAAGATTTTTTGGCTCCCGAGGACAGCGTTATATCGGGGTAGAGGAGTACGCATAAGGCTGTTATCTCTTCCCGTGAAGTAAAATTGCATTTTTCCTATGAAATACAAATTATGTATATGTGCTTGTGATTACAATTTCCAAAAACATTTAAAGTCCATTTCACTAATATGGAGTTATCACTCTCTTTAAATATGACATAGCTATAATAATTTTGTGCCTTTCATATTTAAACACAAAATGTCTACACTGTTCATCAGTTTTCCTGTCTTACTTTTTAGATCCTATTAGTAATCATACTACTTAATATCTACATAGCAGTTTTTCATCTGCAAAGTGCCTTACAAATATTTTTTTTAAATCTGTTCTTTCGTGCTCTACCAAAAGACCCGATATCTTCTGAGCACTTGTGAACAGTTTTTTTAATTTCATTAAAAAGTGTTCTCTGTGCTTATTTACAGTTTCCCTCAGCACAAGTCTATTTTTCTTAAACTTTCCGCATCCATTTTGCCTAGAGTCACAAGTACATGATGTGTTCGTTGTAGTTCAGAATTAAATAGACAGGCTCTTTACTGTACAGACAAACTCACTTTTTTACAACCTTTTCTGCATACAGTATGTGACAGTTTTGAATGAATAGGTTTGTAAAGTTGCCAGCAATTCTGGCACTCAAAAGAAACCACTGTGTTGTATGAAGTCTGTCTGTGTGGAAAACTAACAATTTTTACCTTATAGTTTGTCTATCACTAAGCTTGAGAGGACGAGAAGACACTATATGCCAGAACTCTGTTTCAAATGAGAAATATGTATACCAACTGATTTATTTTCTTTCTATTAAAATTCAGTCTTGAATTCGACACCAGATATATCGTGTTGCTGTGACTCATGTGGCTATGGACAGCGGTGCTGGAACAATCTGTACAGTGGGGTTGCTGAGAGCCAATGAACCAATCTGTAAACCCTGTATATCAGGGGTAGGCAACCTATGGCACACGTGCCGAAGGCGGCACGCGAGTTGATTTTCAGTGGCACTCACACTGCCCGGGTCCTGGCCACCGGTCCGGGGGGCTCTGCATTTTAATTTAATTTTAAATGAAGCTTCTTAAACATTTTAAAAACCTTATTTACTTTACATACAACAATAGTTTAGTTATATATTATAGACTTATAGAAAGAGACCTTCTAAAAACGTTAAAATGTATTACTGGCACGCGAAATCTTAAATTAGAGTGAATAAATGGAAGAGTTGGCACACCACTTCTGAAAGGTTGCCGACCCCTGCTGTATATAATGGAAACCACTTCAAGGCAGGGGTGCAGCATTTACCCCCAGCACCCCAGTTCCAGCACCTATGGCTATGGACTGTGCACATTTGTTCAAACAGTAAAAAATTAGCTGGCCAAAGTGGTTTCATGTCTACAAAGGCAAATATATTCACCACGATTATGTCAGTGCTGGCTTATTGTGTGGCTAGAACAGTCAAGTGAAACTGGCATTTAGATAAATTTGTGGTACCTTGATGGTTCCTTTATTTCCTTGCATTTTTCATTGTGTGATTAGTGATTAACATTTGGGGCCACGTCCTTACTCATGCAGTAACCCCAGTGATTTAAAACGATCTAGCTCTTAAATTATTTGGAAGTTGCAGAGAGGATTCATTTTACTGGCTCTTAGCAATCATTAAGGATAGGAAAACTTCCAAACTGAGGAGGCCTTGTTTGTTTCAGATGCCTTTCGGAATTTACATATGCATACTTTTCTGAAGAACTCACCCCTTTAGTCTGCAAATTCAATTTGAAATCTTGTGAGAACAGACTTTCTTGTAAGAAATCCAGTATATCTTGTTTTTGGCAGAGTCAGAAATATTGTGATACTATCCTTTCACTCAATGTTTCCAATCTAGTTGAAGCCAGGAATGGTAGAGCCAAACTAGTGTATATATATATATAAGCCAAGTATATGGAGAGTTTTTTAACCTCAAAGATCCATTTTGACTTTTAGGTGAAGGTTCAGATAAGTTCTTACCTTATCTGAACTAGCCTGCACATCCCTATATACTATCCTTTATATACCTCAATGTCACTACAGGTTTCTTTTTAAAGGATATTGATATTCAGGCTCTCTGTGCTAAGATGCATGGAGGCAGAGTGATAATATTGGAGAAATGGAAGGAGGCAATGGAAATTGACACTTTTGTCTCCTTCTCTTATGGAGATGAATAAGCGGATGACTTTACTTTTATTTAATTTTGAAATTTTAAATTGGTCTGTGCTTGAGATGTCAGGGACATTTGTATATGAAGTTTGATGTTAGTGCAAACTATAGTTGGTCATATTTTGAGGTACAATTTAAAAAATCCCAAAACCCTGGACTCCCAGACCCAAATTTTTAAAAAGAACATTTAAAAATCATTCTTCTTTAAATCTTTGAAAAGTCATCTCTTGGAAAAAGAGAGAGAAAAATGAATGATCCTTTGCAGAATTAATGGGTCAAATTTGGTGAAGAAATTCAGTCATTAAATTTTTTTTGAAAGAGGGGTTTAAGTCCTGCAGTAAGAGTAAATCTCAATATAATTTAAATTATAGATTAGCTCAAAGCGCCTATATAATGCATGTTTATATTTCCTTACTTACACATGGGAGTAGTTGTTAGAGGTCTTCATTTTTCTTCCCTGGGCCAAAAAAACTACACCTCAAATGTATATATGTATCTGGAAGTAAAATGAAATGGCTTATATCTAGCATTTGAAGTACTTCTGTGATTTATTGGCCCTAACTGAACTAACAGTGCTATCTTGAATTCTGAATATTTTTTTATCTGGTGAAGCTATCATCTGTGTTGGTGGCATTTATCCAGTCCTTTCAATGCAACACCCAATAAATTGTTTGAAATCCATTTCTACATCTGTGAGCAAGACAAAATATGTAATTTTAAAATAGGGGAATGCATTGGACTATAACTTTTTGAAGCATTTTCCTAAAGCTGTAGTTCATACACTCCAAGCTCAGTGTTCTTAAGCAGAAATGTTGCTTGGTTTATATAAACTATGCTTCTGAAGTGAGTTGTAGGGACATGTTTCTACTATAGTCTTGGCTCTGTAAAATTTCTCTTGCCCTTCAGGCTCAGTTCCACTAAATATCATTGAATGTCATATGTGAAAAGATTTTTCAGCAAGAGAAGAGAACTGTAGCTGTCCAAAAAGAGCCAGGTTTCTGCCTGATGCCCGGCTTTTAAATGGTAAGGGTGTTACCTTCACCCTAACACCCTAATAATGGTATCAGTTGGTGTTTTTGTTTTTAGTTTAGGACAAAACAAAACCATCAGTTGATCAATTGTTTAAAATGTGATGTACAGCTATTTGCTCAATTTCACCTTCTCAAATCTGAGAGTCCTGAAAAAAATGACTTCTTGTTACAGCTTTTAGGACAGAAAAAAATATATTCATAGTCACTAAATTTGATCCATTATATGTTGGGATGCTGGTGTACTGTAGTCATATAGGAAAGCTGACAGCACCATAAAACACCAATGCCCTAATTCACAGCAAAGCGCTACAGGTATAAACTACCTGAGGAGATCTGCACAGAAAGGATTCTCTACACACAGATCAAGGAGGCATAGTTCGGCCCCATGTTTGTGAGACCATGTTTAACTCCTACAGCCACAATAGTGCAAAACAAAACCTCCTTGCTCCTGCTGTGTTCAATGCCCACATTGCTCCAGGCCCCGCCCCCAGTCCACCGCTTCTCCCAAGCCTCCACCCCGCCCTGCCTCTTCCTGCCCCTGCTCCGCCCCAGGTCCCATCTCCACTCCACCCCTTCCCCCAAAACAGCTGATCCATGGTGGGTGGGAGGCACTGGGAGGGAGGGGAAGAAGTTGATCAGCAGGGCTGCCAGTGGGTGGGAGGCGCTGGGTGGGGGAGGTTGGACCTGGCTGCAGGTGGGCTCATATAAACAAAACTTCCCAAAGACATCAAATCCTGTCTCGCTTCTCTGTTCTTTGCCTTCTTGTCACAATAAATATCTTCAGAACTTATTTGGATTTTGTTCATATTTAAATATTTTATTAGCATCTTCCTTTTTATGAGTTTTACATAGTTGTATGTTTAAATATCTTAGTGGTTTTTATAGCACATTAATGAGCCAGTTAGGATTTTGGTAACAAGAAATGCATTTGCAATTTGAATTTACAGATGTTGCAACTAAATGTATTCAGTAGAATGACTTGCAGTGTGGTATGTGGCATCTACTGTATATATATATATATAGCCTTTATAATTTCATCTGAAAGATTGTTTATCTTTCAGCAAGCAATAGCCCCTAAATTCATCAATGTGGATTACTTATTGCATAAGGAGAGATCCAAAGATGGAGGAGAGGGAACACACAAGGACAAGCAGATTAAAAAAATGTAATGTAGGACTTCAAGAATTGACATAGGAACGTAAGATTTAGAAAAATGGGTGGCGGGGCGGGGAGGAATTAGGCACAGACATCTGATTAGTCTCCAGTCTGGTCCAAACTCCGTGGCAGATAATCCAGATAATCTCACTGTCCTTGGCTCTGCAAGAGAATTTTCATAAAACCGAATTAGTAATAAACAGTTTTTCCACAGCGTTTGGCACAAACAAGGTTCGTAACAACATCAGTTTTTCCACTTTTTTTTAAACACATGTTTACTGTGGACAAAGCAAGAAAAAATACTTCACTCTGCTCTGGTTCCAGTGTGTAGAGTCCCTTTTGCAGGCAGTCATATAGATTTTGTCAGAAAGTTTTTATACATAATGGGCAGTGATTCCAACAGCCCACTCTTTTCAGACCATCATTGGAGGTACCAGAGACATCAAAATGAGAAGATAGTTCTAGAGGTTTTTTTACTTCTTTGTCATGAGATCGTACTGTTCTTGGCTTCTTCTCAGTTACAAATGCTTTTCCTGTGTTGTTGTCTTAAATACCACTTTAAGTGTCAAGTTTAGGCTTTTCACTGTTAACTTTATATGAACTAAATCCAGCCATGTTAGATCAAATGTGTGGACGCTTGTTGGTGAATACTCTATATGTTATACAGATATCTGGCTAGGTAAATCCTTGTAAGTAGCCCCAATAAATGATAGCAATTTGAAAATCACTTTCATCATTTCATTTTGTATTTTGTTTATAAAGCTATAGAATTAGGAATGTGTCAAAGTATAATATTTTATCACTTGTTATAGGTAAAAGAAAGAATAGTATTTTCTTCACATTAAAAGTTGACTGTAAATGTAATGTTATTAATTAATTAATTAATTAATGTTATTATCCCGTATTTGATGCCACTAAATTTTCACGCTGATTTGGTTTGGAGAATATTTCAAATTAGGATTTTCATCTTTTATTTCATGTTTAGCTGGCATCTGAAGCAGCGGTAGAAATCACCTAGACAGTCATATGCTGCTTCTGGCAAATGGATTTGAAAACCACTTTTTAAATTTGCTTTGCTGAAAATGGTTACATAGTATTGTATATGAAGTTATCTAAAATAAAATTGTTTGTAATGATGTTTTTGAACAGTTTTTCAGTTAACAGTTAACAATATTTTTCTGGGATGTTGGTAGTATGGACATAGGTAAATACCAAGGCAAACTTCTCTTTTGGAGACTGTAGTTTATTACTCTCTTGAAATGCAGTTCATCATTATAAAAGGACACTCTTTTTCCCTATTGACTAGATCCTCTGCAGGTCAGATTTCCAATATATAATATTGTTGGAGCTACTTTTCTTTTGGCCTGTGTGATTTTGCCTGATGATAAATGTTAAATCTCAGTGTAAGATATCTCTATAGTAAAATATTTAGGGAAAGAAACAAAGTTTTGGGGATTCTGTTCCTTACAGTTTGACCTTAAAAATCCAGAGAAAAATATGACAAATCATACTTGGCTGAAAAAAATAATTCTGTTGTTTCTTACAGTGGAAAGTTATTTAAAAGAAAACCATATAAACTAATTAAAAAAGCAAAAGACAAAGCATAAAATTATCACCTAAGAGACAGTTTTCTTTGAGTCAAAGCAATAGTTTTAAACCACACTGTATATTAAAATACACACACACACACACACACACACACACACACACACACACATCACAATTGCTTTGGTACCTAATTAAATCCATCAAGTAGTTTAGACAATTTACTTTGCTTGTCCTAGAGATTATTTTTTTTAAAGGACACTGTTTTGGTTTTACAGTAGGAAAAGCTTTCACTTTGAAAAGCAAATAGTTTTATTCTCCCATTTTGTTCTGTTGGGAAGTTTTTTATGTTAAAACAGTAGGGAAAAATACTATGATAAAACATAAAATTGCTGAATTATTTAGAGAGAAATCCACTGCATTTTTCAAAGACATTACATCATATACAGATCAGATCCTTGAGTTGGGGCAGGGGGGAGTGTTTGAACTAGTAACTAAAATAAATCACAATAAACTTTGGTAGAGAAGCAGTACAATGGGGGGAAACAGAGCTTGAAGTGGTCTGTTGTTTTTAAATGTCTTTCGGTGTGCTGACGACTATATTTGAGAGGACCAGAAAGTGTACAGTATCATAGGATGTGAAACTTTAGAGACATTTGTATCCAAGGGCATGATCTTGCAAATATTTATACTACTTAGTGTAGTTCTAAAAACTAACAAAATGGGATTACTTACAGTAAAAAGCAAAGTCTGCTAGTGTTTGCAGTGTTCAGTTCTTAGTTCACTTTCTCTGGCTTTATACATTTTTATAGAGAAAAGGAGCATTTACTCAAAATCTGTCTTTTCGTTCACTTTTGACAGCACTTGATATATACCGGTAGTCAATTTAAGTGTCTCCCCTGTCAATCAATAATGTTCCTTTTTTATTTGTGTGAGCTTTTCACTAGTGACTGGGAGGGGAAGTGTTTTTGATGTTGTAGTTGTTTTTTGTTAAGCTCATCACTATCTGATTACTTTGCAGAGATGTTTGAATGATCACACATTTTGTATTTTTTATCACATTCATTACTATAATACAGGTGACTGCCTTAGAGTGTTTGTAACACTCTACATCCATTTAATTTCATAGCATAAAAACCAAAGTTTTGTGATATGAAAGTTTAGTTTTTCTTCATTGTTTAGATTTTTTTTTAATGCCTGTCATTTGTACTTTTCACAACAAAATCTCTTTAATACCCCTTTGGGTCCAAAGGATGATTTTACTAGCTGTAGGTTAAATTGCCTTTTGAAAAAATATGGCATTTTAAATTTTTAAATAAAAATTGTACACATGAAGGTGGGGGGTTTATGTTTGTAAAGAGAGCAATTGTTAGTGGGGAGTACTTTTAATACTCTAGTATTGTTTTTAAGAAAGAAGGAATTTTAAAATTTAAAAATTTTAAAAACTCCTGTAAAAAGTTTAGAAAAGGGGAGTTTTTTGAGAGGTTGTATAGTTCAAATTGTTCTCTAATTTCTCAGTATGTTAAGCATATACTGTGTATCTGTGAGAGCTAGCACTGAATACAATGCATGTGACATGAAATCTGAAGCCATTTAAACCAGATATTTCTAATTAAACATTGTAAATAGTATTAATTGAATAATTTTAATTTTTTAATATTAAAAAGTGTTGAATAATGTCCAAAAGTACAGTACTGATTTTAAGATAAAACCAGCAAAGAATAAAGCCAATAAACAAGCAAACAATGAACAAAAAATTAATATTAGTGAACATAAAAAGAAAACCAGCTGAAATGGATGTTAATGACAATGTATAGTCAATACAAATGGATGAAAGAGAAAAATTTAAAAAAGGCCAATTCAAAAGCACCAATTAAAAAAATGAAATGCAGAAAGGAATCAAAAGTTTTGTATATAGGCAAAGGATTTTTTTTTTTTAATGCAGCCAGGTAACACTCATTTACAGTTAGACTGAATTACTTGGATCCACATATCCTCCCGTGTTCTGGTGGAGGGAAGGTGAAAGGAGGTAATTTACTTCAGCCCTTGAAAGGTTGCAGGTTTCTTCCCTTTATACACCCTGCCAGCAATGCGAGAGAGCACATAGGGAAGGCGGAGCATTGGTGCTTTCCTTTCCCCACCCATTTGTTCCCTGGAAGGAGCACCTGGTATTCAGATGCTGTGCTCCCCCCGAACCTGGTTCCGGATACAAGAGTCTGAAAGCACTGATGCTGCTTAAGGCTGAGAGAGGGGGTCTTACGTGTTTGCAATAAGGCAAGTTACAATCTAGACCTTAGTTAGCAAACTGCATTTTTGATGTATTCTGAGTAATTATTTATGTGCTTTACACAGAAGTAAAATCCTTTACATTTCCTAAATTTAATTAAGTCTAGGAATTTTCATAGATGAACGAAAGAATTTTGGAACTCAGAAACCTGTAAAATTCTCCTCTCTTTTAGTATGCAGTATATCTGCCTAAAGTGTGTCACATCCTTATCTAATACCTAATTATACACAGTTTTTACATGGTGTTTTTTGTTGTTTTTCCACAGTCTCAGTTTGAACTCCAGATCTTTCATATTCGTGGAGAGCATGCTGTATCGAACACAAAGCTTGAGGAAACCATTGCAAATCTCAAGAATGAACTGGAAAACAAATTAAATAGAAGAAATGAGGAAGCAAAGGACGTCTGTGTATCCACTGAAGATGATAACCCACCAAAGACGTACAGAAATGTATATATACAAACTGACAGAGAAACCTTCATAAAGCCTAGTAAAGAGGAAAATATACCAGTGAAGAATAACCAAATGGTACCTAAAAAGCTTAATATTTCTTCTTTAAATCATAGTATTTCTGCCCCAAATGACAATAAGGAACCATGTCACTGTACACAGATTTCAGAAAGTCTCGCATCTTGTGAACAGAAACCAATGTTAGCATCTCTACCACCACCACCACCACCACCACCTCTTCCTGAACTTTCACTACCAGCTTTAGTTCCTCCACCACCTCCCTTGTTACCAGATTTGGCATCCACTCTATTGACATCCCAGTTTGGATCTGGGCCACTGCCACTTCCTTCAGGTTGTGGGAATCTTCCACCGCCGCCACTGCCGCCGCCACCACCACCACCACTCCCAGGTTTTGGGCCTCCTGGTCCACCTCCCCTGCCTGGCTCTGGGCCACCTCTACCGGGAAATGGGCCTCCTCCTCCACCGCCACCTCCTGGGTTCTTTTTCAATAGCACTCTGTCTTCAAACCAAGGTCCTCGAAAGCCTGCCATTGAACCTAACTGTCCCATGAAGCCTTTGTACTGGACTAGGATACAAATCAAAGATAGCAGGTAAAAAGTTATTTTATTTGGATTTATAGATATAATTTATGTATCGTGAGGATGAGCATGTACAGCGTTGTTGTTGTTGTTTTTAAAGACAACAAAGAAGAGTTAAAGATAGAGCCCCCCCGCCCCCAAAAAAACAGGAATATGAAAGGAAAAAAAGTTTTTTAAAAAAATCAGAAGATAGGCCAAGCTTTAAAAAGCACAACAATAGATAATAAGCAATGGCTTTTAAAATGGAAAACTATAACTAAAATTTGTAAAAGTTTAAAAGTAATAGGTCATAGGCAAGATTGACAAATATAGCAAATAGGCACAGGGCAAAATAAAAAGCAGAGGATGTGTATTCAATATCGCTTCAAAGAGTTTGTCTATTATTGCTTGCCTGTCTTGTCATTTTAGATTGCAGGATCTTTAGGGCAGGGAGTGTGTTGTCCTCTTTGGTCCCAATCCTGCAACTAGTTATCTATGTTTAACTTCTGTGAATAGTTCTGTGGGAGTCCAAGGGAGTACGGTTAAGTATATGCATAATTGTTTGAAGGATCTCTGGGCTGCCAACTGGCCTGGGAGTCTGGAAGCCCTGGGGCAGTCCACATAGGACTGCAATTCCAAGGCAATCTGCCTGGTGAGACTGACCTCTCAGATTCTGGAAGCCTGGGGTTCCTAGTAGCCTGCCAGGTGGTTGTCAAAAGTTCATCAAACCTGACATGTTTCCATGAAAAATTTTAGGTTTGATGAATTGGCATTTTCCTCACCAGCTCTGCTTACAGCATCACTCAGTGAAAAGACAGAGAGACATAGACACTTCTGCTTTTCAGAGTTCATTTTCTGAAGATTTCTTTCAAGTTCTGCTATGTTCTCTGACATTTCTTGTGGTTAATTACAGTAGCAAAGAACTCAAAGTGACTTAGCTAAAAGGAGGATTCCCTTCTGATTCGGAGCAAAGTATTTCTAGCTCAACCAGAAGTTGCAGGAATTAAGGTGAAATTATATGGCTGTGTCATACAGTAGGTGAAATTAGATGATCCCTGTGGTTCCTTCTGGCCTTAAAAATCTATGCATCTATGATTTTGGAACAGGCGTGTAGGCATATCAGTGCAGTAGCACAGACAGGATACTCTCTAATCTTTGATTTATACATTAAAATAAAAGGTTTATTTCTGAAGTACATTTTAGACAAAAATATATTTACTTTTAAAAAATATTTTGGTTTTATTAATTTTAAAATCATATGAATGATCTTTAGTCTTTAAGGTGCCACCAGACTCCTCGTTTTTGTGGATACAGACTAACACGGCTACCCTTCTGATGAATGATCTGTTACAGTAAAATGAACATCTGATTAGGTTGTTAAAATGTGCTTAAATCTGAAAGTATTTTATTTATTTAAACCTTGTTGAGTTTATTCTGATGAAAGCGTCATTTCATTTTTTTGGTGAGGCCTCTGAGGGAATCAGTAATTCTACAATTTTATTTCCAGTATAACACAAATAATATAATTTGGGATCATCAGTGTGAAACATCAGGTAGAAAAATGAAGTGTTTAATAAAAAGTCAGTTCACTTTACAGTGAAAAGGATTTCTAACATAAAGGGAACAAAATATTTTGGAATGGGGAGTTTCATATTTTTTGGACTACAGTCCCAAAATTAAACGTACATATTCGGCATTGTGTAGAGTGTGTGTGCTGAGAAATAGATGTTAGTGCCTTTGTGATCATCTAGTCTAACCTTCTCCATGCACAGGCCATAGAACCTCATCCAGTGATTTCTGCATCAAGCCCATAACTTCTGTTTGAGCTACACTATATCTTTTAGAAAGATATCCAGTCTTGATATCCAATTACAAAAGTACTGGCAGTCCCACTGGAAAGAGGGTAAATGAATCACAAATGGATAGAAAATAATTATTTGCATTCTTTTAGCTTATTCCTTCCTCCCCTCCCCCCCTCTCCAGATATATATTAAATTCTGTTACATATTGCACCTAATCAGAGTAATCATTTGATGACAGCAGCCATGTGCATATTTACGCAGTTTCCCCCCCCCCACCACCACTGCAATTCCACCTCATTTCATGACTGTTAATAATACCATTGCCTGTTAGTGACACCTGCTGGAAGAAATAGACTCAGAATTTCAAGCTTATCAATAGAAGTTAAGAATAGTCTGAGGATAATTTTATCCCACTTCCTTCCTTCCTTCCTTCCTTCCTTAAGTGCGCTTTGTGTTTGATTTCCCAAACTTTGGATAAAGCCAGGAGAGTTGTACTCACACATCTCTATGTTTAAACACTAATGAGGGTGAGTTCTGCATGCACCAAGTCATTCTTGGAAGATGCGTGAAAGCAAAACTACCTTCCCTCTTTAAAACTTACAGTGTATTAAGGGATTCAGAATGCTAGTAGACCCCCATTCCAGTTCCTCAAACTCGTAGTAATAGTGAATAGAAAGCACATAGCCATTTTCATTTCATCTGAAGTGAACTGAATCTCACTGATAAGATAAATAACACAAAACTTTTCCCTTGAGGTTCAGAAAAGTTCGGCCAAATATTTTTATTACTTTTCATTTGCATAGTGCATTCCCTTGTTCTAAGCAGATGAGCCAGAATAACACAAGGCTGCTGTTGCAATATTTCCATCCATATAAGGGTATGTCTACACAGCATCTGGGAACATGCTTCCCAGCACAGGTAGACAGACACATGCTAGCTTTGCTTGACCTGATGTGCTAAAAATAGCAGTGTAGCTGGGGGTATCATAGGCAGTGACTTGGGCTAACTGCCCAAGTACATAGCCAGGGGGACCAGGAAGGTTTGTACTCAGGTGTCTAGCCTGAGCTACTGCCTATGCTACCCCAGCTATACTTTTATTTTTACCATGGAAGCTTAAATAGAGTTAGCACACATCTGTCTACCCAAGCTGTCAAACACCCTCCCCAATGCAGTGTTGACATACTCTAACTGAAATGAGAATTCTCTTGAAAGCCTGTTTTCACAAGGTATTATCCTGATCTTTGATTGGTGACCCAACATTCTAGTGCAGTACAAATAATAAATAGTAATTTTTGATAACCAGTAGGCTTGAATAATTTAGATAAGTACTTAAATGTTGTAGTACTTTTTAGTGCTGCCTTCTGCAATTTCTTTTGACACTACCCAGTCTAGTAAACAAAAGAGGAAAAGTTATTTGTCTGCTGGCTGTACTCAGTTGCTGTTCTGGTTTTAAAATCTAACGAGGAAAATATATTTTTGTAAAATATTTGTTGTGAAATTTTAATTTTATTTATTTGTTTTTAGCAAAACATCTATACCAACTTTATGGGACTCATTAGAAGAACCTGGCATAGTTGATACTAGTGAATTTGAATATTTATTTTCCAAAGATGCAGTTCAGGAAAAAAGAAAACGCTTATCAGAGTCTTATGAAAAGAAAACAAAGGCCAAAAAGGTATACATTTTTTTCATAATTACATTCTCTTTATTGAGTGTGTTCATGTTTCTATGTTTTAAAAAAACAGTGATTTACATTCTGTTTGATAGAAACTGCCAACAAAACGTGAATAAATGAAAACAAGAATTGTTATTATGTTAGTGTATAATAGATGGATTTTCTGTTTTGTTTATAAGTGAATTGTCAAACCACTGTGCACCATCTACACATTGCTGTTTTTACAAAGGACCACTTGCATTTCTTCGTCCTAACATCTTTGTGCATATTTAAAATAAAAGTTCAAAAACAAAGTATTGAAAGAAGATGTAACTTTGGTGAAAATGTGAGGCATAAAAGAATGAGCATGCTTCACATCACAGAAATGTTTAAGAGTCCATACCAACAATAATATTAAGACCCTTTTTTTGTTTTTACTGAAAAATTCCCAGGTTTTAGAAATGCTATTATTTGGTTCTTACTGATTTGCATGCAAATTTTGGACCACCTAGATACATAGAAATATTGATTGTTACAAAAAATCCAACACGTTACATTAGATATTAATTAGATGTTAATCATAATTTAGTCTAAGTGTAAATGTGAGGCTGTCTATTAAAATAAGGCAATGTAGTGGAAGATATACATACATACACTCTCTCTCTCCTGTGTGTGCATATGTGTACATACTGTTAATGTACAGTTCATTAAATAAACCACAGCATTAAACTGCTTTTATTTTTAATACTTTTACTTTTCTCTATTTGTTGCTTTTTTCTGTCCTTCCATATCCCAATATTAACCCCAATATTTACCCAGAAAACTATAAAGTTAATTTTTTCACTGATTTTTCACCTTTTTTAAAATTTTTATTACAAACACTGACATGTTCCCAGGAAATTTTAAACAAAATAAAAACTGAAAATGAATGGCCTTGAGCATTGTGTATGTGTAGGTGTACACTTCAAATATATTTACAATTTAAAGCAAAATATTTTAAATCATTTCTTCTATTTATTTGCTATGCAGGGCTTGATGTTCTCTTTGAAAAAAGTTAATAATGCTACTTCATTTTGTTCTTTGTTTCATCCCAATCTTCCATTATTTTCTCTTTGCTTGGTCTCATGTGCATGCTCCTCTGCCATTTTGGTTGCATTATCAGGACCAGTTTTAGGGGCAAGCAAGGAAGCGGTACCACTGTGGGACTTGGCCATTTTTTGTTTGGGTTTTTTCCCTCTCCACTGATTGGCTGCCTGTGAGGGTTGTTTCTTTCTTTATTCTGGGGGTTTTTTTGTTTTTGTTTTGTTTTGCACCAACACACCAAAAACATTTTCCAGCCTGGCAGGCAAAATGCCTAGGGCTGGCCGCACCCATTATCCTCCACACACTTCTTGCCTGGTCCCCTGAACATTCCTCTTATACTAATTACTTTGGCTCCTCTCCTGATGGTAGTTCTTGCTGTTGGCTGGCAGCTCCAATCCTACTGATTGTTGCAGTCCCTGAGTTCCTGTTTCCTTTCCTACTGTTATATAGCAGTAGCCATTAGTGAGGGCACCTAGGATGGCTCTGCCTCATTTTCGGTTACTTTGGTTGCCCAGCCTTTTCTCTGCAAGTAGGAGCCAGCAATAAGTGATCTGCTATTTCCCTATGGGCAACCAGCAACATCTCTGTAGACAATCAGTGGTCTATGGGCCACAATTAGCGAACAGTGTGTGTAGAGTCAAGCCTTCTTGATTCTGGGCCATAAAGGTGTAGGTTTAATTCTCAAATTAGAAGCCAGGCTCTATACCAGGGGTCGGCAACCTATGGCACGCGTGCCAAAGACGGCACGCGAGCCGATTTTTAATGGCACGCTGCGGCAGCCGCTGGCCCCGCTCAGCCCACTGCCAAACCCCGGCAGCGGGCTGAGTGGGGCCGATGGCCAGGACCCTGGCAGGCAGCAGCGCGCCATTAAAAATCCTGCCCGGCCCAGCTCGCTCTTCTCCGCCCCCCCCCGCCTACCGCTGTCTCTGGCGGGGGAAGGGCGCAGAAGCAAGCTTGGTCCTGCTGGCTGCTGCTGTAGGGCAGGTTCCGCTGGCAGCCAAGCTTCCCCCTCCCAGTGCAGAGAGAGAGGAAGAGAATGGGCCAGAACCAGGGAGAAGGTAGGTACCCACTCTATGTGGGCAGGGCCGGGACCCCAGACCGGCAGCAGGCTGAGCGGGGCCGTCAGCCGGGACCCTGGCTGGTAGGAGCCAGCGGACGGAACCCCAGACTGGCAGCAGGCTGAGCCGCTCAGCCTGCTGCTGGTCTGGGGTGCCGGCCCCGCTCAGTCCGCTGCTGGTCTGGGGTTCTGGCTGCCGGCCCCTTGCCAGTCGGGGTCCCGGCCACAGGCCCCACTCAGCCCGCTGCCGGCCTAGGTGAACAGAACCCCAGGCCGGCAGTGGGCTGAGCAGGCCGGCGGCGTAAGATCAGCATTTTAATTTAATTTTAAATGAAGCTTTTTAAACATTTTGAAAACCTTGTTTATTTTACACATAACAGTAGTTTAGTTATATAATATATAGACTTATAGAGCGAGACCTTCTAAAAAACATTACAATGTATTACTGGCACGCAAAACCTTAAATTAAAGTGAATAAATGAAGACTCGGCACACCACTTCTGAAAGGTTGCCGACCCCTGCTCTATACAGTCTATTTTGCTCTTGATTAGAGTATACATAGACATACAAATTATAAGTAATTGTGTTTTAAAGCAAAATAGCTGAATAGGTATTTGCTTTTTCATCCTTAGCTAGCTATCCAAATTCAGGTTTATGTTTAATCTTGGAAGATTTAATGTCATTGCAAGCATAAGGTCTGCAGCCATGTGAGCTGTTCAAGGGATCTTACAAAAGAATGATAAAAAATCCATGCCGCTTGTATTTATCCTAAAAGGCCCAGTACAGTTAAAGTGACAGTGCCACTAGACACTTTCAGATATATTCACAGTTGCCATATTATCTTATTTGTTACCCACACTTTAAAAAATGGACACAGAAATATGATCTTAAAGTAAAATTAGGAGCCTGACAAAGAAGAAAGAGTGTTAGTCCATGAAGTGATTGACATTGTTTTGTTACTGCAGAAGTCTCATAACAATACATTATTATATATTATATGACATAAGCTCAGTTGAGTTTCCCTGATTTGAGCCACAAGAGGGCACCTTGGATATAATCTTTGCCTTTATCATACATAATTAGAAAAACAAAGAAGTCTGACAACCTCCAGATATTTTAAAACTTTTTGATCAGAAATTATTTGTCTTAACACAGTAATTAATCTAATTATAAATAGCACTTAACATTTATAAAACTCCAAATAATGTGTTAATAGAGAGGAAGATTGGTTTTGTGATCTATATAAATGCATTTTAAGGATATTAAACTATTTGGGTTTTTACATGTTTACTATTATTATTTAACCTGGACACACCTGTTCATATAAGAAAAATTCTTCCTATCATATTTTACTTTATAAATCTTTAGAGTATGAATGGTGTTCAGTACTCAGTTTTAGAAGTAAATCCAATTAGTACAATAATGCAAATTCCTGATACCCACTTTCTAAATTTGCTTTTGAATAGTCAAAGATTGAAAGGAGAGATTTATTCTACATTTCACTGAATTTGATCCATAAGAAAACATTTTACTATCTAGTTGGAAAATATAGACTTTAAAAGTCTCTTGAACATAATGCTATGAACACAGGCTTTTATGAAGAAATTAGACAAATTTTTTACATTTATTTGTATTTCCTACTCCAACTCATACATGTAAAATCCCTAAATTTCAGGTATGCTGGACCAAAATACGGAGAGCATTAGTCTTCTGTTCTGAAGAGCAAATACATATTCCTGTTCACTTCCTCACCTACCCCTTTTGGTAAAACAAAAACTGAATCCTAATTTGTTATGGCTAATACAGTAGTTCTTTGCTGTATTTTTTTTCTTTACTCTTTGTCCAGAACCTAATTTCTAGTAGGATTACATACATACAATATAGGTGGCAAATAATATGGTGCCCACCTTTTGTGGGAAACCTTATCTATTTTTTCACACACTATATGGTCCCTTGTTTATCTGGATGTATGAATGATTCTTCATTTGCATTTCAATGTAGTACAACTTCAACTTTTATTTTTAAAAATATGGAATAGGGGTTACTGAGATTACTGAAACAAGTAGAGTGTAAAAGTATAGATAAATAGACATGAAAAACTAGAGTGAAAATATGAAAAAAAACCTCACTTGAGGAAGCAGATAAGAGATGAACTTTGGAAGTCACCCACCAGAATAAAAAAGTCAAAACTAGGGCTGTCAAGCAATTAAAAAATGTAAATGCGATTAATCGTGCTATTAAAAAAATTAATCGTGATTAATCACGTGATTAATTGCACTGTTAATAATAGAATCCCATTTATTTAAGTATTTTTGTATGTTTACTACATTTTCAAATGTATCGATTTCAGTTATAACACAGAATATAAAGTGCACAGTGCTCATTTTATATTTATTTTTTATTACAAGTATTTGCACTGTAAAAAAAAAACCCAAAAGAAATTTTTCAATTCACCTAATACAAGTACTGTAGTGCAATCTTTGTCGTGAAAGTGCAACTTACAAATGTAGATTTTTTTTTTGTTACATAACTACACTCAAAAACAAAACAATGTAAAACTTCAGAGCCTGCAAGTCCACCCAGTCCTATTTCTTGTTCAGCCAATCGCTCAGACAAACAAGTTTATTTACATTTGCAGGAGATAATGCTGCCCGGTTCTTGTTCACAATGTCACCTGAAAGTGAGAACAGGTGTTTTCATGGCACTCTGTAACTGACGTCACAAGATATTTACATGCCAGATGCTCTAAAGATTCATATGTCCCTTCATGCTTCAGGCACCATTCCATAGGACATGTGTCCATGCTGATGACGAGTTATGCTCGATAACTATCCAAAGCAGTGTGGACCGACACATGCTCATTTTCATCATCTGAGTCAGATGCCACCAGCAGAAGGTTAATTTTCTTTTTTGGTGGTTCGGGTTCTGTAGTTTCCGCATCAGAGTGTTGCTCTTTTAAGACTTCTGAAAGCATACTCCATACCTCGTCCTTCTCAGATTTTGGAAGGCACGTCAGATTCTTAAACCTTGAGTCGAGAGATGTAGCTATCTTTAGAAATCTCAGATTGGTACCTTCTTTGCGTTTTGTCAAATCTGCAGTGAAAGTGTTCTTAAAATGAACATGTTCTGAGTCCTCATCCGAGACTACTATAACATGAAATATATGGCAGAATGCAGGTAAAACACAGCAGGAGACATACAATTCTCCCCCAAGGAGTTCAGCCACAAATTTAATTAACACATTTTTTTAATGAGCGTCATCAGCATGGAAGCATGTCCTCTGGAATGGTGGCTGAAGCATGAAGGGGCATACGAATGTTTAGCATATCGGGCATGTAAATACCTTGCAATGCCGGCTACAAAAGTCCCATGCGAACGCCTGTTCTCACTTTCTGGTGACATTGTAAATAAGAAGTGGGCAGCATTATCTCCCATAAATGTAAACAAACTTGTTTGTCTTAGTGAATGGCTGAATGAGAAGTAGGTCTGAGTGGACTAGTAGGCGCTAAAGTTTTGCATTGGTTTGTTTTTGAGTGCAGTTATGTAACAAAAAAAATCTACATTTGTAAATTGCACTTTCACAATAAAGAGATTGCACTACAGTACTTGTAAAAGGTGAATTTAAAAATTGTTTCTTTCGTTTATCATTTTTACAGCGCAAATGTTTGTAATAAAAAATAATATAAAGTGAACAGTGTACACTTTGTATTCTGTGATGTAATTGAAATCAATATATTTGAAAATGTAGAAAAACATCCTAAAATATTTAATACATTTCAATTGGTATTCTAGTGTTTAACAGTGTGATTAAAACTGTGATTAATCGTGATTAATTTTTTTGAGTTAATCGTGTGAGTTAACTGTGATTAATTGACAGCCCTAGTAAAAATACATATTTTGATTCCCAGATCACATATTTGGGGCTCTACCGAATTCATGGCCATGAAAAACGCATCATAGATTGTGAAATCCCCCTGTGAAACAGGGTCTTTTGTGTGCTTTTATCCTATACGGTACAGATTTCATGGGGGAGACCAGCGTTTCTCAAATTGGGGGGTCCTGGCCCAAAAAGGGAGCTGCAGTGGGTCACAAGGTTATCTTAGGGGAGACATGGTATTGCCTAGCCTTCCTTCTGCACTGACCTCAGAGCTGGGCAGGAACCCAGCTCTGAAGGCAGCACCTCACCAGCAGCTGTGCAGAAGTAAGGGTGGCAATACCATATCATTACAGTCTTTCTTCTGCGCTGCTGCTGGCATCGGCTCTGCCTTCAGAGCTGGGCTCCCAGCCAGCAGCCACCGCTCTCCAGCTGCTCAGATCTGAAGGCAGTGCTGCCGTCAGCAGCAGCGCAGAAGTAAGGGTAGCAGTACTGCAACCGCCCCTACAATAACCTTGCAACTCTCCCACAGCTCCTTTTTGAGTCAGGACCCCTACAATTACAACACCATGAAATTTCAAATTTAGATAGCTGAAATCATGAAATTTACAATTTTTAAAATCCCATGACCATGAAATTGACAAAATGGACGGTGAATTTGGTAGCGCCCTACCCATATCCAGCCATTTACGCTGCTATAATGTTACGGGTGCCTATATGACCATATATGTGATTTGAAAAAACTGTGCCCACAGGATTGTTAAATTGCTTCAGAGTAATGCAGTGTTTTAATACAGTGGAAATGTAGTTATTTGGCACTACTGTGTACTGCTTAATTGGCTAGAAAAACAGGCCTTAGGCTAGTCTAACCATAAATGACCTACATTTAGTTGTAGACGTGTGAGTGAAAATGAAAATATTTACCGTATATAGTCGAGCATAAGCCGGTTCATTTATAAGCCGACCCCCCCCTCCCCCGATGGGTAAGTAAAAATGGGAAATTTTTATGACACGTTCATAAGCCGACCCTATAATTCAGGGGTTAGTAAACTTTGGCTCCCGGGTCATCAGGATAAGCCGCTGGTGGGCCGAGATGGTTTGTTTACCTCGAGTGTCCGCAGGCACGGAGGTAAACCTAAGTAAACAAAGTGTCCCGGTGCACCAGCTGCTTACCCTGACGGGCCGGGACAGCAACTGGTGGGGAAATATTTTTGGGGGGGGGGAAAGCTGGGGCTCAGGAGAGTTAGCCCTGTGACCATCCCCCACATCACCCCACCCCTAGCCTAGGACCCCCACACTCTCCCCATCCCATCCCTTCCCATCCTTATCTGGGGAGGGCCAGGGGAAGATGTCTCTGGACTGGCTGGAGCTGCTCCAGCAGGCTGGGCAGCGTGGCCGCAGCCTGCTCTGGCGGGTCAGACTGGGCGGCGCGGCCGCAGCCTGCTCTGGGGAGTGGGGCCAAGCGGCACGGCTGCAGCTGCTTTGGAGGCTGGGGGGAGAGCAGTGTGGCCAGAAGCGGAGAGACTCTGGCCCCGCCTCTTCCCTTCTGGCTCTGCTGGCTGTGCTGCTTCTCCTTGCTCCCTCTGTTTGGGGGAGGGGCTGTGTCCCACCTCTCCCTCTCTATACTCGTTCATAGGCCAACCCCCATCTCTGGTGCTTCCCTTTTTTATTAAAAAAATTCGGCTTATGAACGAGTATATATGGTAGTTTGATTTATTCATGCTAGCTGTTTTCAGTGATTTGGGCCTAAAACTATGATATACTGTAATTTATATTCATTATTGTTATGCCCAATACATACAGTGAAACCCCGTGATAATTGGGGTCCAAAAAATTCTATTGCAGTAAATGGGGCGTCGCTTTATAGCGGGATTATGAAAATTTACCATTTCAAGATGGTCAGTTTAAGTCTTGTAAAAAAAGCAACGGTTATCCCAGCCTGTTTTAAACACAAAAGTAGTAATTTAATTACATGTATATGAAAGAAACATGTGAAATCGACTATACTAATCATTGCGCAGAGTGCAAAATGACTCCATAATTTTAAATTTCATCACTTCTTAAAAAAGCTATCTAGCATGGTCTGCTTATTTGCCGTGGACTGTTGGCTTCTAGCAAAGTCAAGAATGCTTCTGAGTTGGAGGATTTTGACGCTGTCCACGTCTGGAGTTTCCAGCCACCTCCAACTTGCTTCTAGGTGCTTTACTGCCTCGGATACTTTTGGTGGGGGAATTGAGGTGCCATCGTCGTTGTCGTCATTAGCGCCACTGGTTTCGGACTCTGGTGGTGCAGCTTCATTCTTCCCGCTGACATTTGCAACAATTTCGTCATCTGAGATGTGTTCATATATGGGGCAGATGTCATCTGCTGAAAACCAGTTGAGGATATCATGATGACTGTGCTCATATTCTCTGAGTGCTTCTTCAGCTAAACGTACGTCGTCTTCAATGAATCTTGTAAATTCAGGCTCGTTGTCATTACCATCATCGTGTGTAGTTGGACCAAGACCCTTTATCCAGCATCGTTCAATGCAATGTGCAGAGATAGCATCCCAGGCTTTCCCGCCGAGGTGACAGACTTCTTTCAAGGTGAGTGATGCCAGTGATGTGTCGACGGAGGAGTTGTTATCCACTACCATCCACTTGATCGTTTCGCAACGATAGTTTTGCTTAAGTACCGATATGATGCCTTGGTCCAGTGGCTGAATTTCTGACATAGTGTTCTTCGGGAGATAAGAGACTTTAATCTTGCTGTCATGACTGACAAGATTTTCCATTGGGGGGGTGGGCACGGCAATTATCCAGCAGGAGGAGATCTTTTCCCTCCGGCTTGAGTTTTCGCAAATGAGCCCGAATGGCTGGCACGAAAGTCTTATGGAACCAGTCTTCAAATATGGAGCTATTCATCCATGCATCCTTGCTGTTGGTGTATTCAAAGAGAAGGGCCTTCATATTAACATGATGAAAATATCTGGGAGACCTTGCTTTTCCGATCATCAGAAGTCTGACTTTGTGGCTGGCAGACTTTCTTGACGCAAAACAAGAGAGTGACTTGGTTCTTCCTCTGCTTAAAGCCTTCTCGTTTGTGACTATCAGTCCTGGTTGCGAGGGTGCGATCGGGTAACATTTTAAAGCATAAACCAGTCTCCTCGCAGTTGTAAACTTGATCAGCTGTGTAGCAACCTTCCTCCAGCAACTTTTTAAGCTCAATTGGGTAGGAATCAGAAGGATTCCTTATCAGCTGAGCGGATTTCCCCAGACACAAGAACTTGACTTATAGTGTGCCTTTTCTTGAATCTGTCCAGCCAGCCATTACTTGCCTTAAATTTGGATTCATTTCCATGGATAAGGCGATCAAATTTCTCTGCTTGAGCTTTCAGAATAGGGCCAGAAATGGGAACTCCTTCTGAGCGAGCCTGGACAAACCATTGGTACAAGGCTGAATCTAGGCTTTCGTCATTAGCAAACTTGACCTTTTTATGCTGTAAACCAGATTCCTCTTCAAGAATGCAGGGTAGGCTACGGAGCTTTTCTTCTTCTTTTTTCCACCCTCGCAGAGTGGACTCGCTAATTCCTAGATCTCTAGCAAGCTGAGTTTGTTGTTTGCCCTTCCTTAGTTGATCCAGGGCGTACAATTTCTCTTGGGCAGAAAATGACATGCGTTTGCGAACTGGCGTATCCATAATGGTAAAATATTTTTTTAAATATAGGAAATGAATAACAAGTTCATAGGCAAACACCATACACTTGTACAACCCAAGAACTAAGTGCAATGGGCCTGCAATGGCCACGAGTCACTTTATCCTATAAGACCGGAAGAACGCGGTTTATTTATAAATGTCGTAAAAAAAGTATTCCGGCAAAACATGAACAGTATTACGGCCTTAAAGGGGAGCCAACTTATGATTGCATTATATCCAAATTCGCATTATCGTGGGGCGCGTTATTGCGAGGTTTGACTGTATTGCTAGTCATATTCATGTTGTCCAAATACTACTGCACACAGTGCAGAAGAGACCATTATGATCATCTAGTCTGATTTCTTGCGTAACATAGGCCATATAAATTTACACCGTAATTCCTGCATTGAGCCCAGTAACTTGTGGTGGAATTACAGTGTATCTTTTGGGGGGGGAAATTCCTTGTATATGTACATGCAATTTTCAAAACACCTTATCAGTAATACAAAACTTCTTATCAATTAATCACTTTTAAAATACAAAAAAAAAAAAAAGATTTTAGAAGTTAACTGAAATCCTAGAACTAAAGCTTTTCTTATGTAAGGTTCCATGAGTTTCTGATAAATGGCTAGTTACCAGGCCACAGTACCACTTGAAAATCTTACAGACAGTTTGATCCCCTTGTATATTCTTGTGTTTTTCATTGTCTCTCTGAAATCCCAAATGTCTGCTGGCTAGCTCCAATGGATCAATCACGGTGGGCTCCTTGCAATCCAACAGGGAGTTATTTTACTTAACAACAGTGTGGTGTGTTACTTGATGGTAATGGAAGGTTTATTGTGGATTTATGTAGAACTATTAGTTCTTCTTTTTTCATTCCCTTTCCCACCCTCCCAAGACGCCAGGCCCCTTTATAAAATAACCCACCAGTCATATGTATCTAGTCAAACATTTACCTCCTGCTTGTCTCAGTGCATGCTTTACTAGTCTGGACTTGAGAATCCCACAGTATCATAGAGTACAGCACCTAATATTCTGGTTAAAAATAAACTTTTATACAGACTTCAGGAAAGATTGATTCTGAGTCTTCACTGCAGAAGCTGATGAGTTGATCTCAAAGATGTTTTCATCTTTTTAATTGATTCCTTGTGTTACCTCCGTAATTCTTTTTTCAAGTGCTCATGAACAATAAAATCATCTAGAACAAGATGCATTGTTGCTAGGGCTGTGGATTACAGGGTGGTGTGTGTTTTGTGTTTGGAGTATTTAGAAGATTATTTTAAATGCATAATTAACATGTAATTTAAGTAAAAATTTTAAATGTTCAGAATTGTATGATTGATTGGAGACCTCTGTGAAGAGAAAGAAGATCCAGAATAAGAAAAAGGGGGAATTTGTAGGTTTTTCAGTGATGTTATTTAATTGATTCAGGTACAAGTAGATATGGATAGTTATTGATGAATTTACAGATTAAATTGGCCTTGATTTTTTGCAAAAACAATAGCAAACCAGTAGAACTGGTAAAAAAAAAATCTTGAAACATTTTTCAATTTAAAATACCATTTTGACTGAAACTGAAAACATTTTAGCAAAAAAAGTCAGTCTAAAGTTTTTTTTTTATTTAAAATATTGAATTTTTTGAAATTTTTTGAACATTTATTTTGTTTGTTTCTCAAAAGCCAAAGCCATTCATTTAGCTCCCTTCCATGTATGTTTTATGAAACAGTCTTTAATGATATGATCACATGTTATTCTTCCCACCTTGTTCTGGGAATGAATCAGAGTTGTGTAGTGAAGAGAGCAGTTATCTGTAGGACCTCTGCCTCTTTTGTTGCAAAAGTTGGAAGATGTGTAATGAATGAGATGGGAGAGAGGAGACAGTCTCATTGTTAAGACAGTTGAATGTCACCCTAAAGAACTGGATTCTATCTCTTCCTCTGCCACAGAGTTCCTGTGTAATGCTGGGCAAGTCAGTTAAACCAAACTTCTTTGAGTGCTGGTCTCTGTGGTTATTCACTATGGGCGCATATGTGCCCTCCATGCGCCTGGGACTGGAAATTATTCTATGGCAAGGTCCATTGTTCCATGCCTCCTTATGCTTCCATCTGATAGCATAAAACATGTCATGGACTGACCACCCCACCCCCAGTTCCTTTTCCAAAACGTCCGCTTCTCCCCTTCCTCTGGCACTGCCAGAGACTCCGTGCCCGGAATGGATGCAGCCAGAGACTGTACAAAGAAGACATTGATGGTACCAGGAGCTCACAGTGTCCTGAATCTGTGCCTGGATAGACCACCCACCAATGCCCTAGCCTCATAAGGACATAAGGGATCATTCTCCCCCTGCTCTGATAGTACTGCCTATACACAGACCTTCCACCTCTAAAACAGGACAGACAGTCCTGACAAAGCCCAGGAGACTCGGCAGTTCATCTAAGGCTGGTCCTCCGTGTGCTGTCTTGGGGGACTTGGCTATCTATTTGGACCTGGAATCCCTGATTTTTGCAGAATCCCACTCTTGTGGGAGGTCCCACTCTGTCGACCCAACAGTTGCTGGTACGGGAGCCTAGCTGGGAACTGGAGGCTCAACTTCAGTCTCTTTCCCACCCACCTGCTCCTACCTTTTATCTGATATAATCAGATCCCACAGTACCCTGGTCCCATGGATAGAACATGAGGAAGCCTATTCATCAGACAAACACAAGCCAGTGCTGATGGTCACTCCAATTACAATTATCAGTCCAGACTGGCCTTTCAGATCCACTCAATCTCCCTTTCCTCATCAGCAGCAGTTCTGGCCCGGAGACCAATGGTAGCCAACATGGGGGCCATCTCCATTTCCCTCCATTGCATTGACCTTATTGGAGCCCCAGGGTTAATACTTCTGGGCAGTTGAGTTATGAGGACCCTGAGTTCTACTCCCCAAAATGGTCATCACTGAGTGAAGAAGCACAGGCCTGGTCTACACTTGGGGAGCGGGGGAATGGACCTAAGATACGCAAGTTCAGCTACGAGAATAGCGTAGCTGAAGTCGACATATCTTAGGTCAACTTACCTCGCGGTGCGGGGTCAACTGCTGCCACTCCCCCGTCAACTCCGCTTCCGCCTCTTGCTGCAGTGGAGTACAGGAGTCGATGGCAGAGTGATCGGGGATCGATTTATCGTGTCTACACTAGATGGATAGTAGATAGTGTAGACATACCCACAGTCTCATCAGGAGCAGTTGATGAAGGAATATCAACTAGCATTGATGAATCCACCAGCAATACTCTCCTCACCCTTTCCAGATGAGGCAGTATCACTGTCTTCTCCCTCATCACCAGACAATTTTCAGAATTGAAGACATTCTCCAGATTCCTAAGGAGACTGTCCAGAATTCCACCCTCAAGGTTCTAGACATACTCCAGGCTTTGGCTCGATCTAAAGTGGTACTCCTGATTAATGCGGCCATCATGGAACCTGCCAGATTGGTCTAGTGAACACCTGTGTCCTGTGCCCTGACCCCAAAGAGGGCTGAGAAACATTTATTTGTTCCCCTCCAGGGCAGCATAATTTTTATGTTCCCACCTTAACCCCATTTCCCTGGTGGTTCAGGTGGGTACAGAACAAAGTCTGCTACATCAGCGCAACTTCACCCCACCAAACAGAGATGCTAAGGGACTTAGACCCCTTTGGAAGGAAGCTGGGTTTTTTTTAGCTAGCTTGGCACTGCAGATAGCAAACTACCATCCTTTAATGTCCAAGTGTAACTTTTTCAATTACTGAAAGCTATCAGAATTCGTGAACAAGCTCTGTCATGAATGCAGATCTCAGTTCCAGGACATCCAGGATGAGGAAAAGCCAGTTGCATGAACTTCCCTCTAGGCATCTCTTGATGCAGCTGACACAACAGCATTCTTCATGGCTGCCTCAATAGTCATAAATAAATATATGGAGATATACCTATCTCATAGAGCTGGAAGGGACCTTGAAAGGTCAAGTCCAGTGCCCTGCCTTCACTAGCAGGACCAAGTACTGTCCCTGACTTTTTTTTTGTGTGTGTGCCCCAGATCCCTAAATGGCCCCCTCAAGGATTGAACTCACAACTCTGGGTTTAGCAGGCCAATGCTCAAACCACTGAGCTATCCCTCCCCCCTACAGTCTCTGTAGGATACTCCATCCACTTCACTTCTCTTCCAGCCGCCATCCCCTCTACCCTGCCCCTCTTCAGGGACTGCTCTCATGAGAACCAGATATGACAGGAAATAGACTCTCTTTTACTCTTGAGTACTATACAATCGGTTCCCATGCATCACAGAGGGAAAGTGTTTTATTCCAGGTATTTCCTGGTTCCAAAAAAAAAATAACAGTGGTTGGAGACTCATCCTAAATTTAAGGCTACTCAACATCTTTGTGAAGGCACAAAAATTCAGAACAGTGACACCTGCAGCAATAATTCTGATACTAGCCCAAGGGGATTGGTTCTCAGCCCTCAACCTTCAGGATGCATATTTCCATATAGCAATTCACCCATCCGACAAAAGATTCCTACGTTTTACTGTCTGTCAGGACCATTTTCAGAATAGGTGATTATAAGTAGTAAGCATCGAGATCAAGTTGGTTATCTAAGAAATAAAATAAATTCGGAGTCTGAGTTCTATAAACTAACCAGGATTTGAATCAAGCCATGTCTCACACTAATAGACGGTACAAACAGGTCACAGAACTTCAATACACAGGCTGGAACTCTCCACCAGCCCAGGACCACCCTCCCCAGTTCAAAATCTTTGTCCTCCTGATGTGTTTCGAGGTGTTGAGTTGTCGGGAAGTGAGGCCAAGTCATGATGTTACTTTCCCTCTTTATTGTTTCTTTCAGCTTGCTGGAAAGATGTATGCTTGTGAAGTGGAGGTCTACTTTGTCTACTTGCTCTTTCTGAGAAGTTTTCTGGGATGGTCATTGGGAATGTGGATACACTTTAATGGGCCATCAGCGCATCTGGCTAATCCGTGGTTGTATCTGATAGGCTGGTTGTGGCTGTTCCCAACTTCACAACATATTTCAGTAACACACACATAGCAAATCTTCATAACTTCAGATACAATGATATCACATATAATCCAACAGGATATTAATGTTCACCAGATCAAGACTTTCAAAATGATACCTCACAAGGCATACTTTGTACAAAACATATCATAATTATATGACAAGGGTGAATATGGGGGTTCAAGGGTGATGCTTTGAGCTACAGAGTGCCACACTAACCTTACAGGGATGTTGTGAATATAAATTAATTAATGTTTGGGATGCACTCAGATACCATAGTGAGGAGTACCATAGAAAAGCCTATGAGGAAATTAATAGTTCTGTCTTCAAAGCAGGATTTGAATAGTGTACAGTAAATAAGGCATGAGGCCACATACTGAATAACAAGGAGAAACCAATACAGTAACTCCTCACTTAACATTGTAGTTATGTTCCTGAAAAATGCGACTTTAAGCGAAACGATGTTAAGCGAATCCAATTTCCCCATGAGAATTAATGTAAATGAGGGGGTTAGGTTCCAGGGAAATTTTTTTCACCAGACAAAAGACTATATTATATAATGTTCACAGACACAGTATAAGTTTTAAACAAACAATTTAATACCGGTACACAGTGATGATGATTGTGAAGCTTGGTTGAGGTGGAGGAGTCAGAGGGTGGGATATTTCCCTTACTGCTAAATGATGAACTAGCAATTGGCTGAGCCCTCAAGGGTTAACTCTCTCACTCTACAAGGCAGCAGGAATGGAGGGAGATATGCGCATTTCCCCTTTAAGTACACTGCCTTGTTAATTAGATCAGCTTGCTGAGACTGCAGCTGCTGCAAGCTCCCTCCGTCCTGAGCCCTGGTGTGTCCCCCCTGCTCTATGGGAGATGGGGTACACGGGGTGCAGGAGCAGGGGGTAGGGAGACACCCTGACATTAGCCCTCCTTTTCCTTCCCTTCCCCCCCCCACACAGCAAGCAGGAGTCTCGGGGAGCAGCTCCAAGGCAGAGGGCAGGAGCAGCACGTGGCAGTGGGGAGAGGGACAGCTGCAATTGCTAGCCTGCTGGGCCGCTAGCTGCTGCACAGGGAACTCAGGGAAGCGGGGAGCTGATTGATAGGGGGGCTGCCAGTCCACCCTGGTTCCAAGCCCCCACCAGCTAGCTGCAATGGGCTGCTCTTCCTGCAAGCAGTAGACAAAGCAGGCGGCTGCCAAACGACGTTAGAAGGGAGCATTACACAACTTTAAACAAGCATGTTCCCTAATTGATCAGCAACGTAACAACTAAACAACGTTAACTGGGATGACTTTAAGTGAGGAGTTACTGTATATTGAATAGTTGCCCATTATGTGAGCACTGTCCATTCTGTGCACTGAATGAGTCAAGGTTCCTGTGGAACAATAGTATGTGCTCATGTAATTAAAGACTATCATATTGCATATGCCCAAGGAGGCACTTCCTAACTTTTGAGTGCTTGACTTTGCAACCATAATAAGGTACTTTTAACATCATTTTTGTGTAATTAGATACAAAACAGTATGTAATATCTATATAGAATACACCTTAAAATGCATTGTTTATAACTTCAGCAAGGCAGTTCTGATTTGTTAAATTTACTGATAATGTATGGGTTGAAAGGAAGAAAAGTACTTGAAGTCACACTCTTCATCTGAAAGATCCTGAACTTTGGTGCATTGGGAGGTAGGATTTTACATCCTAATCCAGATCCAAAGTCCTCAGCTTTGTCACACTGTAAATGCTTGGACAAAAATCAAGAAGTTGGGAAGTTTGGGATAAGTATTTGGATCTAAACATTTTCTCCCAGCTCATACCTAGTTTGAAGATATGTTAAGTATTTTAGAAGTGTTTGTATAATTCAAAAGGATGTGGTGTTTTTGATAAGCATGTCTTGTGAGTCAAAGATAAGGTTGTTGGGGGGAGATAAAGTGAATGTATTCACTGTAAGGGTTCTACAATCTTAAAGTAAAATATTCAAAATCATCTAGGTCCCACTTTCAAAAGGGACTTAGGATCCTAAGTGTCATTGAAAATTGGTGGGATTTAACCTCGGAAATGGTTAAATCAGATTTGAAAAAGGAATTTGGGTATTTTTGAAAATTTTACCGTTTATCAACATTGCCTTCTCTGATTGTTTCCATATTTTGTAAGGCTTAACGTTTAGTTATAACATTCTTTGCATGTAGCTTTTGTAGCCATTCTCTATTACCTATCTCTGTTAATATTATGTTGACACAGTTATTTGTCTGGAAATTTTATTATTTTTAAAAGAAATATTAGGTTATACTGAAAGTATAAAAAGACTTCAGCCATAATGTTTGGTGTGTAGACAAGTTTTTGCACTATGAACAGGTTCCGCACATAAACTTTTAAGTGCATAAGTGTTTATGCACTGAAAAGAATTGAGTATATAAAAGTTAATGTCTATAATACTGAAAAGACTTCAACTGTAATTTAAAAAAAACACCAATTTCCGCTGAATTTTAATGGTATTTGAACCCTATCTTCTTTAGGTTCCTTTGGAAATTCTAGACTTCATAGATATATGCCAGGCTTACAACTCCTCAGAGATATCTGCCACACCTGCAATCTCCCAAAATGCTCTTATAGGACTAGCAAGCCTTGCATAGACTCTTTCATATGTTGGATTTAAGCACCTAAAACTTTATATACTGCAAGATCCTAGTTCTCCCCTCACACCAAACTGTCATTGGCCTTTGTCTGCCTCTTAACAGACCTAATCCATGCAGTTTGCAAACTGATACATTGCTTTGAAGCCACCCCACCCCCCACCTTGTGGGAGTTGCACAGCCCAGACTTGTTGCCCTATACTTGATTTCAGCTGTAAAGTCAGAGGGAAGCTAGAAGGAAGATAGAACTAGGAAACTGATTTTGAGATGCAATAAAAAATAGGCTCAGCAAGCATCAAACTACAATGCCATGTCGCCTGAAAGAGACGTGTTTTAGAAGACAAGTGCTTCAGTGTAATGTACAGTGTATGCATTCTTTATAGCTTAACGTTACTAAGGCTAGATATATTTTAAAGTATGTGTTTGTCTTCCCTATATTTCTGAGGATTTACCAGGAAGATAGTCATCCTTATAGAAGCTAGTATTTTCTATACTAGTTCAAGGAACAGTATGGCAGGAAGTACCTGATGCCACTGTTCCTTCATCTTACAAAGAAAATGGGTAAATGTCAGGTAATTTGTGTCACGTGTATGATCTAAATGAAGGTCCATCAATCATCTTTGGTCCCTCAGTGCAATGATTATCATATCAAAGACACAGAATGACAGTGAGGATAACAACTTTCTGTTGTCTATTATCGATAACTGGCTTCAAGTAATTATTAACATATGTTCTCATTTAACATGTGTCAATATTTTGAATGAAGAGCATTATTTAAGTTTAAAGGATATATCTGTCAGCAAATTTTTTATCTATTAAATGAGAAATTATGATTACTTCATTTTGTGGTTCTGCAAGAAAGGCAGATATTGCAGAAATAGTTGTCTGCTTCACAGGTTTGAAACACAAGGGTCATCTTCAACTTTCTACATAGAGGTAATAAACAGTGTTTGAGCAGAAGAATTCTGGTGAATGTTCCTCCCAGCCACTCTTCCTTTCTCTCCATCCATTGTACAGTGGGGAGAAGAGTGCATTCCTTTGGTTACCACCAAGTTATACACTCAGGTAGGTTGTAGGATATACCCTTTAGCATAGATTGGAACCGTTAATTTTTGGTACTTTTACAAATTTGATAATAGAGCAATGGAGATAAATGCATATCCATCTCATTCCTCATCTACTATGAAGAAAAGTTCTGTGTAGCTCAAAAGCTTTTCTCTTTTACCAACAGAAGTTGGTCCAATAAAAGATATTACCCCACCCACCTCTCTATACTATATCAAGCAAGTACCATGTCTATTGCTTGTCTATTTAAAGTGTGTTTTTAAAAGAATAACAGGAGATTTTCCCCTATTGTGTTTAATTTAAAGTTAAATGCCTCCTGAAGCACTTAAAAATATAGATCAAAATATAAAAACAAAATGGCTTCTCATAATTTTGATTGAAATGTATTATTCAAATAGGGATAAATCCTGCCTTACTTTGAGCAGAGGGAGAAGAGATTGTGGCTGATGCTTTATATCCTACAGAAATCCCATGAGCACATATGGGGGGGAGGGGTTTGATGGCATTGTGGAGTATACTTAGCTGTAACTCTGAGCTGGGTTTCAGTAGGCTCCTAACAAATGCTTGGGGATAATTGCAATATACAAGCTAAATGACTGGGTATGAGTGTTGGACATTGTGATCTGCAGGACAGCATGTTAGCGATAGTTTCTCCCAACACATTTGAGTGTCATGGAAAGAACCTGTCCACCAGTATAGGGAAGGACTTCGCCTTTAATTGCTTAAGTAAACTTAATCTTTGCAAAAAGAACAGGAGTACTTGTGGCACCTTAGAGACTAACAAATTTATTTGAGCAATAGCCCACAAAAGCTCAAATAAATTTGTTAGTCTCTAAGGTGCCACAAGTACTCCTGTTCTTTTTGTGGATACAGACTAACACGGCTGCTACTCTGAAACCTGTCATTAATCTTTGCAGTTTTATGTACCACAAAGTGTCCGGGACAAAATTTGACAGAACAATGAAGTTTGTCATGCAGCATTTAATGGGATGTATTTCTGGTTGCATTAAAGAAACACCCGTTAGTGGGGATGTCAGAATAATTTAGCTAAATGTATTCAAGCATGAATACATATCTACTTTTACAGTAGATGGTAGATATTAGAGAGACATACAAAGAATGCTTTGCATCAAATCAAGTAGCCTAATAATATTTTTTAAATGGCCAGTGAGTAGAAGCCACTTACAGGGGCAGCTCCAGGCACCAGCGCAGCAAGCGTGTACCTGGGGCGGCAAGCCGCAGGGGGTGGCCTGCCGGTCACTGTGAGGGCAGCAGTCAGGCTGCCTTCGGCGGCATGCCTGCCGGTCCCGCAGTTTCGCTGGCAATTCTGCGGCGGGTACACCGAAGCCGCGGGACCGGTAGATCACCCGTAGAAACGCTACCGAAGCCGCGTGACCGCAGACCGCCTGCAGGCATGCCACTGAAAGCTGCCTGACTGCCGTGCTTGGGGCGGCAAAAAACATAGAGCCGCCCCTGGCCACTTAGGGCAAATTATGTTATGGACCAGAAAATAGACTAAATAAGACAGCAGCAGCATTCACGTTTTGTCATTGAGCCAGAAGATGATGCATCTATTTCAGTGATGTGTTTATTCACTAGAGGAGAGACAGACTGTTGGCTGCCATGTCCAGTCTTAGACAGACTCTGCCAGCTGGCAGAACAGCATCAGCTAACAGCTAGGAAGTAAGCTGCTTACCTGTCATTGCCAGCCACAGTCAGGAGACACAGACTGCTGAGAGGTGATTCATGCCAGGTCATCTTTAACAAACATAGATTAAATACAGCAATGGTGCCTTTGCAAAGTTCTATTTCATTACCTTGTGCTTTTTAATAAGTTGGAGAAGTGATGTGTCCTCCTTACATCTGTTTTCTATATAAAATTCTCAAATACAGTTTATACTCTGCTGCCAGCACCCTCCTGAAACTGACCATAATTTGAGGCAAAGGAGATGCCACAGAAAATATATTCCCTATTTCTAATATTGATTGCATCTGGTTGTTGCAAAAGGTCCCTAATTCTTCATTGGTTCCAAATTCTGACAACAAAATTCCTTATGCAATTACATAGCATTACAACTGTATTTTTAATACATTTTATATGTCCTACTTGAGCTATTCTACTGTCTTATTGTTACCATTTTTGCTATCTAATGAATAAAATATTAGTCGTTAGTCACACAGGTTTGGTTTGGCTGAAGTTATTTCAAGTAGTCTGGGTCTAGTCTGATCTATAGTAATTGTGACCATGTGTACTTATTTCCATACAGATTTTTAGAAACAATAGGAATCTCTATTTTTTTTTAAATGTACCATTAAAATTATTTGCAATTTTTTTACAAAAGTTACAAGAAGAAAAATTAGCCACATGAACTAATTTGATCATATCTGGAGAGTATATCAACACTTTTCTGAAGTACCCTAATGTATTAGTTTTAAATGTCATATTATCTGTATGAGGTATAGTCTGGAAAGGTTTTGCCTCAAACTAGGCATGTCTAATGGGGTTTATGACAACATATGAATTTGACCCTGAACAGGGTCAGCCTTGAGGTCAGTGAATGCAATACAAATTGCATACTAGTCAAGCCTATAATTATCCCTGTTAGAAGTTACTGTGCTACCTAGTTCAGCAGACTCATGTACAGCTTCAAAAATGATCATCATATCCTGGGTACTTTCTAACATTTACAAAGAATCACATTTTACAGGAGGGGATGTATGCAAAGTATTCATATACAGTGACTTGTAGCCAAGTCATTTTGTATGTTTGTATATTTGGGAAATTCAGAACATGGATTCTGTCTTGTTCGAACAAAACATATAGAATAAGGATACAAAGTTACCGTAATTAATTTTAATAGCTAACATACGGTATCATAAATATAGTGTATAAAGACCTTCAGGATATGTTTTATTTGTAGAGCTGGCATAAAATATGCTGTATGTAGCATAACTAGCATTCATTAAATTGTGTGGTGGGTCTCTACTGCATGGTCATAAGTAGCTTGTAAGATCCTTGTTGAAGGCACCATATATTGTTATTTGTTTGTGAAGTGTCTGGCACACTTTTAACACTTGATAAATAATAATTAACTCTGCATTTATTCAGACAAAAATGTCACTAGTCTTTCACTCTCTACCATGTTTCCCAACTCCCATTTCACTTTTATATTTGTGATTGGCTGAGTGGCTGCTCTGCTAAATTCCCTGAATGGGCCCCTAAGATAGGAGTATTGCAGTAAACAATTGTATGAATTAGTATGAGGTTTTTAAAACCATATCGTACTCTGCAGTTTTCATTATTGTGAGAGTCACTAAAATATATTATTAGGATAACAAAACTTATATCATGATTTTGGGGGTTGGAAAAGTTTAACTGTTTGTTTTGATTTATATTTGAATGCCTCTGTTGGTGGGATTAAAATTCAGTTTCTCACAGTATTTTCCCAGACATATTGTGCTGGAAACCTCTATTAAGCATTTATTTGTGCAAGTTTCCAGTCTTGTTGAAATCTAGATTGAAGAGAGGCTGATTTTGGTGAAGTGTTTGAATTTTCAAATTAATTAACGAGAGATGGTCCTGAGCCAAGACCCTGGATATGAAATGCCTCCTGAATTTTGAGGAAGTTCATCTCTGGATCTGAATTTTGTGACTTGTTTCCTATCATATCTCTCTAATGGTACAAACCAAACCACAGATACAAACATCGCAAAACTTGGGTCAAGTTTGGCTTCAAATCCTAATTTTGCATCTCAGGTCTATCTGTGCCATCAGCTGAACTAAACCTCCAAAACTTTGAAGGTTCACCTTTCAGAATTTTATGTATGTACCTATCCCCGCTCTGAGGTAATACATACCAGAATATGGATCTTTTGTTCATTTTAATGTGCTAGCTTCTCTCCCCCCCACATACACACAAAAATAGTTTGGGCTCAACACAGAGCACTAACATGTATGATCTAATATTCAAAAGATGGTCAAAGTCCTTCACTCCTCCTGGGCTTTGGTGACAGATGCTCAGTCATCACTGGAAAGAAGAACTTTTCAGCAATCTCTGAGTGTTTTAGGGGCTGTGTTGAGAGGGAGCCATAGGAAAAGCCATCAGCTTTCTTTGATCAAGAAGACCATGTGTTGGGAAGTGAGGACTTGAGGATGGGTTGTAGTGAAATTAAAATTATCAGGTCACCTGAGGGCTTTGAGACATACTCAGAATTAGGGCTGTCAAGTGATTAAAAAAATTAATCGCAATTAATTGCACTGTTAAATAATAATAGAATACCTTTTATTTAAATGTGTTTGGATGTTTTCTACATTTTCAAATATATTGATTTCAGTTACAACACAGAATACAAAGTGTACAATGCTCACTTTATATTTATTTTTGATTACAAGTATTTGCACTGAAAAAAACAAAATAAATAGTATTTTTCAATTCACCTAATACAAGTACTGTAGTGCAATCTCTTTATCATGAAAGTTGAATTTACAAATGTAGAATTATGTACAAAACATAAGAATGGTCATACCAAAGGTCCATATAGCCCAGTATCCTGTCTTCTGACAGTAACCAATGCCAGGTGCCCCAGAGGGAATGAACAGAACAGGTTATCACCAAGTGATCCATTCCCTGTCTCCCATTCCCAGCTTCTGGCAAACAGAGACTAGGGACACCATCCTGGCTAACAGCCATTGATGAACCTATCCTCTATGAACTTATCTAGTTGTTTTTTGAACCTTCTTACAGTCTTGGCCTTCACAACATCCTCTGGCAAAGAGTTCCACAGGTTGACTGTGCGTTGTGTGAAGAAATACGTCCTTTTGTTTGTTTTAAACCTGTTGCCTATTAATTTCACTTGGTGACCCCTAGTTCTTGTGTTATGAGAAGGAGTAAATAACACTTCCTTATTTACTTTCTCGACACCAATCACGATGTTATAGACCTCTATCATATCCCCCCTTAGTTGTCTTTTTTCCAAGCTGAAAAGTCCCAGTTTTATTAATCTCTCCTCATATGGAAGCCATTCCATACCCTTAATAAAAATTTTAGAGTCTGCAAGTCCACTCAGTCCTACTTCTTGTTCAGCCAATCGCTCAAACAAGTTTGTTTACATTTGCAGGAGATAATACTTTCCCACTTCTTGTTTACAATGTCACCTGAAAGTGAGAACAGGCGTTCTCATGGCACTGTTGTAGCCGGCGTTGCAAGATATTTACATGCCAGATGCGCTAAAGATTCATATGTCCTTTCATGCTTCAACCACCATTCCAGGGGACATGCGTCCATGTTGATGACGGGTTCTGCTCAATAACAATCCAAAGCAGTGCAGACTGACGCATATTCATTTTCATTATCTGAGTCAGATACCACCACCAGAAGATTGATTTTCTTTTTTGGTGGTTCGGGTTCTGTAGTTTCCACATCAGAGTGTTGCTCTTTTAAGACTTCTGAAAGCATGCTCCACAGCTTGTCTCTCTCAGATTTTGAAAGACACTTCATATTCTTAAACCTTGGGTCAAGTGCTGTAGCTATCCTTAGAAATCTCACATTAGTACCTTCTTTGCCTTTTGTGAAATCTGCAGCAAAAGTGTTCTTAAAATGAGCAACTTGTGCTGGGTCATCATCCGAGACTGCTATAACATGAAATATATGGCAGAATGCGGGTAAAACAGAGCAGGCGACATACAATTCTCCCCCAAGGAGTTCAGTCACAAATTTAATTAACACATTATTTTTTTAATGAGCGTCATCAGCATGGAAGCATGTCCTCTGGAATGGTGGCCAACTCATGAAGGGGCAAACGAATGTTTATCATATCTGGCACATAAATATCTTGCAATGCCACCTACAAAAATGCCATCCACATGCCTGTTCTCACTTACTGGTAATATTGTAAATAAGAAGAGGGCAGCATTATCTCCTGTAAATGTAAAAAAGCTTGTTTGTCTTAGCGATTGGTTGAACAAGAAGTAGGACTGAGTGGACTTGTAGGCTCTGAAGTTTTACAGTTTTTTGGTTTTGAGTGCAGTTATGTAACAAAAACAAATCTACATTTGTAAGTTGCACTTTCACGACAAAGAGATTGCACTACAGTACTTGTATGAGGTGAATTGAAAAATACTATTTCTTTTGTTTATCATTTTTACAGTGCAAATATTTGTAATAAAAAATAATATACACTTTGATTTCAGTTACAACACAGAATACAGTATATATGAAAATGTAGAAAAACATTTATTTAATACATTTCAATTGGTATTCTATTGTTTAACAGTGCAATTAAAACTGCAATTAATCACCATTAATTTTTTAACAGTGATTAATTTTTTTGAGTTAATTGCATGAGTTAACTGCAATTAATCAACAGCCCTACTTAGAATATCTCACACTCCTGCACCACATTCTCCTGATGGGGGTAAGTGGAAAGAACATGCATTTCTTGAATAAAGTTCTGATGTGAGTTTCTCTTACTGGTAGACAGTATCCTACAAATAAAGGATGATCTTTCCTTACTGGCGCTGGTATGAATTACATTTTGGAGCTGGGTTGTATTTACTACTGTTATTTGAAGTCCAAGCTTTGTGGTCCCTTTTGAACTGAAAAGTTTAAATAATTTGAAGAAGCTGATGTCTTGTCACCTATATACATGGCTACAGAAGGCCAGGAGAAGATTGAGATAGTCATAGCTTTATACCACATTTAAATAATAAAAAGGGTTGAGCAGCATTCAGTTTAACTCACAAATTAGCATTTCTAGCTCTTCTTTAATAACGAAAGCTTTTGTAGATTGGTAATTTTGACAATAGCATTTTGTTTTATAATTCCAGATTATCAAACTGCTGGATGGAAAGCGATCTCAAACTGTAGGAATTTTGATATCCAGTTTGCACCTGGAAATGAGGGATATTCAACAAGGTGAGAGTTACAAAACTCTTGATATAACTTATTTACATGGAAATTTTCTCATATATTTTCTAAAAGTGAATGAAAATGGGTGCTCTTATGTGTGTTCCTTTTTTGGTGTCAGTATAATAACGAGAAAAAGTAGAATTAGTTTTCCAACTAAGTACATGTAAGAAACCCAGCTCTTTCCCCTGGTAATTAATTGACTTTAGATTTTGATTTTATATGTCACATCCAGTGTTATGATTTTAGTGTTGTGTTTTTCATGTATAACTGTTTTGGATTTTAAGAGTGGTTCTATCGGATTGCCTTCTATATGTGTGCTCCCAAAGCTTTTTATGTGGGCTCCCTTCTTTGTTTCCTCTTCTCTCTCTCCCTCTTCCCCGTCCCTATCCCCAGAGGCCCTCAGCTCAGGGAAGCTCAAGTGAGAACTTACAAATAATATTTTGGGTTTTTTAGGTGTTTAATTTTTTGCTTCGATGGCAGTGTAAAAAACTTATACAAAAGTGAAAATACCAAAACCATATGACAACAGGAGGGGTGAACACTGAGCTGTACATTTTCAAGTGATGGGGGCTATTCTGTGCATACGTCCTGTTATTGATAGAAATGAGCCAAATCAGCTTGGAAAAAAATGTATCTGTCTCTGACTATAGAGTTTTCAGGGGACGTAGATAGATCAGGTATTTTGGTGCTTGTGTTACATATTAAAAAGGACACTATTTAGGTAATTTTCATATTTTAAAAAGCTTTTTACTCTTGTTTAAAACAACTGCTGGAAAGCTCCAAATTGAAGTCTGCTTTCTTGCGTGTGATGGAGGGAAAACAATGGCATAGACTGGCTTGGAATTGTGGGGTGTTGAGATGCTGCTGGCATTGATTATTATTAATTTTAGAACAGCCTTGGAGCATTCTAGCTTTTAAAAAAAAAAAAACAAGGGCTTACAGATGGTTACAAGAAGAAGAAAGAAATGAGGCAAAACTTTGAGCCTTCCCATAATGTGTCAGAGGTATCATAATGATAGACGCTAGCTGCAGTAATGAATTTTGTGAATAGTTTGCTGGCAAGACTAATAAGAGGCAGCAGCTGTAACATAAAAACCCTGTGATGTTCTTACTTCAAGTTTCTTCAGATAAATTTTCAAGGCCTCTTATTTCATGCTGTGAGATGTCTTGTAGATAAGACACTTATGCTGCAGAGTATTAATGTGGCATTTTTATATTTCACAATACAAATGCTATTAATCATGATCTGTCTGATGAGACTACTGGACAAAAGAATCATAACTCCCCAGGAATAAGGATGGCACCCAAATGCTATGAGGATGGTCCTTAGAACCCCATATTATTATAATGATGATAGTAATAGTTATACTAGTTCATCTTCTGCTTCATGCTGTCACATTCAGCCTATTCCTCACTAAGACTTATTTCTATTTCTTTACGTAGACTTCTCACCACTATGGAACCTTGACTATTGCTAAGAGGATTACTTGCTTGTAGGGCTGCTAACTATCACCATTTAATCTCGTGGCTGGGAAAGGATCATTATAATGATATGCATAACTCATGAGTGCCTTTGGAATACTATATTCTTCTTTGAGTGATGATGGTCCCTACCTGTATTCCACTGAGGGTTATGTGCATGCGCCATACATCCACAGCTTTTAAAAGTAGTAGTGTCCATTGGTCCATGCATGTGCCCTTGTTCTGCCTCATGGTTTCAACTGAGGTGATAAAGGGTGGGGCAGACCGACTGCGCCCTCAATTCCTTCTCAATGTTTCATGGTCCAAGTCGGAGCTTCTGCTTTTCTCTCATCTCTTGTGATGCACTTTCAGAATTTCTTGTATATACTTAGCATTTTATTGTGGGGTGTTATTTTTGGTAGTAGTTGTTGGTGGTGTTAGTAGTAGTTTTCTTAGGATTTAAGGACTTTGGGACACTGCTTTGGTGGTTTCCCTGCCGTCCACCCCCAGCACCCACACCTGGATACTGGATTATGCTGAAGATGCTGAGGTTCAAGATCTGCACTTCCTGCCCTCACTTGTTTTCAATCAGTGACAGCACCAACCCTGCTTTTATTTCTTGGGGGAAGCCCATGTCACATTCAGGGGCAGTGTCTGCCTCTCCTTCCTTGCCAGTACCTGCAGTTAGATCAAGGCTGAGCAACCTCTCTGTACATCAGCCTGAGCAGTCGAGGAATGTACCCCCTACCATGGAGCTCCAGTCCAGTTCCACCAATACCAGTGCTAAGGCCCAAGAAAGACAGTGCATCCTCCACAAGTTCTGACCATGGAGAAACGGCGTGTTTCAAGGCCCACAAGCACTACAAGAAGTAACATAGAATGCCAGACCCGCCGATTCCAGTCACTGTGTCTCATATCTCCTCTTCATCAGTATTGCCGGAACCACAGGAATCATCAGTTCTGAAGCAGCCTTCTGCCCATGTTCCAGCTCTGATTCTGTCTGTGGAATGACACCGGGAGACTCAAGTCGGTTCCTGGACCTCATGAACTGTTTGCCCTAGATGAGATGAAATCCCTGCATCTTCTAGTGCATTTGGCTCCAAAGAGACTCTGGTCCCCTGATTTGGACTTGCCACCTTCAGGTCATGTTCCTGAGTGCTCCCCTGCGACATTCTCAGTTTTGCCAGTTCCGGCGGCTCTGCCTTTTGAACAAGGATCTGACTTCTCAGTGTTGGAAGATTCAGATGGTGCACATGGTCCACCATTCCCATACCAACAGCAAAAATATCCAAAGGCTCTGCTGGCCCAGTGGCAATATTCTCCCTTCCCTCAACCCAGGAGCCATTGGTACCCAGCTCCATGGGGACCACCACAGCAACTGCCAGATCCGCCTGGTTGGCCATACTGGGAGTCTTGGCCCCAGTATCTGCCTTTAGAACCTTTTGGATCTGCTCAAAAGGAGTCCCCCACCTCACCACTCTGGCCTTCATTGGGTAGACATTTGGAACCATGGTTGGAGGATGCACCATTCAGCCTGACTCCAATGGTACTGCCAGATCTGGAGCGGCTCCCCTCCTCGTCTCTGGATGTGGCAGTGTCCTCAACTCCTTCCTCCCCCCATGGATGACTACCACCAGTTCCAGGAGTTAAGGAGGGTGGTTGAGGCCCTCCACATTCCACTGGAGGAGGTGCAGGACAGCCAGCATCGGTTACTGGACATTTTGCATGCATCAATATCAGAACAAAGTAGTGCTACTGATCAATGATGCCATTCTCCAACTGGCCTGCACCATCTGGCATACCTGGCAACTTGTGCACCCACCCCGAAGGAGGCAGAAAAGATGTACTCTGTACTGGGGAAGGAGTCTGAGTTTCTATTTTCTCACCCCTCACCCAATTCCCTGGTTATTCAAGCTGGCACTGAGTGGGCTAGACAGCAGCACCCACATTCCACTCCGACTGACGAGGGTAAGAGACTGGACCTTCTGGGTTGTAAGGTCTTTTCATCATCCAGCCTTCAGTTTCGCATCTCTAATTACCTGGCATTACTGGCCAGGCATGGCTTTTTGAATTATGGCCAGTTAGCAGAATTTGCGGACAAGCTTCCCCAGCAGGGCCATGCCTATTTCCAGGCTATTTTAGAGGCAGGCAGCTTGGTTGCCAGGACGACGCTCCAGGCCATGGTAGATTTGGCGGACACGTTTTGTGCACTAAGGCCACAGGGATTATCATGAGGAGAGAATCCTGGTTACATTCCTCTGATTTCCCAAGGGAGGTACAGAACACAACTGAGGAACTCCCCTTCAATGAATCTCACCTCTTCAACCAGAAGACTGACATTCTCTATTCTCACTCAAAGACATTAGAGCCAATCTGTGATCTCTGGGCATTTATACACCAGCACCCAAATGCAAATTCTATCGGCCACCTACTCCACAATGATACAGAGCACCTCAGTTTTTCCACCAGTGGTCTTATGAGCCTCCCCACAAGCATCAAAACACGCAATGGCCCCATCTGCCTGGCCCATCAGCACAGTCCTTGACACCACACACTCAATCTTTGCATAAGCTATGTTTCTGAGTGCATCTAGAGAGCCGTCAACCAAATTGCAACCCACCGTTCTTGCACTCCACTCCATTCAGGGGTCATCTAGTGCTATTTCTACCAGCCTGGAACATGATAACAATGGACAAGTGGGTCCTGGGTGTCATTTAACATGGCTATATGATCAAGTTCACAATGCTACCTCATCCACATCCCCCATCCTGATCCTGCTTCCAGGACCACTCTCACAGCAGTATCCTTGCCCTGGAGGTGGACTACCTCCTACAGAGAGGGGCAATAGAGCCTATGCCACAGCCTTTCAAGATACAGGGTTCTATTCCACCTACTTCCTGGTACCCAAGAAAAAGAAAGGATAGAGACTAATCCTAGATCTTTGTCATCTCAACTGCTTCATACACAAATCAAAGTTCCATATGGTCACACTTGTGGCCAGCATACCGTCCTCGCTAGAAAAAGGCATGTGGTTTATGGCTCTTGATATGCAAGACTCTTACTATCACGTAGATATCCATTTGACCCACAGACGATTTCTGAGGTTTACTGTGGGCCCTTGGCACTTCCAATACAGGATTCTACCGTTCAGACTCACTGCTGCTCCCTGGGTCTTCACCAAGGTCTTCTCTATAGTGGCAGCACTACCTCTGGCATCAAGGTGTTCTCATCTTCCCTTATCTCAATGACTAGCTGCTGGCAGTGTAATCCAGACACAGAGCTCGAGCATCGACTTCCCTGCTGCTTCTACTCCTCTCCTCCTTGGGGGTGAGTGTAAACATTGAAAAATCAATGTTGGACCCCACACAGTCTCTGGAGTTCAACGGGGCGTACATCAACGCGGTCTCTGCATATGCCTACCTACCACAGGACTGGTTCCTGGCCCTGCTAGAACTGATTGCTTCGGTGACTTCCAGTCCTTCTGTTCCAGCCAGAACTTGCCTTTCCCCTCTTGGCTATGTGGTGGCGTGCACGTATGTCACTGCCTTCACTCTTCTTTGCTTCTGCTGTCTACAACTGTGGCTACAGAAAGCCCATTCTCCGATGCTCCACTCCATGAACACCCTAATGACTGCCCCACCCCAGGGTTCTTTTCTCCCTTTGGTAAAGGATGGACCCAGATCAGATTTGCACCTGATTGCCTTTCCTTCCATCCTCCCTAAGCATGATGATCATTATGGACATATCACTTAACAGATGGGGTGCCCACATGTGAGAACACATGATGGAAGGGATTTGGACCATTTGGGAATCCAGGATGCACATCAACATCCTAGAACTTAAGGCAGTATGGAGAGCATGTCACGCATTTCTCCTGTTCATCCACTCCCACCATATTCTCATCATGTTGGACAACATCACTATAATTTACTACAGAAACAAACAAGAGGGCACCAGGTCGCTGTTGCTTTGTGTGGAAGCAGTTCGCTCTGGAAATGGTGCATCGCACACAGTATCCTGTTGTCAGAGGCTTATCTCCTGGGAACTCAGCAGATGCTCTGAGCAGGATTTCCTGGCCAACCACGAATGGGAACTACACGACTCCGTGGTCAAGGATATTTTTCACTGTCTCCACCCCTTGGGGTACAAGCCCATTCCACAAGAGTCCAAGCATCAACTATGGCCATGCTTCACGACATGCCATTCATGGACATAGATAAGGCGGCCACTTGGAGTTCAGTGCACACTTTCTCTTCCCATTATGCCCCGGTGCAAGACTGTGTGACAGATGCCTCGTTTGATGCGGCTGCTCTCCATTCCATGGTTCCATCATCTTCCTCTCACCCTCCTCCTAATTAGATACCGCTTGTCAATGAATACATCGCTCAAGGAAGAGGAGGAATTTACTTAACCTGTAATTGGAGGTTCTTTGAGATGCGTGGTCCCTATCTGTATTCCAATCCCTCCCTCCTTCCCCTCTGCTGTGGATCCGATTGATTTGCGGTGGAGAAGGAACTGAGGGTGCAGTTGGTCCGCCCCACCCTTTATCGCCTCAGTCAAAACCATGAGGCGGAACAAGGGTGCATATGCGGACCAATGGACACCACTACATTAAAAGCCCTGGCCCTGGGTGCATGGCCCATGTGCATAATCCTCAGTGGAATACAGACTAACCTCCTCTTCATGAGTCCAGAGACTTCAGAATGGAGGCCATAGTAAATTATCACCCATGACACATGTATCATATTGTGTAATTGATTTTTTTAATGAAGGAAAAAATAATTATTTTAAAAGGTTTATACAGTTTAGATTTACCACCACCACCACATCTTCTGTGGTAAATTTTGAATGGAGATGCAAACCCCTTTGGAAATCTTAGACATAGGCTGTGGACTCCAGGTTGAAAGTCACTGGTTTAAACAATCAAACATACAAAACTGAGCTAAGCCTCATCCACGATATCCCAACCTGCCTCGGTTACCCTGTCTCAACAACAACAATACACTTAAACCCCATAAGTCCATAGAACTGAATGTCCATGGCCACATCGCACAGCTTTATTGCAGGTGTCTAAAAGTTTCACTGGGTTACTACTGAGCTGGTGCAGCCAGGTTAATCGTGGATGGCCGTGTGTGGCACTGTCCCCTTCTGACTTCAAGTCCAATCTTCAGGGCTCAGAGTGAATGGGCTTCATCTTTGAGGTGAGCTGTATGACCAAAAAGTGCCAGCTAGGAGTGACTGATGAGCCATTTTTTTTTTCAGGAACAGAAAGCAGAGTTATTGGCCTGTAGCTGCTGCACTAAGTGCATGGGCCTTTACCCTGATAAAGTGGAATGATGATCCCTTCCTTCCACTCCATTGGTACCTTCCCTGTGGTTCAAGCGTGGACAAAAAATTGGAATAATGCTACACTTATGGGCTCTATGGTGCACCTGAGAAGTTCGGGTGTTATGCTGTTGGGTTCAGCAGTACACTCTCTTCTGAGTTTCTTTATGGCAGACTGGACCTCTTCCAATGCAGAGGTTTCGGAATCAGGGATTTCATCTACCAACTTGTCCAGATCTGAGCATGGAGTTGTTCAGGATAGTTAAGTACAGTCTTATAATATTCTTTCCATCTTTGTAGGACGACTTCTTGGGTTGAGCATGTTTTATCATCAGCCTTATTTATCAGCATAAACCCTGCACAAAGTCCAGTTTTGGATCAAAGTGATTGAATAACTTTGCAGATCATAATTTATTAGATCTTATTCCTTCTTCTACCTCTTTTGCCAAGTTCTCAAAATAAGCTTCATGATCCACTTTTACTCTTGCTCAAAAAATACCCCATTGTCATGGCACTGTCTGGTCTCAGATTTCTTTTGCAAAATTTGAAATGTCTGATCAATTTAGTCAAAGGTGTTGCATGTAGAATTCCAGTTTTGGAATGGCATCTATGACTTCTTGGATGACCGTGCTTATGATTGTCCAAGCTGATTCTGCATCATCTGGGAGAGTGCCAAGTGCATCAAATTTGTTGCATACTGTGACAGAGTACTTATTAGCAAGTGCTGAATGTTCACAGATGCATTGTGCCTATGTTTCATAACAGGTGCACTCCTTTTGAAATCAGAGGGTAATTGCCATTTTAGCACAAGGAGATGATGGTCAGTATTTGCTGGGACTTCTGTACCTCTGTGTACACCCGATATGACCTTACTGTTTTATGATCCAATATATGGTTCAGCTCCTTCCTCGTCCAAGCATCGTTGGATATCCAGGTTTCCTGATGAATATCTAAGCACCTGAATCAACTTCCAGTGATGGTAATATTATGAGACATGTAAAAAGAGAGACATCTCAGAGTTATTTATGGTTCCAGAGCAAAATGGGCCAAGAATAGTCTCAAAGGCATTTCTGGGACAACTTGGTTTAGCGTTCATATATCCAAGAATAATAGGTTCATTGTGCAGTGAAGCAGATTGAGCCATTGCTTCTTGCTGCTAATAGAATTTATCTTTATTAGCATCCTTAGCTACAACAATGGATAGCTGTGCATGGCACCGCGTCAACCTGGCATATAGTAGTCCATCAGAAATAGGGTGCCACACTGAATGATTTATTAAATGGTGGAAAGAGGATAAGTGCCATCTAATTTATGTAGTTAGTTCCTTCAGAATACAGAAGACCTGCATCGTCACAGAATGATGACCATGTTTCACAAGTCGTTGCTTTGGTTATACAATTGCAATGTTGTATCTTTTCAAATCTTGAACTAACAAAACCTGGTGCCTGACATCATTTAGGGTTTGTACATTCCTGGTGGCAAATCTGGTGGATTTTTCTCAAATCATTTGTTGACGCTATAGTCATTATGGAGTTCAGCCTAAAGTGTGGACCATGTTTTATTGGATGCTCCTTGATTCCATCTGTCACCTGAGGACAGGGGAGATGTAGCATGGTGATTTGGGGACACCAGCCCTCTTCTCAGAATCCCTTCCACATGGAGCAGAAGGTTCTGAGGTCATAGATCAGCCACCTTTACTGCTGTTTGGTAAATATTTTCCCTTCTTTTCTGGGTCTGCCCTTGGCCTTCATTCGGAACTCTGAGCCAGGGCCCTTATTGGATGTTACTGGCTGGAGTCAGCCAGAACTGAGACTCGTGATGGCAGAGTTGATCACACCCAGAAGTAGCACAGCAAATACTGCTTCCCCATCTGCTATCATAAAGGTATGGGCTTATTGATACGTGAATAAATTATCCCCAAATAAATTCTTTGGCTAGTATTACTACGGAATGAAGAACTGCCACATCGATACAGACACTTGCAAAATTAGTGAGAAGATATACAAGAAAATGTAAATGCTGCTTAAAATGCTGTGGGCTTTTTACCTCCAAGGGATCCCTTCTAAATCTGATTAAAGTCAAGTAACTGGCATGCAGTTCAGATAGCTTAGCAGTGGGAACACATATGATTGACCATATCTGGCACACAGATGTTTCGGTTTGCATTTGATAACTAGCCAGCAAACAGGCAGACGCCACATTGTAGAAGGGAATCTTGCACAGATGTTTCTCAGAGAGAGTGAAGTTCACCTTCTGTAGATAAATGACCATTCTCATTCCTTCTCAGAGTATATGCTAGACAGTGGGCAACCAAAATACAGAACAATAATTTTGGCAAGAGCTAATGTATATGTAGACTAGTTAGCACAAAAATAATCTTTCAGTGATGTAAAGGAACACTGAGTTTGCATTGCTAGTTCTGTCCTATTTTAAACTAATTGGCAGGAAAAAGCCTACCTGTTATGTTCTAGAGAACTCAGAATTTGTGCCTTAACAGATTTTGCTGCTGAATCTGGTACTGATGATGACTGTACTGATGATGACAGTCCTGCTGCTACTTAGATCATTAATAATGGTACTCACAAAATTTCCATCTCTTGAGCATCATGAACACACAGCATGGAAAATCTATCATTTGCACTGGGTAATGCAGAATCTAAACTTACATTTACGTAAATTATGCCCACGTGGTGTGGGACTCTGTCCCCCTCCAGTGGTGGGTAGGCCACATAGAGGTTGATGAGCCTGCTACAGCCCTAGCTAAGAGACCTGGGTCTTCTAGTTCAGGCAGTAAAGGCTCATGCATTAAGATCCAGAGCTCCCAGGTCAATCCCCACCACAAAGAGCCCATCCAGGGGTGTCAGCATTACATTTAAAAAAATCAAATATTTTTAGTAGTAAAAGGTGATCATCAAGTGGCTCAGAGGCTTGGTATAAAACTTTCTGAGGCCCCCTTTTTCTGGTCCTTTCATAGCCTTTTGAAAGGGAGAGAGGAATAGTTATTACTAAACCTTATAGTAGATTTGGGTTCAGTTCAAGGGATGTGTCAACATACAGCTTAGCTCTTATTTCTCTGAACCCACTGCACAGTTGTGAAAATAATCTTCTGCCCAGATAAGTACACTTCTGTATTTGTTTTTTTCCAGTGACAGCTCAACTAAAGCAATAGAGCAGAGGTAGGAAACCCATTGCTTAGGGCTACCTGTGTGGTTCAGTTGTTAAATATTACAACTTGCTTCATAACCAGATGGATTCAGTTCTGTTGCTAATTGTGTATATGTATGTGAGGCACCCTTGCCCCTCAGTGTCTTATAACCCCACTTCCACTCAAGGAACTCCCAACACAAGTAGTCAGCAATAGCAGTGTAATATAAAGCAAATAGTAATATTTCTCTGCTGTGATTTAGTCATTCCTCTCCCCGCTAGCCTTTAACGAACTTTTGAGATCCTTGCTTATAACTAATTGGCACAAATAGACAGAATGCCTAAAGTGGTCTGAATATAAGTCTTAATACTTGATCAGAATAATGTTTGTTTATTGTACTGGCAATGTAAGACTTAAGGTGTCCTTATTTATTCTCTCCCCCGCTCCTTTCTTTTCCCCTTGCCTTTTTTTCAAACATCTCTCACTTTTTCTTTTGGAAATTATGTTTTAAAATTTTTAAATAAATGGGATGGATGGGTCACAATTAATAAAGTGGCACTGCCCAAGCTAGTAATGCCCCCCTGCTCTTGAAAACATACTCATATTTACTAACTAGCTAAATTAGACATGCATACAGACAGGGGAGAAATTTCATTATCAATGGCTAGAATTGGATGGAATTGAGTATTTTCTCTATAAAATCTAGGTCATTTCTCCCTGGTCCCTTCTCTTACCAGTAGACCATATTTTCTCAGATTGGCAGCTAACATGGAATTTGCTGTTCCTCAGGAGTAAGATTTGTTCTTTTGAGAGTTAATACAAATTGTCATAATGGGCAAAGCAGCAATATATGTGGCTGGAATGTCACTCTGACTCAAATTCCTCTATACAATGTTTGATGATGGGATCAACTAGAGAGATGTATGAATAACTTTTCTGTCCTGTGATTTTGTATGTGTTATGCTGGGAATTCATACATATAGAATGGGGACCTAGGATAGTGTCCTGGAGATGTAAAATAGCTCTGGAGTGTAGAGCATGCACACTCAGAGAGACTGGATGGAAACTATTTAGACTGTGACTCACCAGAGCTGGGATTGTACCTTCTTTTCTGTTTGGAAAATGCCCAGGAGATACAAAAGAAAAATACGTGATAATATACCTGAAACTATATGTTAGTTCAGCTTTCTTTAGTTTAGTTGAGATGGTATAAGAAAATGTTACAATGAGTTGTAAGGAAATATGTGCCCAGATATAACTTCTTGGTGAGACATATACTTCTGTTTCATAAAAGAAATGTCAGTGTTTTTAAAGAAATAAAAATAGATGATGTTGCATTTGGTCCATTGTATGATGTTGACTTGAAGGGAAATCTATTCACATTGGACCTAGAAATTACTATATAAGGAAAATGCCCTTTTTATTAGTGAAAATTTACTTGCTGAAAATCAAACTAACAATAAACACAGTCTTATACTAATTAAGAGTTGCTTACAAAGCAACAAAAACATCCTATCTATTGTATCATTGGTTGAGCGGCTGTATATTCTGTAAAATGTCCAGCAAAGAAGGCAGACGATTAGCATAGTCAAAGGTATCTCTTTACCTTTCCTCCTCTGCAGCATGTGATGTATGCCTGGCTTCAACCCACCTGGACATCAAGAATACCATTCTTTCCACCAGGCCACAATGTGTCCCATATTGTAAGGAAACATAGCGCCAAGAAAAAACACCACCAGAAACATTGCAATTTACAGTGCTGAAATTATACTGGATTAAATAACTGGAAGTATTTGAGCGATAGAGTAAAATTAACTCATTGATAGTGTAATCTCTCTAATGATCACATATGTAATATTATATTTTTGTATGTCCTACCTAATCACATCCATAGGTTCCTTAGATTTATGCTATGTCTTCCTTCTTTGATGAAGAGCCATGGAAAAAGGAATATGCACTGTCCAGGATGCCGGAAGATTATGGCATGAAAGCATTATGTTAAAGCTGTTTCAAATTATAAAGCATGTAGGAAAACAAAATCTATTAATAGGATTCACTGGTGATGATGTGTTTGGGGGGATGGGGAAGAAAGGTTGATGGTGTTTGTTATTCCCCTCAACTATTTGTGTATGGGTTCTCTATATACTCTTCTTCCAAATGGTGGTGAGGAAATGGCCAAGATTAGCCAAAGTAAATAATCCAAAACATTGTACCCTCGCCTGTAGACATAGCCTATAGACATTGTGCACTACTTTTGGAGCAAGCCCCATGAAATCTGAGATCAGTCAGAGTTCCTGAGGTCCTTCCTAAATCTTAGCAAACAGCACCACTGCTAAATATCCAATCAAGTTTGCTTGGGAGCTGAAAGACTGTATTGTATATGTATATGTAATATTAAATACTTCCATACCAGCTTTCATTTGTGGACCAGAAAACACTTTACAAACACTAATACAGTAAACTTCATAACACCTCTGCACAGTAGCTAATTATTACTCCATTTTACAGATGGGAAAACTGAGACACAAAAGGATAAAGCAATTTGCCCAATACCATAGAACCCAGAATTCCTAACTTTCATTCCCTATCATGTTTGGTGTTTTTTTTTTCTTATTGTGCTTTGAAAATACTGTGAGTTCTTCATTCCTTCACTGTGTCCAGCATGAATGTGTTTGCATTACTATCTGTGTAAAATAGAGATAGCTACATACACAGCTCAGAAGTTGAGAAACAATTTCCTTTAAAAGTTATTTCCTTTGTTCTGGATAATTTACAACATATGTTTTTGTGAATCTGCCTAGGGCATCAAGCCTGATGTGGTTAGGTTAACATTAGTGCCAGAGTCTTTTGCTCATGACTTCATGCAGCAGTTGAGCTTTCCTAAAGTTCTAAACCCACATTATGTCTGTGGTGCTTCTTTGCATTATAACTCCTTTTAACATTTTTACATGACAGAAAGTCAGATGTTGGAGGAAGCCTTTAGAGGAATTTAGGATATCAGCTCAATTTGTCTGAGATAAACAGGAGGAGTTTGGATGTGTTAAGCAGTTTTGCCAAGAGGAGATTTGTCCATAACAATCATAACAACTTTTTGGTTGACTAGATCTGTGACATCTTCATTTAAATTTTCCAAAGATGGACTTCATTTTCCCCCTGGAACCAAACCTTAGTTACTAGTAATGCATTATGTAAAATAGTTAAGCCCACTGTGGTCCAAACAAATGTAACTTTGGAAGAGTTGTTTTTTAAAATAACATATTTCTGTTTGATTATTAAAATGCTGATTTTAAAATGACTTTTTCACGTTTCTATTAAACATGGTTTAGTTGTTGCATTAACTGCTTTGCTGCTGATGCTGAATGTGTGTAAATTCTGGCAGCCTTTTTTAACCAAATACCACTTAAAATGAATGGAATAGTACCAGTTACGTCCCACCTTAAGACTGTTGGAAATACATAACATGCCTTTCAGCAATGGTGGTAACAGGAAAGAAATATCTCTTTAGTACTAAATCTTTAAGATCTATAGTTGTCTGAGTTTCTATATATAGCAAATGGTGTGCTTTAAACATTCAGGTTTTCCTCTGTGTACATTTTTGCAGTAACAAAGTATAGAGATTAAAAGAATAGATCAAATCCCTAAAATGTGCTGTGGAGAATGTTTTTTTTTCAGCTAGATTGATAAAAAAAGTAACTCTGTTAAAACCTTGGGTAAAAGTTTATATTTCTTGCAGCGGCCTCTGCATGTGAAATGTAGTTGGCAAGTATTTTTATGTGTGCCTGTTAGTTTGAATGCGCGATGCTGATCTGTTTTTTGTCCTCCCTGACGGTTATTATATCCTAATGGGTGCAACACTGCACTAATGATCCTTGTGTATATAAATTCTTCTTGTTGTGTGCAGACACCATAGGGCCACATAAAAATGTTTGCCTCAATTTCCCTGCAAAAAAGGAGCTCAGAAACCAGACTTGGCCAAGTAACAGATTTTTAAAGGTAGAGGAACCCAATAAAATTACCAGCTTTTCACAGCATGAGTCTACTTCCTTTTGACATATTGTGAGGTGTAGGTGAAATATTCTAACTGAACTGACAGTGTAAGGAGGACAGCTAACTAGAAAGCAAGATAAAAGTAAAAACCACCAATGATGATTGATATTGCAGTAGCTATTAATTGTTTTGGAACCTCTTTTGTAGATTTCTGACACTTCTCCTTTATAACTTACTCCTGTGCAAGTCTTGGTGTAATGAGATTTAATGTAGTAAAGTACCATAGTCAAATGTACTGTATCAGGGAGTTATTTTTAATACTGTAGTTTCTTGAGACATGTGAGTCACAAAATGTTTTTTAAGAGGATTAAGGAGCTTTAGCTTTAATCGAGATCTGAAAAAAAAAGTAAAAATAATCACAGAATGCTTCTTCCATATAGTTCAATGAATGTTGTTAAAATGGCACCAATTCAAATGAGGTTATGCAACATATTGTGAATTTAGTGCACACACTTTAAGTATAGTATATAACAGCTCAGGATTCAGATACTGTGCAAATGTGAACTTGGGGATCACTGCCATCACTCCAGAATTTGAGAGGCGGGGGGTAAGAAACCAAGCAAATTGTTATGATTGTACATTTTCCCATTTTTGCATAGTACTTCCAACATGAAGGATGCTAACTTTGTTGAGAGTGGGTGAAGAAAATACATAGGGATAGATTATTAAAGTTATTTAGGCACCTAGAGATGCATATAGGTGAGTAGAGGCATTTTCAAAAGCACATGGTTGCCCAACTGCCACTTTTGAAAATCCCACAAGACATCTACATGATTCTTTAGGTGCCTGAATACATTTAAAAATCTGGCCCATAGGCCCCAATTTAGTTGCTAGCATGTGAGCTCAGCTGTCTGCCTGTGCCTTAGCAATAACTGTAGGATTGGAGCCCTACTAAGTCAGAAAGCAGTATCTCTGTGCTGTTTAATACAAGTAATCAGTTGTTCAAAGGATAAAATAACTCATGTTTGTCTTCCTTTGTATTTAAGCTTATTATCGATTATTATTGATTCAGTTTAAAGTCAGTGTAGATATTAGAATATATTTGAATATTTTAATTTCCCCCCTTAAACTTTTAAGGCTCAATGATTGCTTTAATCCTGTCAATTTATTTTAATGTAACTAGTTATTGTACTCTTCTTTATTTAACAATAGTTATATCTGGGTATTTAGCATAAAAATGAAAAATGTCCATAATGTTGGAGCCTTTTCTGTCCAGTAAATCATCCTCCATTTGAAGATATAAGCACTAACATAATAACAATCCTGATTTTTGTGTTATCATTCTTGTACTTTTTGTAATTGAAAATATCAGTTATAATTATATTTCTGTACATTTAAGATCTTTGTTATTAGTTACTTCTTTTATTATCCATAGAGCTAGTAAAAATTATCATACATTCATCAACTGAAAACTGATGATTGCTTCATTGCAAGTCCATTTACCAGTTTGAACTAAACAACTATACATACTGTAGAAACTGATGGAAAGACATACTGGTGAAATCTAAAATAAAAATAATAAAAATTTTCCCTTTTTAAATGCATTTTTCAATAGCCCAAGATAGGATGGGAGAGAAATGAAACTGAGAGGGGAAAATTTAAGCTAAAAATCAGAAAAATGTCTTGATAATGAGATGTATTAGGCTGTGGAAATGGACTTTCAAGAGAAGTCCCAGTCTCTTGGGACCTTTTGAAATTGAACTGGATACTACATTAGAGAATGTCTTATGTAAAACAAGCTTCAGTTGGCAGGTAGATGATCTAATAGATTCCATCTCTAACTATGTTTATTTGAATGTAAAATAATTAGCTTAGCTGTTTAGTTCTTTTGTATTTGTCTAAACATTTTAGTTCTAAAAATGTGACAAATATAGAAGTAAATCTTCCTTTTTTTCATTGGTAATATCTTTCTCCCTGCCACTTTCCTGCCCCTCTAGCCAAAGTGTAATGTCAACAACAGATGGAATCATAATTGACAGACAAAATTTTAAAGCATTCTAAATGTCACTGATCGTTTTAATAAAATTAATTAGCCTGCCACAGAGAAAATTTACTAGCCTGCTGGTTAATTTCACAATGTAAAATCGTGGGGTAGGAGGGAGTGCAGGAGAAACCTTATTACTTTTGAATAATTATTTAAAGATGTGTGCCTTGTCTAATTCAAACATCATCAATGGCGAATGCAGCAACAGCTTTTTATATCTTTTAAAATTGCAAGTGATCACATCTCAACATATAAGTGAGGAAATCAAATACAGCTGAAATTTAAAGGTATCGATCGGGTACCAACTAATGATAATTCACTGGTCACATAGAAAACTACTGAAGCCTTAGTTTTGATGGTGATGTTATTAATATTCCTATTACTATTTAATGTAAGTAGATAATTTAGATTCAAGATACAAAGCGGCTTGAAATTATATGCCTAAATGAATGTAATGTTCCGAATCTTGATTAAAAACACATTTTGTTTTCAGAAGAAATGAAAGATCTTTAGTCATTTCTGTGACATTACATAAAAAATCTTATTGGCAGTGAATATTCACTTCACAGTGCACCTGATACCTGCAGTCTGATTTAGTTTTGAAAAACACGACTAATGTAGTGCCTAAATTAAATTGCAGTGAGACATGCAGATGATAGAATTAAATAATGCCATGAAATTCAGATCTGCAGTAGGAACCAGTTTAGCCTTTTTCATTTTTTTTTTTTAAATTCCAGTGGGCAAAGGAAGTGAACAGTAATCTGCTGAATAGAGAAGTTCATATATCGCTATTAGAGCTGGTTAGAAATTTCCCCACAGAACAGGTTTCCAATAAAAAACACTGATTTAACCAAATCAAAACATTCTGCAGGAACATGTCAGTTCTGACAACGTTTGAGAGAAACCTGCCTGGCTTCCTGCCAGCTCACCTGCTGCACAGCTCCTCAAGCTTCCCAGCTCGTCAGCAGCCCACCTAGCAGGCTGCTGGGGATCCAGCGATTCCAGGCTCCGTGGCTCCGTGCCAGCCTAGGCTACCAGGGCTTCCAGCCTCTTGACTCCTTGACATCCTGGCTGTTAAGAAGCCAGGGAATTCAGGTTCCCCAGCTGGCCAGCTCTTTGGAGTGCCAGGCAGCCAACTGGCCACTTCCTTGGCTCCTTGCTGTCTAGCTCCCCAAGCGACCCAGGATGCTGGGTGGCCAGCTGGTCAGCTCCCTGGGTTCTTAGGCTCCCAAGCAGCCTGTCCAAAATTGGGAAAAAGTCAAAAAATTAATTTTTCAAGTGAGCTTGAAAAAGTCCATTTCTGGAGAACAGTGATGAATTTTTTCAGCTTGCTCCTGGAGCGGCTCCCATCCCAGGCTAGCTTCCCAGGCTGCCCAACTCCATGGGCGGACAGTTCCCCGACTGTCTAGGTGCCCCAACTCTATGGCCAACCTAGAGAGCCACCCACACTGGGAGTCAGGCAGCCCCAGGAGCAAGCTGAAAAAATTCATTACAGTTTTCTGAAACATAATGTTGTGAAAATTCAACTCCTGTGACATATTTAGAATTAATGATTTTCTCCCAGTTTAGGACAAAAGAGTTTCAAAAACTTCAAAAAAGTTTGCGTGAGTTCAATTCTGTTTTCTGTCCAGTTGTGATCGATAAGATATGCTACCTAGAAAACAGAGGTTAACCCAATATGGTTTTTTTAGTATGTAATTTGTTATTTTATCCTTTACAGCTACACTAAATGTGGATGACTCCATAGTAGACCTGGAAACACTGGAAGCACTGTATGAGAATGTAAGTATGAGGAAAACTTCGTGTGAAACAGCACAATGTTCATAGTTTCAGATTTTTATCAAGTGCAAACACACTCAAAGAATAAATACAGTTTTATTTTGTGACCATATTACACAAAAGAGAGTATATAAAAAATGATTTTTCTTAGGGAATGTAAGAGTATTAGTGGATATCTTCAAAATGTAGTTAGCCAACACAATGCATGTATTTTGCCAGATCAAGTCTCCTGTGGGGAATATACTGTATATACTCGTTCATAAGCCAAATTTTTTAGTAAAAAAGGGAAGCACCAGAGACGGGTGTCGGCTTATGAACGGGTATAGAGAGGGAGAGATGGGACACAGCCCCTCCCCCCAACAGAGGGAGCAAGGAGAAGCAGCACAGCCAGCAGAGCCAGAAGGGAAGAGGCGGGGCCAGAGTCTCTCCGCTTCTGGCCACGCTGCTCTCCACCCAGCCTCTGAAGCAGCTGCAGCTCTGGGGCTGGCAGGCTGCAGCCGTGCCACTCAGCCCCACCCCCCAGAGCTGGCTGTGGCCATGCCGCCCAGCCCACCGGAGCACACTGCGTCCGGGCCACCTGGCCCAGCCCGCTGGAACATGCTGCAGCCGCGCCACCTGGTCTGGCCCGCCGGAGCAGGCTGCGGCAGCGCTGCCCAGCCTGCCGGAGCAGCTCCAGCCAGGCCAGAGACATCCTCCCCTGGCCCTCCCCAGATAAGGTGGGAAGGGATGGGATGGGGAGAGTGTGGGGGTCCCAGGCTGGGGGTGAGGTCATATGGGGGAGTGGTCACAGGGGTTACTCCCCTGAACCCCAGCTTCTCCCCCCCAAAAAATTTCCCCACCAGTTGCTGTCCCAGTCCATCAGGGTAAGCAGCTGGCACACCGGGACACTTTGTTTACTTAGGTTTACCTCCATGCCTGCAGACGCTCGAGGTAAACAAACCATCTCGGCCCACCAGTGACTCATCCTGGTGGCCTGGGAACCAAAGTTTGCTGACCCCTGAATAGGGTCGGCTTATGAACGGGTCATAAAATTTTTTCCATTTTTACTTATCCATTTTGGGCGGGGGGGGGTCAGCTTATAAACTAACCGTTTTATGATCGAGTATATACGGTAAATATATCCAAAACAATTGGAGCTGGATTAAGATTAAACAAGTTGCAACAAAAGACGTTGCATGACCTGTCGTCTTCTCCCCCAAAAAATATTGGCCTCCCACCACAGAGAGTCTGCTCCTCACTGTCTATATCTTCTCCCAGTCTATCCCACTTCTCCAGGTCTATATCGTACCTTGGGCAGACTTTTCCTTCCCCCTGCCCCCAGTTCACTTTTCTCTAGGTCATAGCCTGGGAGGGTGTCCCCTTTCCAGATCTTCACCCCCTCAAACGTTAAGACTACTTTTAAGGCATACCATGCGATTTGCTTTGTCTTGCCTTCCCCAGCCAACTATTCTACAACACAATACAGTGTGCAATAGCTTGTGTTTTTTCTTTCTGTTTGGTAACCAGGAAGCTCTAGAAGGAGTTGAGTTATGAGGCAGAGTAACTGGCAGAGGAAGGGGAAGCAAAGCATCTACAGGACCCTGCCAGGAGATATCTTTGACCTTGAAGTGTTTAAGCTCTGGGAAGGAATATTCCCAAACTCACTGTGGGGAAGGGATTTTCTCCACTCCCTCTCTCTACTCTATAAAATGGGAAGGGAAATTTGGAAACATATGTTTAGGGGCTGATTGTGAAAACTGGAGCATAGGACAATTTGAAGGCCTTCTGTAATGTAAGATTTAGATCTTGGTGCACAGAGGTATTGATCTGCTATGCAATAGAATAAATTTGATTTTGTATTGTGACCTTCATAAAACAGTATCACAAAATGCTTCATGGAATTAAATAATACAGGTGCAAAATTCAACTACAAAATGAAAATAGAGAAATAGTTCTGTGAATGTGATGATGGGTTTATAGCAACTTTCTGTATTTATATCCTGCTGGCTCTGTCATGAGAGCACTTGCCCCCTAAGGTGAGGGAAACAGCATTATAGGTGCAAACCCTGGCTAGGCTGTAGTTAGAGGGGAAAATACTCAGAAAAGTTCTTCAGTTGGATCCAGCCAAGATAAATACAATGACAAAACAGAGAAAATAAGTCTTGAATCACATAGGTGAGTAACATTAAAAGATATCAAGTGTTCTTCATAATTCAACTCTGTCTCCTGATCTGTATACTAAGTATCATTCCTGGGGGACATTGGAAAAATAGACTGTATAAAATGTAAAAATGGTGACCATTTAAGAATGTTCTCATTTTAGCAGAGCCACAAAGTTCAGCTGCAGACCTCAATCTCCCCTGAGTTTGGTACTGTTCGAGTCTAGAGTAGTTGTTTGGGCCTACCTCTCATTTTTTTAATAATAATTTTTCATGTTCCTATATAGTGTTTTACAAGGGACACATAGGCAACTCAGAATTGTGTTATAAAGAAAATGAAATACAAATTATACTCTGTTGAATTGTACTCTATTGAATGTAAGCAGAAAGAAAAAATGTTTATCAACATCCCTTAGAGAGAGGAGGGGAATGCCCTATAGAAATAGTACAGAGTACCCTGTTCATCTTTAATATTACCCCACTTCTGCATGACAAAAACTTGTGTACATGTGGGAATGTGGAAAAGCAGTGACTTTTGGTAAGGAAGCCTGAACAAATTTAATTATATTGAATCAAGTTCTTACCAAATTTGAAAAAAAAAAAAAGCATTACTGGTAGAATAGGGGAGATTTACACTAAAATGGATTACAAGAAACATGTTTTTAAAAAGCCAATTTAAGTAAAGCAGATGAAGGATTTGTTGAATAAGGCATGTTCTCAACTTTATCAAGAAACTTTATCAGACAAAAGAACCTGCATAATTGTAAAGTTATTACTGATATCAGGATGAGAATATATTTTACCAGTCACATTTTTATATCTTTGACCTTGAGCAAAAGATAATGGTATGAGTTTAGCATATAGATCCACTTTCAGTCACACTAGTATATATAGAATACATGAAGTGAGGCTCTGTGCATTTTTAGGAGCATGTGTGATTTGGGGAAAGTATGTAAAAAGAGAATGGGCGGGGTTTTTAGAGATCAGCAAATAAGAAGATGGGTTGATTGTATTTAAAAGGAAAGCTTCTTATTGCTAGTTTCTAATTACAATCACACAGAGAGCGCAAAAGGATGAACTGGAGAAAATAAAGCAGTATTATGAGACTTCAAAGGAAGAGGAACTGAAGCTCTTGGACAAACCAGAACAGTAAGATTTTTTTAAAATATTTTCCCATTATGCAGAATGGCCGTTGGCTGGGAGGTTGAGGGAGTGTAGGGACAGAATTCTGGCTGGTTAACAGTTTTTAAAAATCCATATTTCAAGGGATGGTGTGAAAACTGATTACATTGTCCCTTTTTTTGATGTAGTGCGTATAATGTTGCATTGACTGGGACCACTACAACAGATGAAATATACTGTTTTTGCTACATGACCTTGGGCCAGTCACAATTTCTGTGCCTGCATGCTCTCATTTTTAAAATGCTTATCTTCCTCTCCTAGGCATCGAGCCTGAATTAATATTTGTAAAGCAGTGACATGCTTGGATGGAAAGGTGCCATAGAAGTTGCTGTTATAATAAACCCTAAAAGCAAAACTCAAATCGCGCGAATTCCCAAATGGAATTATAATCCTATAATTCAGAATGAACCTATCTTTTATTAAAACAATGTATTTGATCCCAAATTTATGTCTAGCACTAGTTTCTGCTCCCTCCCTGCTGCTCCTTCCTCCTTACTCCTCTCCTCCCCCTCCACTGGCCTCCATCACACTCTCCTTACCACCTGTGTTCCCACACTGAGGCCCCTCAACTGCCTTGCTCTTTTCTACTCTTCACTATGCTGCTGCTCAGTCATTTTTGGTAGAAGAGAGAGTGGGAGGAAACGTGTGGATGATGAAGGAGCAGAGATGGCATCTGAGCGTGAGAGCTGGGACAACAGAAGGGATATCTTTTTATGCAGTTTCTTTAAGGCTGGAGGTTGGTGTTGGAGGGCAAAAAGATTTTTCTCCTTTCCCACCCTCAGAGCAAGCCAAGCAGCTGTTGCTGACATCTACATATTGGGGAATTGGTTAATGTCTGAGCATATGAATATCTCCCAAATATTAAAACCTCAGAATATGAATGTCCTTAAAAATTATATACAATCTTGTTCATCCATCCCTTGTCTTTGGGTTTTCATTGACCACACTCAGGTGAGCCTTGGTCTACAGCATGATCCATTGTGACTATTTGATATTTCCCAGAGTTTAAATCTTTGGCAACCTATTTGCTATATCTCTGAGTGAAACAAATATAAGCACATTTTATGTCCTGGAAAATATGAATCATGCTTAGTGTTCTGGAATTATAAGAGGCCATGCCTAGTTTTTTACATCCTGGTGGGGAGAGGTTGGTCCACATTAGTCACCCTGTCAGTTTCATGCTATCACTGTTCTGTAGTTAAAAATAAGGCATTTTAAAGAAACCAATTATTGTTGGTAATTCCAAATAAAATGATAGTCTCCTTTTTCACCATCTAGTCTTTACCAAAACAGTTCTTATAATCCTTGCCTAATTATCCCATCATTTCCCCTGTTATTGAGAGATGTTGATTAAGGAGACTTTTCTTTTTTAAATGTTGCTTTAAAATGAAATAATCAACCAGTGGTCAAGCATCAGGGCCTGCAGCTGAGCCTGGGACCAGTTACTTGACCTCAGCTGAACACATCGATAGACCAAACCTACCAGGCTTGCTCTGAAGCCAAGGAACAGCAGCCCTGGCTGCTGCTCAATGCTTTGCTCGCAGCTGCAACTGCTCCTGTGCATGCCTTGTTCCCAGCCTTGCTCCTGCCCTGCTCCAATCTGTTCCAGAGCTGCTCTCCTGCTTGTTTCTTGACTCTGGCTCTGACTCCAGCTCTGACCCCTAGGCTTGATCGCCCACTGCTGCAACGACTAGGCCTGACCACCCACATCCCAGTCCGTGACAGTTTGAGCAGCATCCTCCTGAAAGAAGGGACAGGTTCTGCTAGAAGAATGGATGCTGCTAAGGCCAATGTCTCCCTGTCAGAGATAGTGAGTATCTTGCAGAACCTGCAGACTCAGGTTGCTGCCCTGCAGGCCTGGAGTGTGGCCCGCAGTTCCAACTCCAGCCACTCGAGAACCAAAAATTTCCCTGCTGTATGAGTTAGCTGGTGACTGCAGTAAGTTCCTCAAGTTTCTGAATTCTGCTGGCCCTATTTCTGTTGTGCCCTCGGTCATTCCCCTCATCAACTCCTGAGTAGGACTTATCATCAGCCTGCTGACTGGGGAGGCGTTGGCCTGGGCCTCTCCATTGCTGGAGAATTCTAGTCCTTTCCTGAGCCAGTTGAGAATTTTTGTTCAAGCCATTGCGATGATTTTCAATGACCTCAGTCACATGCGTATAGAAGAGGCTGCTCTCCAGGCATTGCTGCAGGGGCATTGTCCAGTTGCTAATTATGCCTTGGAGTTTCGACACCTGGTAGCAGCCACCAAATGGAATGAGGTCATGCAGCACTAGCACTGAGTAGGAAGCTCAGCTTAAATGATGAGGTCAAAGATGAGCTGGTGCAGATGGAGCCTCTGACAGGTCCAGATGCCCTAACTGAACCGTGCATAAAAAAATATATAATATATAATAAAAAAAAATAGACTAACAACTGCCTGATGGAACGCCACCAAGTAAGAAGGTTAGCTTCCTGACCCTACCAGTTACTCTGACTCCAGCCAACCAACCTTCTGCGCCTTCCCCACAGCCTATGTCTATGCAGGTTGACCACGCCAGGCCCTGCTTCTCTAACACAGAGAAAAACAGGCCTCAGGCCTGTGCCTATACTGTGGGGAACTGGGACACTTAGCATTGATTTGCCCTGCAGAGGCCCAGTCTGCATCCCAGTCAGGAAGCACTGAGTTCCAGTAGGGGGTTGGCATTCTCCTCCTTGCTCTGGTACCCTGCACCAAGATTTATCTGCTGGTACTCTGGCGCCTCAGGTAATTTAATGGACTTGAATTTGCTTGAGAGCATAATGTCATCACCAAGTGCAAAATTTCCCTGACTTAATAGTGTCCATTGATGTACCACTCCTCTCTTCAGGCCCTCTCTCACCTAACTGCCCCTTAGCCACCTTCAGGGTCATCAAGAAATCCTTCAGTTCGGGTTGATCCATATGCCACATTCTCCTGTTCTCCTCTGTATTCCCTGGTTCATTGCCCATGATCCATGTATCTGCTTGCAGACTGACATGGTGCATTTTAGTTCACTATACTGCTGGGATCTTGCCTCCCAAAATCCAACCACAGACATAAATGTTCTGCTCCTCTGCCCATCTCCCAGGAGATTCCAAGACAAGGGGGTTAGTCCAAAAGGATCCTTTGCAACAATTATGGTCTCCCCAACAGTCCTGGTACCTGTGATACCTGTCAAATATCAAGACTTCACTAACATATTTGACAAAAAGAAAGCTGATATCTTGCTACCTCACTGTATCTATGACTGCCCTGTTGACCTCCAGCCTGGAGCAGCAATCCCTTTCGGGTGTATCTATTCCCTCTCAGAAAATGAGTTATCGGCTTTCTGAAGCTATCTCCAAGAAAACCTGCAAAGGGGGTTCATCCATCTCTCCAAGTCCTCAACCAGGGCTTTGATTTTCTTTGTGAGTAAGAAGGATGGCTCCCTGTGGCCTTGTGTGGATTAACAGCCATTAAACAATGTTACAATCCAGAACAAGTACCCCTTACCAATGAACTCTTTGAGAGAGACTGCTCCACCAAGGTCTTCACCAAGTTGGACCTTTGTGGAGCTTGTAACCCAGCTCGGATTAGAGAGAGATGAATGGAAGACAGCCTTCGCACTCGGTATGGACACTTTAGTACTTGGTTATGCTCTTCAGCTTGTACAACACTCTAGTGACTTTCCAGTGCTTCATTCATGATCTCTTTAGGGACATGCTGGATCAATTTGTGGTTATCTACCTCAATGATATCCTCATTTTTACTGAGCATCTGATCAACATGTATGCTGAATCTTAGAAAGATTCTGCTAAAACCACTTATAAGTGATGCTCAAGAAGTGTGAATTTGACCAGGACATGACTGAATTCCTGGGGCATATTGTCTCCCCTAAGGGACTAACTATGGACCCATGCAAGGTGGCATCCATGTCATGGTTGATTTCCTAACTAAGATGGTGCACTTTGTTCTGTGCCATGCCTTCAGAAACAACATGTCTCTTCCTAGAGAATGTCTTCCATTACCATGGATCACCAACTGGCCTCATATCGGATCAGAGATCCTGTTCATCTCCCCTTTTGGGGGGTATTTCTAAGATTTCTTGGCATAAAATCCCTTTTCTGCCTATCACCTGCAAATCAATGGGCGACCAGAACATATCAGCCAGATTCTAGAACAGTATCTTCACTGTTTTTTGAATTACTAATTTTCCTTGTGGAATTTGCCTACAATAATGCAACCCACGCAAAGTCCATTCTTGTTTTCATCCAGACATACCCACGAGTTCCCAGGTACATACCACCATGGACTTGGCTACACACTTGCTCGAAGTGCACCGAGAACTCAAGAAAAATTTAAGATCTGATAAAGAAGCTTATAGCACCATGTTAGCCAGGGCCACCAGACTGCCCCAACCCTGTTGTAGGGACAGAGTTTGGTTATCGACCTAGAATCTTAAAGCCCATCAGCCAAACTGGATTACCAGTACCTGGGCCATTTCATTGGAACAGGTCAATCCAATAACATGCAGTCTGCAGCTACCCGAGTCCCTAAAGATCCATCCTGTATTTCATATCTTCCTTCTAAAGTCTTAAACTGAGAATCCCTTCCTGAACTGCTCCAACCCACTTCCACCATCCATAACCATTTGAGGGCAGGAGGAAATATTTGATCTGATGAATTCTTTCCTCCTAGTGAGTTAGGGGGAAACTCCAGTACCTGGTGGACTGGGAGGGCTACAGTCCAGACGACCAGTCCAGGGAAATGGTGGAGAACATCTGTGCTGAGCCTGGGACCAGCTAGTTAACCTAAGCTGAAAGCCTTCATTGACTGGACACCCTGATTGGCTGAGAGGTGTCACCAGGCCTTCTCTTTAGCCCAGCAGCTGTACCAGGCCAGAACCTGCTCCCTAAAATTCAAAGGTATCTTGATAAATTGGAGAAGTGGGCTACACACACAAAATGAAAGACAAAATGATAGACAAATGTAAGTGCTACATTTAGAGGAGAAAAACCAAATTCACAAATACAGAATGGGGGATAACTAGCTTGGCTGCAGCACTGCTGAGAAGGATCTAGGACTTGAGGTTGATCACAACCTCAACATGAGTCAGCAATGGGATGCTGTTCAAAAAAAAAGCAAATGCAGTTTTTGGTTGCATTAACAGCCTTGTTCCCAGCTGTACTTGGTTCCTGACTCCGGCTCTGGTCTTTGGTACTGTTCCTGGCCTCTGATTGCCGCTCCAACTAGTCCTAACCACCCTCTGCTTTGACCACTAGGCCTGACTGCCCACACCATTGTCCATAACACCAGTGATGCTCTTACATCAGTTTTATAAGCCATTCAAAATACTGCACTTTCTGGAAACTCAATAAATCAATTGTGCTGTTATGACTATCCACTCAGTCTCAATAAATGCGGACCAGGGGCTTTTGTTGGAACTACATTAAGCATATTCGTCCCACAAAAGATTAAGCACACAAGAGTTCCAACCTTGTATGCGCAGATTAAATTAGTTACTGCGGGACATAAACCTGACTGCATTTTCATTGGTAAGGCTCAAAGCACAGTTAAAAATGAAATGCCATATTTGTAAAATGGTTACAAATGGTAACATTATGGATTAAAATACTGTAAGTGTTGGGCTGAATTCAGTGCAGTCTAAAAGAGGCTTTTGCTAATTTTAAATGTTTTGAAATTCCAGAGAAACAGAAAGCTTTCCTGATATCAATAATGGTCTCCTGCACATGTGATTTTGATTTGTTTTGCTGGCATGTTATATTTGCTATTGCTGACGTACACTGTAAATATATCTTAGCAGTATTGCAGTGTGCCCCTAAATTATGTTTCTTGATAATAAAGTTGTTAAAATGCTAATATTCATTAGAGTTGAAAAGATTTATATGTGTAATTGACCACAACATGGGGCCTTGTCTGAGGGACACAGATGCTCTAGCTTCTTTCCAAGTATTGCATTTTGGCTGAAATGTAAACTTCCTGTAGTTCTAGCTAGTACTAAATCATTGCTAGACAGGGAAATGGGAGCAAAATGCAATTTGGGGCTTTATTGCTGACCATGTTATTGACCACAGTAAGTAGAGAACAATCATTTGTTTGAAGGTAAAATATTTGCTTCCCCCCAAATTATGACACTGAGTCCTCGTTCTCCCCTCTCTTACACGGATGTCTCCATTGACATCAGTGGTGGTCCTTTTGACTTTTACTGAGAAGAGAATCAGTTTTGTTTCAAATTATTCACTAAACTTGATGTTTTTAGAATGTGAATAAATATAAACTGGTACATTATTTCTTGGTAAAAATGATTATTTCATTGTCTTTCAATTCAATGGATGCTATGATTTATATATAGTTACAGTATGACGGGCTTTGGCCCTGATTCAAAATTACACTAAGGCCCTTTCTACAGCACTCTGTCAGGGTAAAGGAGCCATCACGTGGGTATACATTTTATATAAGCTTTCTTTAAGGTATCTTTTCACTGCCAGGATAGAGTACATGATATTAAAACCCTCTGGGCTTACTGTAGATCATCAGTAGAATGTTGTACTAAGGGCCATCAAAAAGTTACATTAAGTCAATGGGGCACTCCATCATATCTTGAAGTTAGCCAAACGCTTACCTTTTTTAACCCCAAGCTACAATTAATGAGTGAACCCAGCATTCTGTCCTCTTCAAAACTGTATCCAGTACCCTCTTGCATTAATTTACACTTCTTTCTTTGGTTTTTGACTTTGATAGATAATCCAACCTGCATTTTATACAAAAGTTGTCTGCCTGAATTGTTGTGATGTCATCATTAAAAAAAACTCTATTTACCAAATGATACTGTACAGTTATCATATTCATTTCATACTCAATATAATGGGAAAACTGTGATATCCAAGATAACCCTAAATGGCAACTGTTGGTAGAGATGAGCCTTAATTACAATATAGGGTGGATCATTCCACAGATTCAGACTATAGATTTTTGTTTTAAGTAACCGGGTATTGTCACTAATCCATTCCTTTATTTCAAAATAACAAAATGTTCTGTGAGATGCTCCATTGTCTCCTTTTTTTCCTGAGTTATGTCAGGCTAATCGTATTTTTAAATTTGCACCTTTAAACCCTGAATCATTTGGTTCATTTGCTGGATCTTTTAAATCTCAGCAATGGCTATCCTATGGTGAGGTGACCAGAATAGAGCACAGTATCAAGGGATTTCAAATGAAGAGTAGTCAGGAAAATGAAACCAGTCATGCACCTCATTCCTGCCATGTGGTGTTAAAGTCCTGCCCATATTAATTTAGGCATCTCCTTTGCCCTTAGCTTGTCCTTTGTGGCCCCTTAGCAGAGGTGCACCAACATTTTGGGAAACATTTGGCTAAATGATCTAAAGGGTATTTTTCTATTTTTAATTGTTGTTTTCTGTTATACTCTTTATTTAGCAATACACCAAACAATCAAACTGATAAACCAATGTACAGAGCTGTTTTCATCCAGTAGAGGGCAGTGTTTCTCTCACACACAAGCCTGTCCATAGAGTAGTGGAACAGAAGTCTCCAGTTTGCAGGTCCTTCTGTTTGTCACCAACAAGCTTTGATAATACGTCTCATCTATTCTCTAATGTTGTGCAAAAGATCATGAAACATTATTTTGTTCTATCATATTTCATTTACAATTCAAATAAAGAAAGATTGCTTTATGTATGTGCTTTCTTTGACATTATTACTCTGACATGTTATATTATAACAAAAGATGTGAAATGTAAAGATTTGGTATTACAGTGTAGTTCTTATCTTCGCAGATTTTTGTATGAGTTATCCCAGATCCCCAATTTTGCAGAACGTGCCCAGTGTATAATCTTCCAATCTGTTTTCTCTGAGGGGATAACCTCAGTGCATCGTAAAGTGGATGTTATTACTCGTGCTTCTAAGGTAGGTTCTGCCAGTCTAATGAAAACCAATCACAAATTAAGTTTATTTAAAATACTATGCATTTCTTTGCTTTCTAAAGCTAATTCAGGTATAATATAAATACTTCAGCTGTTTCAGTAACTTTGCAGGAATTTAAAAGCACTATATGGCTCTTTCATAGCAACATTTCCTTCCAGCAGAAGAGCAGATTTTAATTAACTTTCATAGTGCCAGTCATTTCATGAAAAATGATAGATATTTTCAGTAAAGAAATTGCAAATGTTGCAAAACCGAGCAGAGTCTTACAGTAACACAGAGATCAGCATCAAAGCCAACTTTAATAAATGAATTAAACTAGATCAGTAAAACTCTAGAAATAAATAAATAAATACCTTTTAGAAGAAAAAGAATGGGTTCCTAGATGTTACAGTAATAGAAATAATTGATTATGATGATTAGAAGAAAACCTAAACAATGAATGGCAACCACAGGCATTCATGCAAAAGGCCAGCATAGTAAATTGTCTGGCCTACCATAAGAAGAGCCTCTTCTGAACTACCTGCCACCCCACTCCACCTGTGGATGGAGGAGCAAGGTGAAATCGACAAGATCTGTCTTTTGATTTTTTGCTCTGCTCACATGTTGGCGAAGTGGATTTGGAGGTGCTTTAGAGGGAAGAGTCTGGAGATGGGGATAAAGTGAGAATTCAAGAGGAAAATGAGCCCCAAAAAAACCAATACAAACGAGGAGACAAGTCAAAAAAGAGGAAATGAACAGTGTAGAAGAGACTAGTGTAAATATGGTTGTACCTGTGACATCACTGAAACGTTGTGAACTGAAAACAAAGCTCCCGCCGCACTCAACTGTCTCAAAAAATGTTTTGTATTTATTTGCAGCACTCATATCAGAAATGTTGCCAAACCGTATTCTGCCATGGATTTAAAACAAAAACACTTAGGTACTTCTAAAAACGAGTTATCTTTCTTAAAACCTTAGGGAAGTTAAAAACAAACAAGATTTCACACAGTATTTCCAACTAGTAATAAAAACAATGATATTGTGTGTTTATATGGTGCTTCCTATCGAGTGTGCATTACAAACAATGAAGTAAGACACGTAGAATTTCTGAGGTAGGGATATAGTGTTACTCCCACTTTACTTATGGGGAACTGAGGCAGAAAGCATCTGATTCACATTTATACTAAGGACACCACTCTGTCAATGTTAAGGGGCTTATTACTTTTCACTCACTTTAAGGTCCTTTTACAGTACCAGGGTGGTAACAAGTGGCCTTGTGTAAATAAGAATCAGGGCCATGGAGTTTGAATGGTTTCCCCAAAGTTACAGAGCAATTCTAAAGCAGACTTGGGAATAGCATCCAGGTTTCTTGACTCCCACTCACTTTCTCTCCCACCTCTTCCCCTTTCTTCTGATTTTTCCCCAAGCAGGTGAAGTGTGGTCCACTGAATGCAAAATCAGGACAGGTGTCTCTGCCTTATCCCTTACAGCATACCCATTTTGTAATCAACTTCTCTCACCATTTACCTCACCACTGAATTTATTCTTCTGCCTTCTGGACTCAAGTTTCAGTTTTTAATGCCTAGGAGGGATAGTTTTCAGAGTAGCAGCCGTGTTAGTCTGTATTCGCAAAAAGAACAGGAGTACTTGTGGCACCTTAGAGACTAACAAATTTATTTGAGCATAAGCTTTCGTGGGCTACAGCCCACTTCATTGGATGCATAGAATGGAACATATAAGGAGATATATATACACATACAGAGAACATGAAAAGGTGGGAGTTGTCCTACCAATTCTAAGAGGCTAATTAATTAAGAGAAAAAACTTTTGTAGTGATAATCAAGATAGCCCATTACAGACAGTTTGACAAGAGGTGTCAGAATACTTAACATGGGGAAAGAGATTCAATGTGTGTAATGGCTCAGCCATTCCCAGTCTTTATTCAAGCCTAACTTGATGGTGTCTAATTTGCATATTAATTCAAGTTCAGCGGTTTCTCGTTGGAGTCTGTTTTTGAAATGTGTGTTTACCTGGAGGCCATTCATTATCCATACTACCTTTAGGCCCTTTCTTTTTCTTTTCTTTTTTTTAAGCAATTTAAAATGGTTACCGCCGGACTGTGGCTTGCCCTGCCTACCTCCCATATGGTGCACTGGGTATAGACCCACTGTAACCCCCACACCTTCTGGGTGTGGTGTTCTGTCCCATCTGGTGGCACGGAGACCACTTAAAGAGAGAGATAAAATGAGTCTGCTCTACAGCCCCAGCTAACAGGAAGTTGGCTTTTAGCTCATGCTGTAGACTCATGCACTAAGCTCCTGACGACTGGGGTCTGTCGGCGTTACACCAGCACAGCTTATTCTCTCCCTAAAGCAGCAGGGAAACTGAGGTGGGAGATTGATTGTGACTCCCTGAGTCTGCTCCAGGTGCGGAACAATAATCCACTGCCCCTTAGTCTGGGCAGATAGCAAACTAACGATAAATCCCTTCCTTATTAACATATTTGAAATGGCTTCTCTGTTGTGCAGTAGTTTCCTCTCATAATTTTTTTGAGTAAGAACATCTGCATCATTTTGTGTCACCTTCATAGTACAAGATACTATACATTGTACTTCATATGGATTAATACAAAATTAAAGATAACATCTCAGAAGGAGAAGACACAATCTATTCAATTTCTTCCCTTTAGAGTTTGTTTTTAGGTTCCTGTCTTTGTGCTATAAAAATAAAATCTCTTTTAAAAAAATATATGCCTGTATTACTACAGTCTAGGGAGTGATTAGTCTGCCATGTAAATACTGTTTAGCATTTTGATAAATAATAATTTATATAATACACCAGGTTGTAGACTGTTATATATTTCATTTTCCATGTCCATTTCATGCACAAAACACATCATGGATGTGGATGCGGATCGGACAGAGACTTCTCTTAGAGGAGAGTCTATCGATAGAGATTCTCTAGGTTATAGTCAGGAACAGAGAATGGAAGAGGATAATGTAAGGGCCAGATCAGACGAGAAACATTCACATAAAGAATCTGACACATCAGAAAAGGGCAGACAAATAAACAGTGACAAGTTTTTAAAGTGCTTATACACAAATGCTAGAAGTCTAAATAATAAGATGGGTGAACTAGAGTGCCTCGTGTTAAAGGAGGATATTGATATAATAGGCATCACAGAAACCTGATGGACTGAGGACAATCAATGGGACACAATCATTCCGGGGTACAAAATATATCGGAAGGACAGAACAGGTCGTGCGGGGCGGGGGGGGGTGGCACTATATGTGAAAGAAAATGTAGAATCAAATGAAGTAAAAATCCTAAGTGAATCCACATGTTCCATAGAATCTCTATGGATAGTAATTTCATTCTCTAATAAGAATATAACATTAGGGATCTATTATCGACCACCTGACCAGGACAGTGATAGTGATGATGAAATGCTAAGGGAAATTAGAGAGGCTATCAAAATTAAGAACTCAATAATAGTGGGGGATTTCAATTATCCCCATATTGACTGGGAACATGTCACCTCAGGACGAAATGCAGAGACAAAATTTCTCGATACTTTAAATGCCTGCTTCTTGGAGCAGCTGGTACGGGAACCCACAAGGGGATAGGCAACTCTAGATTTAGTCCTGAGTGGAGCGCAGGAGCTGGTCCAAGAGGAGGTAATAACAGGACCGTTTGGAAATAGTGACCATAATATAATAACATTTAACATCCCTGTCGTGGGAAGAACATCTCAACAGCCCAACACTGTGGCATTTAATTTCAAAAAGGAGAACTATGCAAAAATGAGGGGGTTAGTTAAACAGAAATTAAAAGGTACAGTGACAAAAGTGAAATCCCTGCAAGCTGCATGGGTGCTTTTTAAAGACACCATAATAGAGGCCCAACTTAAATGTATATCCCAAATTAAGAAACACGGTAAAAAAAAGCCGCCATGGCTTAACAACCATGTAAAAGAAGCAGTAAGAGATAAAGACTTCCTTTAAAAAGTGGAAGTCAAATCCTAGCGAGGTAAATAGAAAGGAGCATAAACACTGCCAAATTAAGTGTAAAAATGTAATAAGAAAAGCCAAAGAGGAGTTTGAAGAACGGCTAGCCAAAAACTCAAAAGGTAATAAAATGTTTTTTAAGTACATCAGAAGCAGGAAGCCTGCTAAACAACCAGTGGGGCCCCTCAATGATAGAGATAGAAAAGGAGCACTTAAAGACGATAAAGTCATTGCGGAGAAACTAAACGAATTCTTTGCTTCAGTCTTCACGGCTGAGGATGTTAGGGAGATTCCCAAACCTGAGCCGGCTTTTGTAGGTGATAAATCTGAGGAACTGTCACAGATTGAAGTGTCACGAGAGGAAGTTTTGGAATTAATTGATAAGATTAACATTAACAAGTCACCGGGACCAAATGGCATTCACCCAAGAGTTCTGAAAGAACTCAAATGTGAGATTGCGGAACTATTAACTAGGGTTTGTAACCTGTCCTTTAAATTGGCTTCTGTACCCAATGACTGTAAGATAGCTAATATAACGCCAATATTTAAAAAGGGCTCTAGGGGTGATCCCGGCAATTACAGACCGGTAAGTCTAACGTCGGTACCGGGCAAATTAGTTGAAACAATAGTAAAGAATAAAATTGTCAGACACATAGAAGAACATAAATTGTTGGGTTTCTCTATTACAGTTCTTTGAAGGGGTCAACAAACATGTGGACAAGGGGGATCCAGTGGACATAGTGTACTTAGATTTCCAGAAAGCTTTTGACAAGGTCCCTCACCAAAGGCTCTTACGTAAATTAAGTTGTCATGGGATAAAAGGGAAGGTCCTTTCATGGATTGAGAACTGGTTAAAAGTCAGGGAACAAAGGGTAGGAATCAATGGTAAATTCATAAGAATGGAGAGGGGTAACTAGTGGTGTTCCCCAAGGGTCAGTCCTAGGACCAATCCTATTCAATTTATTCATAAATGATCTGGAGAAAGGGGTAAAAAGTGAGGTGGCAAAGTTTGCAGATGATACTAAACTGCTCAAGATAGTTAAGACCAAAGCAGACTGTGAAGACCTTCAAAAGATCTCACAAAACTAAGTGATTGGGCAACAAAATGGCGAATGAAATTTAATGTGGATAAATGTAAAGTAATGCACATTGGAAAAAATAACCCCAACTATACATACAATATGATGGGGGCTAATTTAGCTATAACAAATCAGGAAAAAGATCTTGGAGTCATCATGGATAGTTCTCTGAAGATGTCCACGTACTGTGCAGAGGCGGTCAAAAAAGCAAACAGGATGTTAGGAATCATTAAAAAGGGGATAGAGAAGAAGACGGAGAATATATTATTGCCCTTATATAAATCAATGGTACGCCCACATCTTGAATACTGCATACAGATGTGGTCTCCTCATCTCAAAAAAGATATACTGGCACTAGAAAAGGTTCAGAGAAGGGCAACTAAAATGATTAGGGGTTTGGAGAGGGTCCCATATGAGGAGAGGTTAAAGAGGCTAGGACTTTCCAGCTTGGAAAAGAGAAGACTAAGGGGGGATATGATAGAGGTATATAAAATTATGAGTGATGTGGAGAAAGTAGATAAGGAAAAGTTATTTACTTATTCCCATAATACAAGAACTCGGGGTCACCAAATGAAATTAATGGGCAGCAGGTTTAAAACAAATAAAAGGAAGTTCTTCTTCACACAGTGCACAGTCAACTTGTGGAATTCCTTACCTGAGGAGGTTGTGAAGGCTAGGACTATAACAGCGTTTAAAAGAGAACTGGATAAATTCATGGAGGTTAAGTCCATTAATGGCTATTAGCCAGGATGGGTAAGGAATGGTGTCCCTAGCCTCTGTTTGTCAGAGGGTGGAGATGGATGGCAGGAGAGAGATCACTTGATCATTACCTGTTAGGTTCACTCCCTCTGGGGCACCTGGCATTGGCCACTGTCAGTAGACAGGATACTGGGCTAGATGGACCTTTGGTCTGACCCAGTACGGCCGTTCTTATGTTCTTATCACTTTAACCTAGTGATGGGCCAAAATTGTAATCTTGAATCCAAACACCAACCTCTTGGCCCATCTCTGTTTTAGACAGGCAAACAACTGTGTTCTTACATTGGTATAGTATCTCTTTCCAATATTTCTGAAAGAAATGCATTGTGTGACTCAGCACCTACATGTAGAGCTAGGTGAAATTTTTCAGCTTAAACTATTTTTGACAAAAAATGCAGATTTGGTGACACTGAAACATTTTGTGGCTTAATTTGATTTCACCAAATTGTTTTGGTTGTAAAAAAACTTTTTAAAAAAATCAAAATGTTTCACTTTGACATTTCCTAAATGAAACATTTTGATTTTTAAATTCAAAACTGTTTGTTTTGAAATTTTGTTCAGCTTAATTTTTTTAATACGTAAACATTAAAAAATGCTCAGAACAATGTTTTATTTTGGATCAAATGAAATGTTTGACCCAGAACAAAGTTTTTTTTCAACTTTTCTTTTTGGTGAAATTTTCAAACATTTTAATTTTCAGTTTGACCCCCAAATGATTTTTTTTTTAATTGCCAACAAACCAAAAAATCCACTTGTATGTTGAATTCTAGCACGGAGAAAATTCTTATGTAGCCTTGAAAATTAGATTTTAAAATATGAGAATCATAGAATATCAGGGTTGGAAGAGACCTCAGGAGGTCATCTCATCCAATCCCCTGCTCAAAGCAGGACCAACACCAACTAAATCATCCCAGCCAGGGTTTTGTCAAGCCGGGCCCTAAAAACCTCTAAGTATGGAGATTCCACCAACTCCCTAGGTAACCCATTCTAGTGCTTCACCACCCTCCTAGTGAAATAGTTTTTCCTAATATCCAACCTAGACCTCCCCCACTGCAACTTGAGACCATTATTCCTTGTTCTGACATCTGCCACCACTTTGAACAGCCTAGCTCCATCCTCTTTGGAAACCCCCTCCCCCTTCAGGTAGTTGAAGGCTGCTATCAAATGCCCCCTCACTCTTCTCTTCTACAGACTAAATAAGCCCAGTTCCCTCAGCCTCTCCTCATAAGTCATGTGCCCCAGCCCCCTGATCATTTTTGTTGCCCTCCAGTTTGTCCACATCTGCCCTCTCTCCAGTTTGTCCAGAACTGACACATTGGCCTAATGGGTAGTGTTGTGAATGGCAGTACTTGATTCTGCTCTCTTATGTTACTCTAAAATTGGCATTGTGCCCTTCTATGTTTATACCTCAGTGATTCCATGTCAGATTTTACTTAGATTGTAAGCTCTTGGGGTAGGGTCTGTCTTTTTGTTCTGTTTGTATGGCACCCACCTCACTGGGGTCCTGTTCCAGAACTAGAGCTCTTATGCACTTTTGTAAAACAAATAATAATAAATAATACTTTTTCTCAATTTGCAAAGGAATGAATTGTTTTTAAACTGCCAACTCTGCACCCTGGGCTCTGAGAGTAAGGCTAACTTATGTCTGGTGATTTTGTGAGAGAATGAAAGAAAGCTGCTGCAGGCCAAATGAATGCACACAGTTACAGCTGTGCAAGTCCACGGTCTTCTGGTTGTTTCCTTAGTAGCACCTGTTCAATCCCCATTGAAAGCTGCCTGGTTTTGTAGAGGATGGCTTGAGGGAATCATTTGGACTGCAGAATCTTTATTACTGAGAATACCGAGGGAGAAAAAAAGAATCCGGCTTGACTCCTGCAGTGTCCAGAGCCCAAAATCACAAAACATTCCTTTACTTTACTTTGATGTGAAATCAGTGAGTGACAAACATGGAACCTCATAATGGCATTTTCATGACTACTGCACTTTAAGTACTAGTTGTAGAAAACAGTTGGGACTCTTTCATTGGTATTGTGGTAAATATTGGTATGAGTCTTTGGGGAAATCCATAATTTTTGTCTGTCTCATCATTGTAACATTCATGGGCAACAGTAAAAGAATTGTAAACTTCTTGTACCACCTGATGTTACAAATTAGTATTCCTCTTTCAGGATTTGCTGGACATGACAAGTGTGAAGGAAATTTTAGGCTTGATTTTGTCTTTTGGAAATTATATGAATGGGGGAAACAGGACACGAGGTCAAGCAGATGGATTTGGTTTGGAAATTCTTCCCAAACTAAAGGATGTCAAGAGCAGAGTAAGTACTTGTTTTTACTTTAAAGGGCATTTGTCAAGTGATCTTTTTCATGTTCCATCATCTGCAAAAGGTTGAGCTCTCTCTTGCCTCTTACTATTATCTGTTTTAAACAGCAGCACGCTTTGTAGATGTTACTTTTAGAATGTTTCTCCCTTCATTGTTCTTTTGCACAGATCATTTGCATCACAAAGAATTTTCCTCCTCACTGACTACTGGCCTCTGTCTCTTTCTCCCCGATTTGCCCCCTGTCTCACACATGCACACATAGACATCTCCTGTCTCACCTAGATTCTGCCACTGGAAAAATTATCCTGGTGTCAAAGCCTTTTTGTGTATTTTTCAGTCAAAATTCAGTCAGTGCAGAGTTAAAGACATGTAAGAGAGCACAGAGGGCAGAAGGTTTCTCCAGTGACTGTCCCCAACCTTCATTCCTGATATTAGTTGCATGTCTTTACAAAAGCCACTAGCATGTAGGAAATACATTGAGGGCCAAGTTTAGGAACAATGGCTAGAAACTGTAAAACGGAAAGATCAGATTTGAGTTTATGGGTTTGGATTCTTGGTGGAAGAGTCTGCCCATGTCTGCAAAGTGTTGCCTGTCTTCATTTTTAAGTTGGCAAGTATCACATCTTTTTCAAATAACAGTTGTAACACAAGAATTCTGAACTGCTATACTGAGTGAAGAAGAAAAATCAGCTTAGATGGCAAATTCTGTTCTGAAAAACTGCAAACCCAAAGGGTCTCTGGATAGTTACTTAAGGCTTTAGTCAGGACACTTAAAAATTAGCCACTTTGGGGGCTTATGTTGCCCTACCTCCGTCTCAGCAGGGATGATGTTTGAGCAATTGAGCAGTAGAAAGACAAACCTTGTGGTCCTGGGGGGAGTGCAGGCTTGGCTGCTCTGTGCCCCTCTCATCTTGAATGCACATGGTGATCATACCTGGCAAGGGGAGGAGGTGGGAATTTTATAACTCTCCCTGTTGCAATTGGCTTAAAAAAAAAAAGTTTGGGGACCCCTGGCTTAGGATGACTATATGTCCCATTTTGGCCCTATACGTCCCACCTTTTAGGCTGAAAAGAACCAACCCTGAATATTGATTATGTGGCATGGAGGCCTGGAAAGATAATAAAGTTGTGGTTCCACCCTTTAAAATCTGTCTCTGTGTCTGTGACCCAGTCTTCTGCCTGTCCTAATCAAACCAAGGTGATAGGTATGTGTAACATACTAGGGTACAATCCAGACTAATGAGTGGCTATGTCACCCTTACACTAACCTGGGGTGCCCTTTACAATGCTTTACTGTTGTAACCTCCAGTCTGGACTGCTTACAAACCGCCTCCTTCAGGCAAGTCACTCCCAGCTACGTCTGTGTGTGCTGCAGCCAGCCAGCCAGCCACACCTTGGCTTTTACCAACCTTGGTTATACTGCAGCGTGACCCCAACACACTCCCAGTCTTAGACCTTCCCCCAAAAATGTATGTCCATTGTATGCCCAACCCTCTCCTGGACAATACGATTTTATATAAAGTCTGTTATTGCTTCAGAAGAAATAATATGCACATAACTTGCCACGCCAAATGGAGTTCCCCAGACACTTCAGTTTAAACACACTGGATTAGATAAAACAATAAAACAAGTTTATTAACTACAAAGACAGATTTTAAGTGAGTACAAGTAATGAGGCATAAAAGTCAGAAATGGTTACAAGAAAAATAAAGATAAAACGCAATTGGTGCCTAACTTAACAAACTATGTTAAATTCAAAGCAAAGTTTTCTCACCACATGCTCTCAGCAGTCTTTCTGACCAAACTTCTTAGGTCAGAACCCCTTCTCCAGTCCAGTGAATGTTTCCTTTGTTGCTGCTAGTGCCATGAATGCGATGGGTAGGGAGAAAGAGAGGGGTGTTGTGGGGTGTTTGTCCCTCCTTTTTTTAGTGTCAATCCTCCTCTTGAAAAAACATTTCCATCTGAGATTCAGGAGACAAAGTGTCTATAGGAAAGGATGCTCCCTGCTGCTTTTCCTCACATGTTGGAGCTTCTTTTGTTTCTCTTGTTGCTTGGTGACTCTGTTTACTGGTTAAGTGCAAATTAAGCAGAGAGCACATTGCTTTGTTTGAGAAAGACCTGTTTGCCAACCTCAGTTTGGAACATGTGGTAATAACACCGTACAGTGGAATCTTACCACTTAACATACAATGTTGCCACACACATTTTATCAGGCCAATAATAACCAGCAAATTATGAGTTTTCAAATGATATCTCACAAAGCATACTTTGTACAAAGACTATTACAGTAATCTGTAGCGTGTGGACCCAGGTACATTCTGTCACAGTGTGGTGTAAGAGTGTATATAGAATAAAGTAGAACTAATGTTTTACTTCACAAGGGCAATATATATATATTGTTTTGCCTGTATGAAGAGTAGTGACTTGCTTAGTTACGAATTTTGCTGCTCTGTGTTATTAATAAAATATAATGTGCTGCAGACTCAAATATACACCAGACAGCTCTGTGCAGGAAGTCATACATTGTGCATATCCGAACCTTTACCCTGATAGCTATCAATACGCTATATACAAATGAAAAAAAAGACATCAAAGACATTCCATGTATAATACACTACATTGTCTTTCTTTTGTGCTGTTTAATAATTTCCTGTAATTTATGATTCCATACCTGAGCACTGTTTATCCATTTCCACAGCTGAAATGGGGTAAATTGATTCAGTAACATACGAAAATAAAACATTGTCATGCGCAATAATACAGGCAATGCAGGACCGAGAAAGTAGTGGCTTTGTAGAGGGAAAATCTTTTAATATGGTAGAAGTATATATTCATGAAACAACATACACTATGTATGAAATGCACTGAGCATGTGTATACTCCATGGTTTTATATTTGGTATAAAAGGAATGGAATGCTTATACACTTCATGGTCTGTGTTAAACAGAAGGTGAGGCTAAATAAACTAAAGGTCCCATTTAGCTTTAAAACCTGTGAATTTTAAAATGTGTGAATTTATTGAAATTTTTCAGGCAATTACAATGTTTGTTAATATAATTACTTGAATTATTAGAGAATTGTAACACCTGGCAGTTTTTCCCACTGCAGGATCCCAGTAACTCCAATTGGTAGAACTTATTGGTGTCCTGTGGTGGGAAAATCAGGTCCCTGATTACTATACTATATTATACTATACTATACTACACTATACTATACTATACTGCGACTAATACATTGTGGATCCTACTCCACAAGGCCACGTAAATTAATAACATGGGATTATATTCCTTTTAAACTGATTTAAAACTACTTTCATCATATGTCTTCTGACATTGTTTTCACTCCCAATTTAACCTTTTAATGAATATATTTAATTTCTTCCTAGGATAACGGTATTAATCTTGTGGATTATGTTGTCATATATTACCTACGACACTTCGACAAGGTAAATGATTCATTTGCTGAATTAACTACTGTATCAGTATATTACTTAGAGAAATTGTGTTGACAAAGAGACAAAGATTAGAGAAAGACTTGAATTTATTACTAATTTTTCTTGTCTGGATAAAATAGTTCCAACAGGGAAAATAAAATTTATAAAATTGAATACTAAGACCAAGATTGTCTACTTTCAATGGTTTTCAGAAATTATGGTTGGGGGGAAGGAAATTCCCCATTGTGCAGTAGCTGACAACTCTTACCAACAAATGTTTTCAAAGCCAGTTCTTGGAAAATATTTTTGGACAAAGCCCAAAATGTAGCAGTGATAGTGCCTCAAAGACCTTGTCACTTTAAGCCTGCGACAGGAAATTAACTAGCGGGACTAGACAGTAAGTATTTCTGTTATTACAGTAGTGAAATTTGAGAAGACTCAGGGCTTGTCTACCTTAGGTTTTTTCCCCCACTGGGAAAAAGCTCCCACGCAAGTAATTTTTTACACTCGAGTAGGGCATCTATACCAGGAGTATTTTTTTTCCGGGCACAGCTGCATGAGTTTGTTTGTTTGTTTGTTTGTTTTAGGATGCAGGAACAGACAAGAGTATTTTTCCTCTACCAGAACCACAAGATTTCTTCCAGGCCTCCCAAGTTAAGTTTGAAGACCTAGTAAAAGACTTAAGAAAACTGAAGAGAGATCTAGAAGGTAACTGGGAACTTTTACATTGTTATGCTAACAACTGAGTGCCATTTAAAAAGTGAATTTTGAGTTTTGTTTATTACTAATTAGGTTTGTAGTGTTGTTCACTCTACATATTTACACCCTGGCACAAATTACAAACATAAAATAAAACTAAGTGTACATCATGACTTTTTAAAAATGAAAGCAAAACCAGCAAAAAGTAATTTTCTATAATCCCTTTTAAATTCAAAGGGCCCCAAAAGAAATCTCTTGGAAATTTGCTTTAATTATGTAGGAATTTTCCTCTGGCTTCTCCAGGTTTCTGTGTTTAACTGTAGATACCTCTTAGTCCAATGACATAAATACTTGCCACAGTCCTTGTATAACAATTTAACAGCTACAAGAAAGAATTTGAATACTATTAATGTAAAAATAAAGCACTGCTTGCCAAGACACAGCAAAGGGAAATGGAGAGCTTCAGCTCAAAATATGTTTTACCCTTGGACATGAAATAAACATTTAAAAATGTTTATTATAAAAAGGGGCTCAGGAAGGCAAGTCTTCTATCAATCAAAGCACTGAGTTAGAAATAAAATAGGAGTGGGTTGCTCTCTAAGTATTCTAGACAGTTTCATTTTTACCTCATGCTTTGTAAGACTTTCTTAAATAAACACAGCAAATGATGACTGAATATTTTTCGCTTCTCACTTTTGTTAGGGAAAAGTAATACTAAGGCTGTTTTGTATAAAAATGGGATTTCAAGAAAAGAATTCTACATAAAAGAATATACAGAATATTCTGCTTAAATTTAAATAATATATTAACTTCTCTGGGCGGGTTTTCCAAACAAAACATTAATTTTAGATTCAGAATTGAGCAAGATGACTGTATTCTATTGTTCAGTGTAAGGCAATAAAAACCATTGCGAACTAATTTATTCTTCCAGTTAGAAATGGCTGAAGGAGGGTTTCAAAGGTCAACAGTGGTAGGAAGGTATCAGTTGTTGTTTATTCAACCCAGGCATAGGCGAGTGCTCTATCTCCTCTCATCTCTTGGCCCTGTAAAACCCTTGGCCTGCCCTCTCTCGTGCTAGTTTGTGCAGAAACATGATCTGTGTTTGATGTTCTTCTACTCCAGCATGTAGTTCTGCTGCCGTGCATTTCACTGTTACAGGCTGCGCTGTAAGGCTTTGACATTTACATGATTTTAGTGCTAAATTGCAAAGAAAATAAAGAGAGAAAGAAAAAGGAGGGGTAGTGAAAAACACAATAGTTCAGGCTTCCCTATTTTTATTAGATTTATATTTTTGTTGTGATCTTTTGTTTTTGTGCTTCAAGATGTATATTTTGTCAGACTATTATAAAGAAAGGTAGAAGCTTTTATATGACCACAGATGATGGGAGAAAGGGAAGAAGAAGAAGATGATGATGATGCTTTTATAGGAAAATAATATAAATATAGTGCTGAGTGCCTTTATTATATTACTGTATAAAAACATATATGAAACTTGACAAAGTCAAATAATGGATGAAAGTAATGACTTTATGACACATAGCAAATGTTGTCAAACAAAAAACATTCTTGTAATCGTTTGATGTGCCAGTGTGTTTAACACTTGAAAGGCACCCAGAAATTTTTGGAGGAATGCTAATACATTTCTCTAATGAATTTCTCTTACATTTAAACAAAAAAATAGTCGTACTAGGAACATTGTGCATAATAGTAGTAATAGGACCATTGTGTGTAAATATGCCTTTTTTTAAATATTCCCTTTCAAATTTCTCTTGTTAGATAACACTGTAGTTTAGTTCACATCAAATGTTTTAATTGAAGAGGATATAATTTTAACACATACAACAAACATTTGATGAGTCTCTGTAGTTTATTGTAGCCGTTAAAAAGTTGTGGCTGCTGCCAGAATACCAGTGAAAGTCTAAAACTGAAACAGATGTGATTAGCAGAAACCAAGTCCAGAGAAGCGTCAGGCCCAGCCATCCAGACAGGCGCGGCCCTTCAGATGTAAATAATTTGAACAATATTAACTGCTGTTGCCTGTATTATAGGGTACATTAGATTTATTTTATGGTTTGGTTGGCAAAGGTAGCTTGCGTGTCCAGTCAAAGCAAACCTCCATGGAAGTGTGATGAGACAAGGGCAATAAACAGGGGGGTTTCTCATGTGCTACTAGGAAAAAAACTCCTGCTCTGTGGAGCATTAGCTTTATTTTTCACAAACCTATTTTCTTAGACAATACAATAGCACAAAAATGAAGACAAAAAGCCACAGTAACTTTAAATACCACCCAGTGTATCTGAAATAACATGTTCAAGGTAAATGCTTGTTTCTTTAATGAAAGTAAATTGTTACTATTACACAAATTATTTGCTGATCACTTTATCAAGGCATTCATTTATCTGTATATCATAGATGTTAAAATAGGAAGGATTGAGTTGTTATGCCAGAGAGAGATGTCTTAGTGGTCTAAGCCTTGGGTTTGAAATACCTAGACTCTATGGAACCAAGAGTTCAAATCCAGACAGGGGCCATGCAGCCTTTCATCCTTTTGAGGCAAACAGATTGAGTTCCATGCAATTTAATGGACAGACATCATTAAAGGGACAGTTTCAACTAAAAATTGGCTCAAAAAAATTTTTTTTTAAAAACAAGCTTTCGCAAAACAAATAGAAATCTTTCAATTACTTTTTTAAAAAACTTTGAGTCAAAACAATTTCTAACACACATTCTGCCCTGGCTTTGCATAGCCCTGAGAACTTTAAAGTTAAAAAGATTATACACAGAAGTTAAATAGATTTAACTGAATATCATTTTTCAGGCTGAGAGAAATACAGAAAGTACACAGTATAACTAGTGAAATATAAATAAGAGATGAAATCCTGGCTCCCATTGACCTCTGTGTTGCCAGGATTTCAACTAAGGTTTTTATAGTTCTTTCATTTTCAATAATTTGAAGTATTTCTAGTAACATAAGCAAAGATATTAATTTTATAAGATGGGATTTTTAAGTTAACACTGTTCTTTTAAAAACAAAGTTTCCCTTTGCTCTGCATGGGTTTTAAAAATCGTATTATCCCTTTTTCTTGGTCTGTGGCAAAAATTTCCATCTCCCTTCCCTTCACCCCCCAAAATATTCCTTTCTTATCATTGTGCAGTATGCTGTTTGGTTGCTGCTCCTGAAAAGGTAGTTTCATTTCAGTGGTTACGTATGAATGTATAAAACACTTAATTCTTTTGAGTTGAAAGCTGATGTACCATTTTTCTATATCAGGCATTATTTTACATACCCTTATCATGTTCACTCTCATTCATCTCCTGTTTAGGATAAACAATCTCAATATTTTCAATTTCTATTTATATGAGAGGTTTTCTGTACCCTTGGTCTCTCTTGTTGCCCCTTCTTGTTCTGCAATATTATTTTTGAAATGATGTGACCAGTACTACACACAGTACCATTGATTTACATAAAGGCATTATAAAAATTTGTGTATTATTCACCATCCCATTCCTTATGAATCCTAGCACTTTGCTTTTTTATGACTGTAGATAAATACTGGGGTGTGTGTATGGGGGGTTGTTTGTCTTTGTTGAGTGGTCTACAGTGGGAGAAGAGATGGGCCAACACTGAGCACTTTTGACATCCCACTCTTATTGTACATGGGTAGGATTTACAAAAGTGCCTGCGTGAGTCAGAAGCATACGTCCCATTGAAAGGCCACAGGATTTGTGTTCATAGGACAGTCAGTTGCTTTTGTAAATTCCACCTTTTATCATGTTCCTATGTAATTAGATATGAAGATGCTGGCCACCATTTCTATGCTAGCAAATTATGGGTGCAACTGAAATAATTTAAATGTTTACATTACAAGCTCAGTGAAGTACATATATGACTAAGTGGCAATACATTTCCCCTCAAATAATGCAGATGCAAAGTTAGAGGATTGGTGAAGCCTGGGCTCAAAATTTATTTATGTATCTGTTTATTGTGTGCAAAAGTGTGCTCTGGGTAAGTAGTAGTATCCATATGTTAATCACTCAATCATATGATATATGTATGATTCACCTTTGGTACTCTGTCCTTTACCCACTAATCCCTCTCCACCATGACTTATTCTACATGTCAGCCCCTTCTCCTCATAAATATGTTGTTTAATATTTATTATATTCACTATGGTAGTACCTAGGGACTGACTGAGAACAGGGCTCCATTATGTTAGACACTGAGCAAGTAGAAAAAAGCTGTGACAGGGTAGTATGCCCTTAAGGGTAGCAGTGCTTACTGGTCAGCCCACCCCCAGTCACATGTCATGGGCCTTCAACATTTTGGAAGGTTTTTGTTTGTTTATTCTAAGACCTAGGAAATAAGAGGTATTGGTGACGAGGAAGCAGTCCTGAGAATAAGTAGTGCTTGGGAGAAAGGCAGTCATTGTTTCTTTAAGGCCTTGAAAGGCGGGTGGGGCAAATCTCCCCTCTCACCCAGGCAGTTGGGAATGAGCTGGGAAAAGGAGACTAGCATATATACTGCCTTCTCTAAGACCATAAGAATGGCTGTACTTTTCCTTATTTACTTTCTCCACATCACTCATGATTTTATATGCCTCTATCATATCCCCCCTTAGTCTCCTCTTTTCCAAGCTGGAAAGTCCTAGCCTCTTTAATCTCTCCTCATATGGGACCTGTTCCAACCCTCTAATCATTTTAGTTGCCCTTCTCTGAACTTTTTCTAATGCCAGTATATCTTTTTTGAGATGAGGAGACCACATCTGTACGCAGTATTCAAGATGTGGCCGTACCATTGATTTATATAAGGGCAATAAGATATTCTCCATCTTATTCTCTATCCCCTTTTTAATGATTCTTAACATCCTAACACGGCTGCCCACTGCGTGGATGTCTTCAGAGAACTATCCACAATGACTCCAAGATCTTTTTCCTGATTAGCTGTAGCTAAATTAGTCCCCATCATGTTGTATGTATAGTTGGGGTTATTTTTTCCAATGTGCATTACTTTAAATTTATCCACATTAAATTTCATTTGCCATTTTGTTACCCAATCACTTAGTTTTGTGAGATCTTTTTGAAGTTCTTCACAGTCTGCTTTGGTCTTAACTATCTTGAGCAGTTTAGTATCATCTGCAAACTTTGCCACCTCACTTTTTACCCCTTTCTCCAGATCATTTATAAATAAGTTGAATAGGATTGGTCCTAGGACTGACCCTTGGGGAACACCGCTAGTTACCCCTCTCCATTCTCTCTCATAGCAAGGCAGACATCAGCAGCAGAGACTGCCTCCAAACTGGAGGACTAATTGGGAAAGGATGCTCAGCTGAAAGTAAAGCTGGCTAAAGCCCTGCAGCTGGCCTAAACCACTACCCCAGCTCCATTGATGAGGGCTGAGCAGGAAACTCCTGTCTGAAGTGGGAGTTACTGTCTGTTCTAACGCTAGAGGCAGAGAACTGCCTGCAATACAACCCCAGCCCCAGAAAGAGGGCTGAGGGGGGACTCCTGTCTGGAGGAGGGTGATACTGTGACTGGCTTAAGGCGAGAGACAGAGGGGTTGCTCACAATACAGCCCAGCTGCTGCAGAGAAGGGCTGGAAATGGCTTCAAGGAAACCACTTCATAGCTGAATAAGAAGAATCTGTCAGAAGCCACAAATCCAAGGTGGGGCTAGCAGAGCTGCAGATGTGGAGGAGCCACTGACAAGCAGGGTGAAAGTAGGAGCATCCCAGGGAAATAGTGGAGGTATTGAAGGAAGAGTCCTTAAACAGGGTCCCTGGATAGGGACCCAAAGGAGAGGGTGGACCTGTGGGTTCCCCCAACTCTCCCTCGGAACAAGAGGGGAAGTACAGACATCAAGAGTAAAAAAGGCCAAGAACTGTGAGTTCCAGACAGAAACTGAGGGACAGGCTTAGAAGCCATTAGATGTTGAGCTTTTTTATTTTGGGGCTTTTCTATTAATCCTAGAAAGGGAACAGATTGAGAGGTGTCCTGGCCGGAGGGCTGGGCCATGGAAACAGCAGGTCATTGTGGAACCAGACAGATAAAGGGACTGCTAGAGTGAAAGAACTGCTCTGACACTGCATCTTGACATTTGGATGCACTCCTGAGATGAGAGGCTCAACTACAAACTCAAATAGGCAAGACAGACAAAGGGTGGGGGAAAGAGGTATGACATGCTGTAACATTTTGGGATTCAACTCAGACCAGCCAGAGGTGGTGTCACTGCTTGTCCTGTAACTCTGAGCGCCTTAAAATGTTCTGCTCCTGTAGCTCCCTGTCTGGATGCTCCAAGCCAGCATACAAGATGTGGGTGTGGGTGTGGTGTGGGTGGGTGTAGAGCTGCCCTAGTTCAGAAACTCTGAATCCAGCAGCCTGCTTGTTACACCTCAGCCACACTCTGGTCTCCACCAGCCATGATTACTACTAGCCAAGTGACCCCCAACACACCTCCAGTCCCCAAACTGACTGCCGTGAAATGGCCAGCCCTCTCCTGGACCGTTGAGAGAAGTAATAAAGTCTATTGCCCTTTTAAAGAGACAAAAGCACATCAACTTGTTGCTTTAAATGGAGTTAATAATCACTTGCAGTCAAACAGCACTGGGTGATTTAGAATAAAAGTAAAATAAGTTTAGTTAATCAAAAAAGAGAGAGATTAAGTGAGTTCAGGTGAAAGGGATAAAGTCAGAAATAGTTACAAACAAATAAAAATGGGGGGAAACACTTTCTAGTGACTACATAACAAAACTACAGTCTTGGTTCAAGGTAAGAGTCTGACCACCTTCCAGCCTCCTTCCAGCAAGATGGCTGACCACCACCTTGGTCAAGATCTCCCCCAAAGTCTGAAGTACTTGGTTCCTTTGTCTTCTTAGGTAAAAGTTAACTTGGGATTTTTTGCCCCTGTCTTTTATAGTCAAGTGAACGTTTGACATGTATCCTTAAAGTTCAGTGCCACTGCTGTGAGGAAAGGTGCCATGGAGTCTGATGGAGATGTATGTTTCTGTGATTCCATGAAAACACTCTAATGAAATCATCCACATCTGCCCTGCCAGTCTCCTCTATATAAACGTTCTGAGGCTGCTCTTATGTCTCCTCCTGCTAGCTTCAGTTTCTTTGGTTCCATGGGCTTGTTCCTGCCTGGAATTTCCTTCTTCCCCAAGTCCACATATCACCACATGGGTCTTAACGCTCCCACAGTTGAGAGCATATTAGCTCATATGCAGTTTTGGGTCTGGAGAGTACTGGGGGAAAAGTGAAATTCCCCCCAAAAAACTACCCTTGTGTTAGACCCAATATGGACACAGTTCACTTCTGGAACAGGATTTTCTGTGCATTAAAATGTCATGACTTTAAAGTCTGATAAATTGCAGCCCTGCAGACTGAACCTGGATAATAGAACTCACTTCCACAAGTGATAAGTTGGTCCACTAACTTCACCATGATCAAATCTAAAAGCAAAACTCATTCCCCCCCAACCCCATTACAGTTTGCCACTACAGGCAGGGAAGGATGATCATGAGATGCATTGCTTTATTTCTTTTTAATTTTTGCAAGACCATCTGATACTATGTGTTTATTTTAGAAAACTCTTTACAAAACATATTTCATGTTTGCAGAGCACTGTTTTCAGTGGTTCATAGGATTATGACCATATTAAAACCAATTTTCACCAGAATATTCAAAGACATTTTCTCTCATGCTATACTTCAATTTTCTACCCCCATGTGTTTTGGTGTTAGAGCTGTTCTTGCAGAAGGTTGCAATATTTTTTTGTTTGTTTTTTTAACAGGGGAAATGGACTTCTTTTGTCTCTTTCCACATGATACATAATAGCTGAACTGTTTTAGCTCACATTTTCCAAAAATATTCACTTTTTAGATGGAAACTAAGACTGAAACATTTCAGTCTGAAAGATGACAGTTTCCAGAAGTTAGAAATGTCTTGAAAAATAGGTTAGAATGCAAATGCTTATTCAGTCTTAACTATTGCAGTCACTGCTTCTATAATTATTGCTGGGCAGAAACTGCAAAACATTTTCCACCAGTATTTGTTCAAATTTTAAAATAAATTTGATTTGGCTATGTTTGCACCACATTTGTGTTTTCCAAATATTGTAAACAAACAGGTTTACTAATAGAAATGTCTACTGAAACAGCAAATTTTTATGAGAGTATATCACATCAGTCAGTATTCACAGAAAATTAACTTCAAATTCATAATTACAAATGTACACACCTGAGGCTCAGTTACTCATTCAGTGACAAAATAGAAACATACCACATTAAATCAGCCCAGTTATAAAATATTTTCAGCAAAATATTCACAAACTAAGAATTTAATTTTAATTTCAATTTCAAAATTAAATTAAATTTAAATTGATTTAATTAAAAATTTTAAAATTTTATTTTCCAGAATGATTTGGTGAATAAATTCAAGAAATTGGCAACTGTTCATGAGCTATTCTCCAAACAGAAATATTCAGCATTAATTATATATATATATATATTTGTTATTTTCTAAGATCTAATATACATGTATAGAGAACATTCTATGCATTAGATAAAATGCATTATATCGAGTAAAGACTTTTTTATTGTGATTATGATGCATAGTTAAAGACAATCATTCAAGTATTTGACTGAAAAGAGTAATGGTCAAGGATGAGCCAAAACAAAAGAATATAGAAATAGAATTCTTTATGTTGTGCTTTTCTTACTCAAGATATCACAGAACATTTTACAGAGTAACTAGCTCCATTTTGGTACTTCAGTGACTGACTGGGCAAATGCGATAGAGTATGTTCTCATCAAAATCTCATACTCAACCATGGACTGTTTTTTCATTTTGTTTTTAAAGAAATGAACTCAGCCCACTGTGCGTGGGTGTGTGTCAATAAATTATTAAAAGCAATAGAGAATTAGTTAGCTGATATTATACAAAATCTGAGGAGACTCAGCCCCATGGTAATCTCTAAAATAATTACCCCACCTTTAATTCTTGGGTTAATGTTTGAGTACATATATGGGCATTACCTCATTGTACAAAGCTCATCAGCCTTGAACTTTTTTTGATCAAATGGGGATGTGAATTTCACAGTTGAAGTCCCTCCAATGACAATGCCCTGCCACCAGAAATTCTAATTTAAAAAAGGGATGATGTGATTTTTTTGAGTAGCTAAGGTCAAGACCCTGAAATTATTATCCACACCTTGAATTATACTTATAAGAAGGTAAGGAGCCAGTGACTTTTATTGGGAATTGCTTAATTTGACAAAAGGAATATTGGCTAAGACTCAGGAATCTGCATTTTTTAGTTCTAATGTCTAACAATTTTGAATGCTGACTTTCTAAATACTCCTTAGTAGTTCTCTGAATAATTTACTTAATATGCGCCAATAAATGGTTATGAGTGGAAGATGACTGTTACGTGATAACAATGGTTACAATTTTCAAAAGGACATAAGTGATTTAGGAGTCTAAATCCCATTTTCAAAAGTGGTTTGGGCACTTAGAAAACAGTGGGTACATCTACACCAGAGCTGGAGGTGTAATTTCCAGCTCTCGTAGATGTACACATGCTAGCTTTGATGGAATTAGCATACTAAAAATAGCAGCATAGCTGCAGCTGTGTAGGTGGTAGAATGGGCTAGTCACCCTGATTTAAGTCTCATCCAACACCCTATGTACATACTTGGGTGGTTAGTCCATCCTGCCACCCATGCCCCTGTGGCTACATTGCTACTTTTAGTGTGCTAGCTCTAGCATGTATAGCTACCTGAGCTGAGAATCACACCTCCAGGTCTGGTGTAGATGAACTTAAGTCTCATTGAAATCAAGTACCTAAGTCACTTTTGGAAGTGAGACTTAGGATCCTAAGTCACTTAGACGTTTTTGAACATTTTATCCAGAATCAGTAGATATGCTATATTGTTCTTTTCCGGGCAGGGTCAGATCAAATCATTTCTTCTTCTTAATTAAAATAGTTTAAAATTAAAGTTTTGAGAAGCAGATACAGGATAGATGGTGAGGAACAAAAATACTTGTATGTATGTGGTGTTTATTTAGAGGTTGTGAGTGGAACACACTGATATACCTATAGGTAAGATTTTCCTACTATTTTCACTGTAAAGGGTCATTTTCAGATGCTTATTATTTTGCCAAACATTTACATTTTTGATCTGCAAGCCAATGTTAGAGGAAAGTTAGAGCAGGAAAGATTTTGTTTTCAAGAGTAAAAAATGTCAGTATTTTTCTATTTAAAAAAAAAAAAGCTTGTGACCTTTATGGGAATAGCTTTCAAGCCTCAGTGGGAGGTGACAAAAACTAGGTCATAGATGTGCCTTTCAGCAGTCCAGTTAAAAACAGTTTTAACTTGAATGCTTGCTTTTTCCCCATAAAACTTGGTCCAATAAAAGATATTACTTCACCCACTTCTTCTCTCTAATTTCCTGGGACCAGCCTTGCTACAACAACACTGCAAACAACAGTTTTGATTTGGCAGGTACAAGATAGGGGTTTAAAAATAAACTTTGTGCATGTGCACTGTGTTTTGTTGTACAATAAAACTAAAAGTCTGCTAGTGTTCAAGTGGTACTATGCACGTGTGCAAACATACAATGACTGGAAATTTTCATTAATGGATGATCTCTCAGTATTCCATTAGATTTCCGCAGCTCTGCATAAGATAGTTGAATGAATTTTCACTTTAATACATAGGAGACTCAACATCTATAGAGTTTGGATAGTGTGAAGTGAATGAGGCATGGGTAAGCAGTAAGTGAGGCTGTGTATTGTATTGTGGGCTAAGCATGGCTAGAAGCTGAAGCTAGACAAATATAGACTAGAAATAAGGTTCAAACTTTTTAAAGTGATGGTAATTAATCATTAGAATAACTTACCACTGGATGTGGTTGATGTTTTATCACCTGAAGTCTTTTAAAATCAGGAATGTATGTCTTTCCAAAAGATATATGTTTTAGCTCAACCAGAAGTTATGGGTTTGATGGAAGAATTACTGGTATTATGCAGGAGGTCAGAGATCCCACACTACAGAAATAAATTGGAGATCAACTTTTTCCACATACATTGTCACAATCCACAAACACACCTTATTAAGATTTTTCTGAGACCCCCTGTACCTGATTCATTATACATGGTTGTTATATATGGTCTAAATTAGGCAGACAGTTCAGTTCCATAATACTAATTTTCCTGTACTGCTCCGAAACATCAGACAAGACTGAGGTTCTGATCATTTATTGGGTTCTGCTAGCACAGACCCCTGCACCTGTGTGAAGTCCTAATGAAGTTAATAGTCTATACTTACTGGGACCTGACTGGAAAAATGATGGGGTTTTGCTTTGCCTAGTTGTTACATTAATTTATATGAACTATTCTTTCCTTGCGGTATGTTTGTCATGGTGTTTACTAAATCTAAACTACAGTTTTAGAGTGAATACAGTAACCAGAGTCTTAGATGTGTTGCTATGGTGTGAAAAATATTTAATTTTACTAGCAACTTTTTTTTGGTTTGATTTTTGCTTGGGAAACAATCTCATCATGAGGGATTTAAGGTAGTAAATACAACAATAATAGATGTAAGATGTCGATTTGCTTTGTCTGTCTCTTAAAGCAAAACAGGGTATTATTTTATTTTTAGTTTATTTTGATTTAATAAATGTATGACTTAATCTCTAAGCACGTCATTACGTACAAGAGAATCACAAGCCGTTATAAAATCTAAAATACTTCCCATCAGTTGTAAATCTTTGTCAAGCTGGGCCTTAAATCCTCTAAGGATGGAGATTCCACCACCTCCCTAGGTAACCCCTTCCAGTGCTTCACCACCTTCCTAGTGAAATAGTTTTTTCTAATATACGACCTAGACCTTCCCCACTGCAATTTGAGACCACTGCTTCTTGTTCTGTCATCTGCCACCACTGAGAACAGCCTAGCTCTATCCTTTTTGGAACCCCCCTTCAGGTGTTGAAGGCTGCTATCAAATCCCCCCTCATTCTTCTTTTCTGCAGACTAAATAAGCTCAGTTCCCTCAGCCTCTCCTTATAAATCATGTGCCCCAGCCCCCTAATCATTTTCATTGCCCTCCGCTGGACTCTCTCCAATTTGTCCACAAACATTCTGTAGTGGGGGGCGCAAAACTGGACGCAATACTCCAGATGTGGCCTCACCAGTGCCGAACAGAGGGGAATAATCACTTCCCTTGATCTGCTGGCAATGCTCCTACTAATGCAGCCCAATATGCTGTTATCCTTCTTGGCAACAAGGGCACACTGTTGCCTCATATCCAGCTTCTCATCCACTGTAATCCCCAGGACCTTTTCTGCAGAACTGCCACTTAGTCAGCCAGTCCCCAGCCTGTAGCAGTGCATGGGATTCTTCTGTCCTAAGTGCAGGACTCTGCACTTGTCCTTATTGAACCTCATCAGATTTATTTTGGCCCAATCCTCCAATTTGTCTAGGTCACTCTGGATCCTATCCCTACCCTCCAGTGTACCTACCTCTCCCCCCAGCTTAGTGTCATCCACGAACTTGCTGAGAGTGCAATCCATCCCATCATCCAGGTCATTAATGAAGATGTTGAACAAAACCAGCCCCAGGACCGATCCCTGGGACACTCCGCTTGATACTGGCTGCCAACTAGACATCGAGCCATTGATCTCTACCCGTTGAGCCCGACAATCTAGCCAGCTTTCTATCCATCTTATAGTCCATTCATCCAATCCATACTTCTTTAAGTTGCTGGCAAGAATACTGTGGGAGACCAAATCAAAAGCTTTGCTAAAGTCAAGGTATATCAGGGCCGCCCGGGGGGAGGGGGGGCAAGTGGGGCAATTTGCTCCAATCCCGGGCCCTGCAGGGGCCCCCACGAGTATGTCAGAGGCTCCCCCCGCCTCCGTCTTCCCCCATCCCCAGGCGTCTCAGCTGCTAAGGGGGCGGGGCTGCGAGCTGCAGCCGAGCGGCGGGAACTCAGGCCCCGCTGGAGACACCACGCTGCTGCAGCGCTGTCCGGGGCCGCTCCTGGACGCGGCATGCTGAGGCTCTGGGAGAGGGGGTAAGCGGCATGGTAAGGGGCCGGGCACCACCCAACCCCATCCCCCCCCACAGCCCTGACCCCCAGCTCCGAGCATAGCCCCTCTGAGCCAAGTACCCCCCGACCCCATTCCCCCACAGCCCTGACCCCCAGCTCCGAGACCAGCCCCTCTGAGCCGGGCACTCCCTGGCCCCATCCCCCCCACAGTCCTGACCCGCAGCTCCAAGCCCAGCCCCTCTGAGCCGGACACCCCCCCTGACCCCATCTCCCCACAGCCCTGAGCCCAGCCCCTGTGAGCCGGGCACCCCTCAACCCAGAGCCTAGCTCCCCACCCAGCCCTGGGCAACAGCAGCACCACCCCCAGGCAGCGACAGCCCATTGGCACCAACCATCACCATCACCCAGCAACAGCCCATTATGTAATTGCAAATGTATACATACCATTAAAGCATTTAATGTTTTTAAATAATGTATTTAGTGTATTTTCAAATTATTACAAATTAATTTTTTAATGTATTTCACTAATTATTTTTTACATTTCCAAATACATGTTACTATAGTATTGCAACTTTTTTTTTATGGAAGGGGCCCCCAAAATTGCTTTGCCCCAGGATCCCTGAATCCTCTGGGCGGCCCTGAGGTATATCACGTTCACCACTTTCCCCATATTCACAGAGCCAGTTATCTCATCATAGAAGACAATCAGTTTGGTCAGGCATGATTTGCCCTTGGTGAATCCATGTTGACTGTTCCTAGTCACCTTCCTCTCCTCCAAGTACTTCAAAATGGATTCCTTGAGGACCTGCTCCATGATTTTTCCAGGGTCTGAAGTGAGGCTGACCGGACTGTAGTTCCCCGGATTCTCGTTCTTCACAAGGTCACAATTTTAGCAATCCGAGGACCCCTATTTTGATTTTAAAATTTTTGCAGACCCCTAAGCCCCCTGCTCATCCCCAGGCCTCGCCCCCACTCCACCCCTTCCCCCAAGGCCCCACCCCACTGCATCTCTTTATGACCCCTCCCCTGAGTGCGCCCCATCTCTGCTCCTCTCCCTCCCTCCCAGCGCCTTCTGCACGCCACTGAACAGTTGTTCCTCAGCGTGTAGGAGGCGCTGGGAGGGAGGGGGAGGAGTTGATCAGCGGTGCCCACAAACACCCTGGAGGTCTGCGGACCCCAGTTTGAGAAACACTATTATAGGGTATTCTGGAAGTCACCAAATCCAATTTCTGCCAACCAAGGCACTATCCAGAGGCCAAGACCTCTCATCAAGAACCGCCACTGACACTAGCCCTCTCTCTGGGAACTAATATTTCGAGCACCTCAAATGGTGGTTGTTGAAGAATCACATGGGGAAAATGCTCTGTAGCAGACAAAGCTCTGTCTCTTTAGGATTTTGTTTGGTGGCTAACGGTCAAGTACTTTCCCCATTGAACAGTCTATGAAAGCAAGTTAACAGTCCAGTAGTAAGAAAAATAATTATGCATAAGAGCATAGATCTTCTACTAATTGAGAACAACTTTGTACAGTCTCGTTGTTCTCATCAGAGCCTTGTAAATCATTTATAGGTAAGACATCCCAAATGTGAATGGCAAATTTAAACTTGATGTGTGTCTATTCTTTTGTCCCTTTAAACTGCCCTTCATATAAGACACAGATGTTTATGGGAACGCTCCTGAGAGGTTCTGTTAATACCCCCAACATCTGTTGCCTTCAGCTATGGACACTCCCCTATAAATTCTCAAAGTCTCTGTGACTCAAGTGACTCAACTCTACTTTCCAGCTGAGAAGGGCTAGCTGCATTTCCTTCTATTTAGTTAAAGGGCTCCGCAGTCAGTCAGATAAGGTTACTAGTTCTGTCTCTTTCTTCATCCAGTGGCTGAGCATGTGGGCTTCTTGGAATGTTCAGACCTCAGTCAGCCTAGTATTAAGAACTGAGCCATGGGCTGGCCCTATGTATGTTGCATTAGTTTACATGTTTATTGATTACTGATGCGAATGCAAAGAAAATCCACCACTAAAATTATGCTGGAACATAATCTAGCAGTAATTCACTATGCCCATTCAGAGTCTGCCAAAGTCTTGCTTCCTTTAGAGTACAGTGCAAGACTCATTTCTTAAGTCTTTCCTCAATTGATATAGCAACAGACTGGCTGGTAAACACTTCCTTATCTTCACAAAATCCCTGCATCTCACTTATACCTCCTCCTTAGAAAAAAGACTATTTACAATCCTACCAGTGGAGCAGAGAGCAAAGATCTACCAGGACTGCTACAAAGCAGTTCCTCCACTTGGTACCTAGATACTAGTAGAGAATGGTGCATTATAAATATATATAGATACATATTGTAGAACTAAATAGTGGGAAATAAATAGTGTAACCCAAAGCTGCAACTACATGCATCTTCATTCAGACCTCCCACCCCCGACTTAATATTGAAGTTATTTGGCAAGTCATTTACATGCAAGACAAGAGTAACAAACTTCACCTTGAGGAAGTTATAAAACATTTATACAAAATCAAAATAATTCAACATCATTATTAATATTCTGATAGATGAAAGGAAAATGCACCTAAAGTCTGTCAATAACCATTCTGGTCCTCGCAGAGACATGGACCTTATGGTACAGAAGTGGGTCCTTTTAGTTTTGTTCTGCTAAATTTGCCTTTTAGGAAATAACTTAAAGGCTCCTTGGTATAAAAGAAAGGGTGATTCTGAAAGTCAGTCCAGGGAAGATGGCCAAAGAGAACGGTAATTCTCCTGCCAAAAATAAGCCTGCCTTATAATGCGAAAAAGAAAGCAGCACGTCTTTAACAATCCCACGATAATATAACCTACCAGGCTCTGAGCAGACATTGGGATATACAAACAGTGGTGGCTGTTAGCAGCTTTCACTGTGACATAACTCAAGAGGGATAGTATCAGTGACAGGTTTACAGGAATCCATGGCGTTAAATACTTGGGTTCACTGTCAGGATGATTCCCATAAGTGCTACTGGTGGGTCCTGTGTTATCAACACAGAACTATTTCTGGTTTTGCATTTACTTTAAAAATGATGCTTAAAAAATACCAACTCCTGCCCGATTGACATTGCAGTGCTCTTTACATGAAAGTTTGTTTATAGGCAATGATTCTTCTGACAGATTTACAGTGTCTGTGGAGGTTTAAAAGACTATTGCCCAATAGGCATTAAGTGAGAGGCATTCAGCTTTATAAATATTTTAGCTTATATTGGGGACTTTTTAAGAACTTTCTGAGCCAAATACTGCATTAAAACTGAAGACAGTGGCAAACTAATAATCAGCAGTTTCCAGCTTTGTTCTAATGTTTTGCTAATGGTTTCCATTTCCATGGCCAAGATTTGGAGTGTGAAGCACAGTGTACATCCAACAGTTTGTAATTTTAGGGTTTTCAAATAACATTTGTTCTTACATTACACACATACTTTCTTTTTTGCAATAGTTCATTTGGAAATAAACAATTTTCAAAGTAGCCTATTACAGTTCATGTGACTAATACACAATGTGTATCAAGAAAACGTCCCAAAAGTTTATTAGCACAGTTGACAGCTTACATCTGTTTGCACTGAGTAATGCTAAACAGGTTGTTTATCTTAACACACTTGTGTATTTGCTTGGATCATCACTTTGGAATTGGCTAGTGAGGGAGGAAATGTACATTTGGTATGTTTTGGTAACTCTTCCATTAGCCTCCTTGGAATCTTAAAGGTTGCTCTGTTGCCTTTTAAGATTTGTACATGTTTCGCTCATAATCAATCTGATCTGCTTATCTCATTTAGTCATTTATGGCTAAATCTTGCTGAAATAATTTTTGCTTTCGAGAGGATATGCTTTCTATTGAAACACCCTCTGTATAAGAGAGGCATTATTTCAAAATCACTAATGGATTTGCATTGCGAGCACTGTAGTTCTTCTTTTCTTTTCTTTTTTTCTTTTTTATTTTTTTTGTAGTGTAGAGAATTAAGATAAATGATAAAACATCACATTTCATTTGTAATTTCTTTAATGTGTTTGACTTAATTGGGCAGAGATTTTTTTAAAAAGTGTTAACATCCTTTAAAAATATACATTAAATAAACATGCAAGTACTTTTGCAACTACAAATGGTGTTTCTAAAAGGACATTGAATGAAAACTGCCTGCCATAGATCAAAGTCCACTCTTAAAAATTAAGGTTTTTAAGTTACTATTTTTCTTTGTGTTCTCTATGAATAAAAATCATACCAAATATAGAGCATAAAGTGAGGCACAGAGAGGTTGTGACTTCTCTAGTGTCGGATATGGAATCTGGTAAGTTAACTTTTAATTTATATGAAAGATTATATTCAGGGGTAAGGGAAGATAACTGTCAGGATTTGAGTATTATATGGGAAGAGACTAAAAAATGCACTGCATTAAAATCCATGAACCAAGTGAAGAGAGCAAAGAAGGATGAAAAAGAAGCATTAAGGAGGGAAATATAGAAAGGTGAGAGAAAGGTGTTTGTTCAACAATTTAAACTTACAAAAGAAGGATGTAGGAACATAGGAATTGTCATACTAGGTCAGACCCATGGTCCATCTAGTTTTGTATCCTATGGCCAGCACCGTGTGCTTCAGAAAAAGGTGCAAGATGCCTCACGGTTGGCAAATATGGAGTAATTGGTCTCATTAAGGCTCCTAACCCCTGATAGAGATTGAGCTAAAATATGAAACATGAGACTTTATCTCCCTGGCAATTAATGAGGCAAGCTTCAGAGTAGCAGCCGTGTTAGTCTGTATCCGCAAAAATAACAGGAGTACTTGTGGCACCTTAGAGACTAACAAATTTATTAGAGCATAAGCTTTCGTGGGCTACAACCCACTTCTTCGGATGCATATAGAGTGAAACATCTGCCTTGAGAGTCAGAAGGATCCAGTCTTTAGAATATGTCTTATATCCAGCTTGAAGAAGTAAACAAAAACCCTTATCCCCTCTTTCAATATAATTAACTGGAATCCAAGCTCAGATGCACCTATTTTTGGCTAGAACAAGTAATTTTTTTTTTTCATAGACTGAAGCTACAGAATGCTGAGTATCATGTAACCTAAGTTCTGAATCGGTTAAATAATTGAATGCAGGGGCTTAATGAGGATGTAGGCAACATTGTCCCAAATACATGCACAATCAGTGGGCTCACCTTACAAATATTTCTCATACTTTAAAGCAAACTGGCATGTCGTTAAAAGCTCCCATTACTTTTGCTTAAATTTAAAAATAAAATAAAATAGCATATGGATTCAGTATAGCAGCTGATAAACACCTTCCTTCATCTTTTGCTGACCAAAGGAATTTAGGATTGCACCGGTTGTTGACAGGTGCTGACTTCATCATGAGTGCCCAGGCCTGTGCTAACTCAAAACTAGAATTCTGCAACAGGCCTTTTTTGGGGCTACTCTTGATGCTCATCTCAGAAGCTTCACTAAGTGTAAATGTCTGTGCTCCATAATCCACATTGGCTGCCAGTTAACTTCTACATGCAAATCCATGTGCGTCTAAATATTTATCCGTGAAGTCTTAAGTAGTTTAGTCTACAGTTATCTGACAGACAACCTCTCCCTCTATGACCTGGCCTGATAGCTGCTGTCTGAAGGAGAGTTTCAGTTTTCTGTCTTAAGGGTGAAGCTCATGAGAACTCAAAGACAGGGCCGGCTCCAGGCACCAGCAAAGGAAGCAGGTGCTTGGGGCAGCCAATGAGAAGGGGCGGCATGTCCAGGTCTTCGGTGGCAATTCGGCAGCGGGTCCCTCAGTCCCTCTTGGAGCGAAGGACCCGCTGCCGAATTGCCGCCGAAGAATGAAGCAACGCGGTAGAGCTGCCGCCGAAGTGCCACCAATCGCAGTTTTATCTTTTTTTCTTTTTCTTCGCCACTTGGGGCGGCAAAAAAGCAGGAGCTGGCCCTGCTCAAAGGACAGACAGTGTATTAGAAATGGCAAGACTTGCTGCTGGGCTCTTATTCCATTATATATAGTCTTGGCAGAATTCAATTTTTAATATTTTTTTAAATAATTTTGACTGATAATATTGATGTTTATTTTTAAGCACTTTTTCTCATCTTTTTCAGTTTAAGTAATCACAGTTGCAGGAAATTATGGGGGGTAAGACAGTCGAAGGAAGTCAAACAAGTTATGACAGTATACATTGAGATTCAAAAAGTTAAAGCCTTATAACTGCTAAAACACAAATTGTCAATATCACATGTCAAAATATACAAAGTAAATATCCTTAAATCAAGCTCTAATAATATCTCAAGCAGCATTTTTGTTTTTGCCTAAACAAATTTTACCTAAATTTCAGTTATTACCATTGGAAATATTCTGTGTATTTACAGTGAAATCCATATTTACTGACATTTACCGATAAAAATCTAATCCTTTCAAGCCTAATTATATGTGAGCACAATATTGGTCACTTTTAGAGAGAATATTTTTCAGGCTTTCCACTAACTCCAGGCCTTGGAATCACTGGCATTTGGTCTAACTGTTGTTTGTTCTTTATGCTCCTCTCAATCTGGTTGTTACAGGGTGATTGAGTATATGCACGCTTTGACTTCAGCAGAAAACTGGTCCTCTCAGCATTCTAGTCTTCATTAACAATGACTTTGTCTAACCCCACCTGTCTGGTCTGCTCCACCCTAATCCTCCTCTTCTCTTCCTTAATCTTTCCATCCAATCTTTCCCTCATTTTGCAAGTGCATTTTCTCCATTCTTCCCATTCATCTACCTACCCTATCCATTCCCCATACACTACTGCTTTCACTTAGCCACATCCTCCCTCACTCTTGTCACCTGATTTATTTACATTTTTTTAGTCTTCCCTATAAAAGTCCCTATTAAAAAAATAATGTACATTGAAAAAAATTGAAAAGTAATATATCCCAATCTTGGTCATTTAAAAATCACATATGACAATACATAAGTAATGACAACATAAAATGTAAAACCTTATGGGGGGGTCCATTTTTGCGGGGAATCTCTTATTAGTGAGGCACTTTGCATATTTTTGGGCATTCAAAAATGATAAATAATAATGTATGCTACCTGTTTTGGGGGAGGTGGTGTTTGATTCCATTCTAGCCTATGTAAAATGGGCCCTGATGCCACCTCATAAGAAATACTTGTAATAATAATTTTTTTCTTGTTTGCCTCAAAATAATTTCCTTTAATGCAAATGCTCTTTGTCAAAGCCTTAAAAATCATGCCACTTCTCAGCTCAAGAACTTGAAATATGTACTTCCCCTCTCACATTTTTGTCATTTCATATTTGCCTGGAATGATTTCTAAGACTTATTTTATGTGGAATTTTCTCTTTAGACTTTTTTTTTAAACACACAGGAAAAGTAGCCACAAAATTGTGGCTTCTAATTTCTGCCAACCTTTAATAAGAGAACTTTTAAAAAGTTTTTAGAATCATTTTGTTTATAGAGTTTTTTTTCTTCCAGTTTTTCTCTCTAGTCTACAAATAAAATATTACAATTTACCTGAGTTACTTTGGGACACTCATTCTGCTTATATAAGTTGAAAAAATTGTGTGTGAATATGTTTCATTCAATATATTTCTACAATCATATATGTATGATTATAGTAAAAACTATAGTTCAAGTTTTTAATGGCGAGAAGCTTATGTTGTGAAGAAAATGATCGTGCTGTGTCTGTATCTCTTTTTCTGATTTTGTTTTTTGTTTTTGTTTTTTCTTGTTCTGAAGGCATGTATATAGATGGGCAGATAAGAAGAGTCTTTATTTAACAAGATATGTTATGAACAAATTAAAACCCCAGTCTTAACAAGTAGATGTGCACAAGCAAATTCCCATTGACTTCAGTGGGACTGTTTATATGTGCAGGATTGTTTCTGCATGCCACAAGTTGCAAGATTTGAGGTTAAAGATAAATGTATAATATAGTTCATAAAAATAAAGACTGTGGTTTATTTAGGTAGGAAGGACCTCCCCAGCTATAGATGAATATTTGATAACTTCATATTCTAATTTTATATAGCTGAGCTATGGAAGAATGTTTAATTATCATACAACACTTTTAAAAGGAAGCAGATATCTTTTCAATATATTTCTGCAGCAACAAATGTCAGGAAAAGAGTTTTCTGGCCATGTTAGATTTTTTCTTTTTAACATAGACTATATCAGAGGTGAGGGGGGGCGGTTCAGCAAAAACTCAAACAAATGGTTTCAGTGGTTTCTTTGTTAAGGTAGTCTTGGTGGTCCAAATGTATTATATGCTGTACTACTGGTTGTATAATAAAATGCATACATGTATTCTCAACCTTCTCCTGCGCTGCAAACCTCAAATGTGTGACATCTATTAACAGGATAACTTTATTGTAAATTATACACTCTTCCTTCCCTCCTGCACATTTTTGGAGGGGATACTAAATTTACTGGAATAAACTGAATTATTAACTGGAGTGAAGCTGGCTGGCTTGCCATTTAAATGTGTATATGTTTCATGAAATCAAATTGTAACCCTCTGGTTTAGTTGTGAAATAAATTTCCATTCCAATTAAACACATGGAAACTATATTTTTTAGAGGTGAGAAAAAGAAAACAATTTCCTGCTTGCACTGGTTCAATGGGTAATTGCAAAATTTTCAAGTATTGGTTTCTGACAGTCTCATTTCACCTTTAGTATAATCTAGAATCTCAGAATTCTGAGAAATATAGTAGGACTTCCTAGGGCAATACCTAAATTCTGTGACAGTTAACTTGGCTTCTATAGGAAATGACATGGCAGCAGGCCCTAAATTAGTTGGTAAATTAGGCAATGGATGCATCATAATTAGGCAGAAGTTCACTTTGCTTCTACTAAGGCTATAACTTGACCTGCTAAATTCAAGTTAAATGAGTGACCATGAACCTACACTAAGAAACGTCGTTGAATTTCAATGAAGGTTGGCTAGCTTGTATTAGCAAAATCTAATCTAAACTCAACCTTTTTTTCTAGTCATAACAAGGTCCTCATGGAGGCAGTGAGCTGGCATGGGATTTGATGCCTGAAATACGTTGATGACAACCAGTTTTAGTTCTTTATATCAGATGCAGTGAGAGCAGTTTACCAATTCATCCAACATCTTGCTGGGGTTGGTATTTTGATGAGGGCAAGGCAGTTGACATTCAGTCCAGATAAAACTTAAAGACATGCTCATGGTTTTGGGAAAATAAACTAAGAAAATGGCAGAGATCATATCTTCCCTTGATTGGTGGAGTTTGCCTGCCTTTTGTTACTAATTTGGCAACCTGGATAGTCCTGTTGGATCTGCAGCTATATTGGGATGCCGAGGAAGCAACAGTAGCCAAGAGATGCTTTTATCACTTAGATTTGACCTGAAGGTTGCATTCTCTTCTTCTGGAAGTGGACCTCACCACAGTGATCCATACCTTTGTTACCTTCATGTTAGACTGCTGTATTGCATACTTCATGGGACTATTCCTTAATACAACTCAGACATCAGTTGGGGCAGTTTGTGGTGGTCCATTTGTGATGGAGTGGTGTTCCTTCCAAACATTAATAAATTATACCAGTACTTCATGATCTATACTGGCTTCAATTTAGTTTCCAACCCACTCCCATTACAAGCAGTCATTACAAAAGCTGAATTCTACTGCATATAACCTATATTTAAAAAAAGATTGTCTAGTTCTTCAGAAATTCTGGCTGAGGCTACTTTTAACTTTAATGCAGTTATTAGATTCAGCAAGGCAGATGCATTATGAAATATCCATTGCTTGATAAAGTTTGAATAGTAAATGAGTAGGCATATAATTATCGAAATAATAGGGTTATTTAAGAGTTGTCAGTTAAATATTCAGTTTTAAAGTATCTAACTCTACGCTTTTATTTGTAGCCTGTGAAAAGCAGATGAGAGTCGTTTGTAAAGAATCTTCAGAACAGCATCTCCAGCCCTTCAAGGATAAATTGGAAGAGTTTTTTCAGAAAGGCAAGCACATTTTTCTTAACCTTTTTGTTCATATTTTAGTGTTCAGAGAGTTTGCTATACATATATTAGTATGTTGTCTTACATAACCAATGCTGCAAAACTGGAAGCTAAATAATATCAGTTATGGGTCATAATTCCACAGATCTTTAAACCTCAGGCATCACTTGCCAGTGACCAGTAATGTTACCATAGTCTCACTAGCTCTCCATTTCTTTGAGGTTTTTTGCATCATTAAATCACTAGGTGCAATAAAACTAGGCTTTAGGATAGAATGTTACTTAATAAATTGAGTCTAAATCTTCCAGTCTATGGAAAAGTGACATGAAAAATGTCCTAATCTTGTATTCATATTAAGTCAAAGATTTGAGATTAAAAACTAAGTCCATGTAAGTAAGACAGCTGAAGGTCCTCAGGGAAATGACCCTGTGGCATGGAGTCAGTAGCGGGAGGATCTTGGTAGACCCTAAATAGTTGTGCAGCTGATACACTGTAAGTCTGGGAGTTTATGTCTACACTTAAAATACTACAGCAGCATGTAGCTGTGCCTGTCACAACTGGAACAAGGGCAGTCAGACTAGTGCTTGGAGCAGGAGTCAGGCCAAGTCAGGTACCAGGAGCTCAGGGTCAGGCTCCAGGTTACAGACAGTGATTGAAGAGCAAAGCCTAGGACAAACAAGAGTTGGAAGCCAGAGTCTAGGATCTATCGCAAGCAGGGTCTGGAGCAGAGATAGGCAGACAGTCTGCATTGTTGCTCAGACAGCTTTCCATCATAGGGCTGCCAGGGGCTGCCACTCAGGCCCCCCTGGGTGGCACTTCCTCACTAGGTCCTCATGTGGGAGCTCAGCTTAAGCATCCCGTGGAGATGTAATGGCATCAGCAGCACAGAATCCCCTTGGTCCCAGGTTCCAGCTCTGCAAGTTCTTACAGCCCCGCTGTAGCGCTTCTGTGTAGACACTACCTATGCCGACATGAGGGGTTTTCTCGTCAGTGTAGGTAATCCACCTCCCCACGAAGTAGTAGTTAGATGGATGGAAGAATTCTTCAGTCGATCTAACGCTGTCTACACTGCATATTAGGTCAGTATAGCTATGCCTTTCAGAGCAGTGGATTTTTCACACCACTGAGATGTAGCAATACCAGTGTAAGTTCCTAGTGTAGACCAGGCCTGAGTTTCTGGCACCGAAATCTGACATTTTGGATAAGTCCTGCATTCTTTGGTAGAACCTTGCTGAGTCCAGTGAAGCTGCAAGGGTTGGGAAAGAAAAGACCCACGTGCAGCAAGCAGGGTTGTCCCAAGGGGGGTGGGAGGCCTGGGACAAATCAACCTGTATGGGCCCCCCTTAACATTTTATACAGGTGAAATCTGGTGTGGGAAGGGGACACCAGTGCTAGGGGGTGAGGGACGATGGAGAGTCACAGGGTGGCACCTGTGCTAGGGGCAAAGGGGCCCCCTGTGCTGGGGGATCCCAGAAAAGGGGAGAGGTCTGGGGCGGAAGTGCAATGAATGCGGTCAGCCAGGCGCTGATGTGTTCTGGCGGCGCTAGGGCGCTGGCGGCCAGTGCGGCAGCGCACAATGCCGGGAACCAGTGGAGTGGGGCAGGCTGGGGTCGCTGCTGCCAGAGACTGAGACTGAGCCCCGTGATGCCGAGCAAGAAAAAGAAATACAACGTGCGCTTCCTGCCGGTGAGTGCAGGCCCAACCCCTACTGCTGGCGCCAGGCCCCCCGCTAATCCCCCAGGCTGACTTGGCCCCCTGAACCTCTAACCCCACCCCCCAGGCCAGCCTGGCCCCCTGAACCCCTAACCCCACCCCCCCAAGCCAGCCTAGCAGCCCCCTCATGACACATGCACACTGAAGCGCAGGGGCCTCCAAAGCACGGAGCCCGAAGCAGTTGCCCTGATTCGCCATTCCCAAGGGACAGCTCTGGAAGCAAGAGCTAAGTTATTTGAAAGGGGACTTGGATCCCTAGATGCAAAGCATCGCCAATGTGGTGAAGAAACAAAAGGAGATAGAACAACTGTTCACAGAGAAGAATCTTTCGGATAGCTATGTGGAGAAGAGCAGCCGCATTGATGTGGAGGCCTGAGAGGATGAGACAAAGACTCTGTTCTTGACCAGAGCTTCGGAGGAAGACAGAGCAAAGAGTGGAGCTGGAGAAATTGAAGTGTGGTTTGGAACAGATGCAGGAAGTGCTCTCCATGCTTGTAGCTGGTAGGGAAAATTTGGAGATGGCCTAACGGTCTGGAGAACCAAGTCTGGAAGACCAGATCCATTCTGCTAATAAAAGGTAAGGTGAAGCCATCAAAGAACTCCACCGTCTGCAGACCCAGGTAAAAGAGTGTATGCAGGAGCTGGATGAGATGTGCTGCTTAAAAGAAAAGGTTGTGACATAGACCTTGAAGAAAAAGAAGGATTTAATCTGGCTAATGGCAGAGATGGAGAGCAGCACCTGCTGCTGGAGGAGAAGCTGGACGAGCTTCCCACTGAGGTGGAGACCCTTCTGGCAGAGTAACGCCAAGACCAATGAAGGCTTGAAGTGCATTACAGAGGAGGAGTTGTCATCACCAGAGGAGAGAGGCAAAGTTGGCTGTACATCTCAGAACACAATCAAGAAAATAGTGGGGGTGGAAGAAGAAAACAAACACTTGATCTTCTGGGTGTTGCAGGCAAAGATTCATGGACCTTGATGTTTGTAAGAATCTCAAAGAGAGCTGACTCTTTATAGGATTTTCTCTATGGTGAATGATATAATTGTATCCATATCTATGAAGAGTGCTCTCAGACAATGAGTCAGCCCTTTGCCAGTTTCACCCAGGTAAAGGCCAGTTTTGGCTGCCCCACCATGGCCACAGGAGGATTGGACATTTCAAAAGTGGCACTCATCATAAACCTTCATTTGCTAATGAACACTAAAGAATATGTGCATTACATGGGTTGTACAGGCTGAGTTGAAAACTATGGCCATACCACTTCATTCTTCAATGAGAAGAATACAAGCAGCACACATTTCTTGTTAGTCTTCCTTGTTGAGGTTAAAAAGGAAATGTCATCCTGGCTGGGCGATGTAGGTAAGACTCTAACAATTTATGGAGAGCCTGCCCTGGAGATAGAAAAGGGGGGATGGGATAATGTGTAACAGGATGTGCTGTCCCTTTAAGGGCAAGTGTGGGTCCAGCTCAAGAGAGCACCTAGTCAAAGATCAAGGTAATCTACCAAAGAGAGGTGGGGGGAAACGGAGGCAGCCACTACACCAAATCCTCATGACAATGTTACATGTGATATATTTCTACAATGTGGCACTGTGTAGGAAATTAAAGAAAAATGTTTGCTCAGTGGACAGTAATAGGTAATCCTCATGAAAGTGGGTATTTCAAAAGGTGAATTATTCCTATGCAATGTAATTGATTAAAGCACAAAATATTTTTGGAGTGGTGATTCTAGAATGCCAGTAATTGTGATTGTAATAGTTCTGCAACATAAAAAAATCACATTAGTTACAGGAAGCTTCATTCGAGGGGAGTTTCCATGATTATTCTGCTGAAGTTGTACTCTACTTTTTTCTGCATATTTGGGTATCGTGCATCTCAGTTAGAAACTCGAGTCTGGTATTGTCACAGCAGTTATATGAGACACTCCTAAAGATTATCAGAACCAGTTGTAACCATTATGGTGACTATATAAGGAAGTTAGTATTCCCAAATGAGCAATATCACTCGCAAAGTCTGAATTTAGCATTTAATGTCTGAGAAGTCACAAGAACTATGACTCAATTGATTCCTGAAAGGACTCATATTTACAAAAACTGTGATCACTGAAACAGTCATAGCCATTTAATTTTTCTTCTATAAGCTATAACTTCTTGTCACACTTAAAAGAAAGTGATTTCTGAAGTTAGCTTCATCTTCTTTTTTTTATAACGGTCCTCCTAACATCAGGGGATCTTTAAATAAGTTTACTTTATGAAGCTACAGTACTAAAATTATATAATTGCCTAAGTAAATACTGTTTTTGAACAACAGCTCTTATTAAACTACTGTTAAATACATCTGACATTTCTCAATATAACACTTCTCCTTCTCAAGGTTATTGTACTTAACCTAATTTGCTTGAGTTTTTAAATCATGAATTTGTGTGACTGTTACTTAGGCTACAAGTTTCTTATCACAGATTCTAACAAGTTCTCAATGATATGTTTCCAGAAAATGTAATACATGTATTTAAGTTTCTCATAAAGTTAGCAGGGACCCTGTAAAAGAAGGAATCCACAGGTATGGCTGTTGTAGGTTGTCTTTTCATCTCATTTAACTGTCAATTCGTATTTATAGCTTTAGCAGTAAGTGCTGGAGGTGAGATAGTGTGCTGTATGTGTGCACATTAACACTAGCATTCTCCCACATGCTGTTTTATCTTGCCTTCCTTTAAGCCTATGCCTCACTACTGTTGGGACTAACCAGCTTCGTTAGACAACCCAGATATACATAAGTAAATAAACCTTAATTGCTAGCGTTTCCCCATCAGAATTTAAAAATCAAACACTTCTTTTTAAAGATCATTGTGTTGGTGTTTTTTGTAGATTACTTGATTCTTAGTGCCATAGGACCTGCCATATTGAAGCTGCTCAGAGGTCCATATTGTCCTTTACCCTGTCCTCAATGGTGGCCAAGGCCAGATGTTTTACAGGAAAGACATCAATTGCATTTAATTGTGCAATATTATATTATGTGGAAAATTTTATTCCTGACATCAGTTGATCCGTGTACGTGGAATTTGTATTTTGTTAATTTTATCCCAGCCAATGTAAGTGAAGAGTATATTCTTATTCCTATAGATGTCTTAACTTTAAAAAAGATATTTGCTTCAATAGTGTCCTGTGACAGTGAGTTCTGTGAATTAATTATATGCTAAGTAAACAATATTTCCTTTTATGAATAGAACCTATTGGGGCTTTTAATTTTGTTGCATGCCTTCTTGGTCTGTGGTGTGGTTGTGTTTTTTTGTTTTTTAATACTGTAGGAAAGAGTAAATAAGAGCACTTGGCTGGCATCCACTATATTCTATTTATGTATATTTGTCTCTCGATGTCTTCTTTTTTGCCTGAATAGGGCTATAGTCATTCTAATCTCACCTCGTATGGAAGCCCCCATTCCTGCTTATCATTGTACTGTTCTTGTTTCAGCTGTTTTTCAGATGTTCTGTCTGTAATTATACATAGTATTTAAGGTGATGAGTAAGGATATGCCATCAGTTTACAAAACGGCATCACAATATTTTCCATATCATTCTCTTTCCCCTTCTTACACTTGTGCATTGAGTAAACATTCTTGTTGAGCTGTCCACTTTGATGTCTAGAACTTTTCCTAGTTAGGGTAGTTCCTAACTCAGAACCTGTTAGAACGTACCACTGTTTCTTCCACTTGTCTTTACTGAGTTTGAGCTGCTATCATGGTGTCTTTCTAGAGTGCTCTTGTTAACTAATCCTAATATTAATGTTTTCTGCAAACTTTGACACCTTTCCACTTACCTCTTATATGAGGCAGTTGATAACTATAATAAAAACAAAGTTCTTGGACTTGTACCCCTCATATGGTATCAAGTAGTTTTACAAACTGTGTAACCATTATCTCTAGTCTAGTCTAGACTATTCTGGGTGGGCTCTTATTTGTGGGAAGAGTTCTGCGCCAAAAAATTAAAAAGTCTGCATACAATATTTTAAAATTCTACAACATTCTGCAAATTTAATTTATCAAAATAACACTATGTAATCTCATGAGATTCAATTACTTTGGTAATTTATTTCAAAATACCTGTCAGCGAGTATGTCTGTAACAATATAGGCACACACAAAATTTCCCCCAGGAGTAGAGAGTTAAAGAAACCCCTATGACAACCCAGTTTCTGTTTCTCTGCCCCCTCCCAGAGCCCAGCTGAGGGGCCAGACACCCACAATCCCTCCCCACCCCCCCAGAGCCCAGTCACGCCCCCCCCCGCCAATACACCTGAACCCACTACCCCACAGAGCCCAGCCACGGGGCCCTCCCTAGCTCAGATACCCATGCCCCCACCCCCTCCAAGCCCAGCCGTGTCCCCCCCAGCCTACACACCCCCTCCACCTTAGAGCCAGGGATCCAGAAGGAGAAACAGCCTGTTGCTGGGTCCTGGCTTGTGTGGAGTTTCCTGCATGCTGCCATCTCCTTCCCTCAAGGCATGCGGGGAACTGCAGCTTCCAGGAACTCTCTACTCTCTCCCCCTTCCCCTGGCAGTGTCTTCTATGTGCCAGCTGGGCTCCGCTGGGTCCAGTGGCCCCTAGTGGCAGCCAGCAGCACTGCAGCCCATTTCTGTGGGGGAAAGGAAATTCTGCACACAAAACATTAATTTCTGCAAAATTCTGCATTGCGCAGTGGCGCAGAATTCCCCCAGGAGTATGTTCTGATACCATGCTCATCACTATCATAGCTAAGCACCTTCAGTGATGTGTTAAGCAATCCAGATAAACATCTATCATATTTCTTCTCTTCTTCTTGCCCCAGGGGGAGAAGTGGGTGCAATAGAGTGGATTTTGTTTTGGAATTTTTTGATAATTTATGCACATGTTGCTATGTGTTTGTTAGAGGGAGGGAGAGGGAGAGTATTTATACCTCATTCTCTCTATAGAGAATGCTCTGTCACCACAGACCAGCAGCACGCAACCTCCCATGGGATCAGAGTAGGACTGGGTTTTTATGATCTGCTGTGGGCATTACACTAGTTTCGCTTTCTTCTTTCAGGGCTAGGAAGGAATTTTTCCCTCATTGCCAGATTGGCTGGAGAGGATATGTTTCATCACCTTCCCAAAATGGGTCAGGGGCCCAATTGGGTAGGTAAGGAGGTACAGTCAAGTGGTTGCAACTTAGCAGGTGGCAAGTGTCCTGTTCAGGTACTCATTCCATAGGGCATACGGTTCCTTGATAAACCAAAGTTGGAAGGGGACTTGAGAGTAAGGTATCCTCTAAGGAAGCTGGGGCAGGAGGGTTGCTGCTCCTAATGTCTGGTACAGTGGGATACAGCCCTCTTTAACTTATATATGAGGGGAGGGTGGCACAGTTGCAGCAATGGACAGGAACCAGGGAAGGGGCAGGGCTGACAGCAGCCCTCCCAGATAGGTGGGAACAATTAAGGAAAAGATAATAACTTGCATTGTATGCTGGGTATTTCCCAGTTGAGTTAATAAAGATGTGGCCTAATTAAACCACATTCCTTGTATCTTGTCTTTCTTGCTTTATGGTTGGGACACACCACAGGCACAGAGGATAAGTGACTTGCCGAAAGTAACATAGTAAGCTGGTGGCACAGTCAAAGATGGTACCCTGGTCTCCTGGCTCCAGTTCTGCTGATATATTTACTTGACTATTTTGCTTCAGTTTTGAACTAAATATTATATAGATTACTGTATCATATACATAAATAACAAAAAGCACAAACTCTAATACTGAACTCTATGTCACCCTAATATTATTCTCTTTCCCTAGTAGTTACTGGTCATTTTTTCCTACTGCTTACTTACTATCTCTTAAATAGTTTTTAATCCATGACAAGTCTTCATCTTTCATCCAGTAGTAACTAAATTCCCATCTAGCAATAAATGGAACTGAAGAAAAACTCATTGTTTTATAATCCTTGGGATTAACTAACAGTTTTAAAAAAGTTTACTACCTCCATGTCCTCTTCTATTGTTTTTATTTTCAAGGTTAGCTGAGCTAGCCATCTTGAAGTCTTGAATGATCCTGGTGATATCCTGTGATTAATTATTTTAATAGTTTCATCACTTTATTTCTTTCTGAACATCTCTAAGAGTGTGTAGGTTTCTTTTCCTTTAAAATTTCCCACCATTGTTATCAGCAGTGTAGCCCCACTGTTGGTACCCACACTGGGACTGGCAACGAGCATTTTTATCACTGTCATTCAGGCCTGATCTAAATTTGTGACAGTAGTAAAAATAACAGCAGCTGATGTACACTAGCACTCCCATCATTGCATGCATTGGTGGAGATTGCCTAGTGGTATGATGATTCAATAGACTGAGCAAGTGTCTGGGATTAGGTTAAATCAACAAATGCATTTCACCTCTGCATACACCATGTTTGATCCCATGAAAGGTTCTAACCAAATTGCTATTTCTGTTTCCTCATTTTAGAGGTTTCATTCCAAGTTGCTGCCACCAGAAACTGAAAACCAACATGCTCATTTAGTCCAGCTCTCTTTGCTGAGGCTCGACAAGTGATCTGGATGCTTTTCCATTTTTAAGGATGCTGAGATTTAAACCATTCATTTCACACAGGCCTGTGAACAGCTGTCAGACAGTAACAATTTATAGGTACTATCAATCTGGGTCTAATTTGAACCAGTGACCAAGAAATAAAAGACTTCATGTCCCATTACTGATCCCCTGAGTCATCCCATTCCCCATGGGATGTTTTTAATCCTTCAGAAACATGGCTTCTCCATGTATGGAAGAAATAGGACTCCCTTCTTCAAATGTGACTTGATGAAAAAACAGTACTGGCTAGAGGACTGAATCTTGCTGGAGGAGCTTTGAGCTAATACTGTATCTCACCACCGTCTGCTGCTGTCATTGCTTACTCTACTTATTTCCCCTCCCCACTTCTCCTCTCACTACTGGTGGATGCTTCCCTGCTTGTATGCAGTAGGGCATGCATGGCAGAGCTACTAAATGTGTGATATTAATGAGACATGAGTGACACTTGGCACCCCTGGTCTTACCATTAATTGGCACAGGTGGTTCTGAAGGGCTAAACCTGGTCTGAACCCGTTTGTAACAAAATCTCAAAGAGGTGAGTTTTGTATGGCGGCAAGTTACATTGGAAACATTTAACACAGTTCTAGCCAGGATGGTGTTAATTTTAGTGTGCAACCTTGAAATTATTACCAAGGATGTTTACACCATTTATGTATGAGTTTATGGCCAGGCAATAAAGATATGAGAGATGGGAGTCACATGTGGGAACGGTCCATGTATTACAGGAAATCTAGGTTTCAATACTTCAGCACAACTTGTGCTGAACACTGGATATTTAATCTTGATTCCAAACTTTGTTGCTTTTTGTGATTTCAAGTTTCAGGCCCTTAATGTTGCTTGGATATAGTTTTTGTGCTTTTGTAATTTTCAAATGCTTCCCAGCTCATCTTGATCCAGCACAATTCTCCCTAAACATAGACATCAAAAATAGATTAGCCACCCTGTGTACTACAAATGTAAATTTACCACCCCTGAACATATATGAATGAAATGAATAAACCTCTAATGCTCGAGTCCTTTAAATACACAAATTCAGTATAGACATTGTTTCTGAAGGATTTAAAACATCCATGCATTTGATCATTGTGCAGTTGAAAACTGATACTTTTTTTTTAAAAAAACGGTGAGCAATGAGATAGCAGTGGAAACTTGCTGCTAATAGAAGTTGGAACTGAAGAGAAACAGATTAATACAGGAGACAAAAAAAAGAGTGAAGAGAAAGGGGAGCTTCATACAAGAGTAAAAATTGATGAAAACAGGAAAGAGGAAGTGAATATAGTAAAACAAGAAATAGATGACTACTACAACCACAACTACCACCACCCAAAAATAAAGACATTTTCAGAACAGTAAAAAAAGAATCACGCTGTTATATTTTTATTTCTTTCCTTTGGGTATCTTTGTTGCCCCTCCATCAAGTTATTTTTTCCATCTTCATTGAATCAAGAAATTGTAATATATTGAAACCTGCAGACTCATAATATCTTTAACCCTGTTTCTTCTGAAGTCACTTATAGCTTGAAGTTTTACAGTAAAGGGATAGTACTCTGTGTGGGGTTACAATGGAAGTCCTATAGAATTATACATTTAAGGTACATGAAAACAAAATTAAAAAATCCTGCGTGATGGTATTGGAGCTGGTATTGGGCAAATTTCAAAAGATTCAGAGTTTCAGTTTAGATAAGTGTCTGGTAGTTCAGCTGCTTCTCTGAAATAAGGTTTTTCTTCATACACAGAATTTTCAGAACTTCCTAATTATGGCTAGGCTGTAAATACTTCAAGAAAACCCCCAGATTGGTTTGTTTTATCAGAACTGTTTGCATTTTCCTAATTACAATTAATTCTAATTAGTGATAATCTTGCTGCTTTGTATGTAAAAACAGAGACTGTTCTGGAGACTGACATGTTGAAATGCTAGAAGGGATAAACTACTGCTGCTGGAGTCTGAACTGTTTTGTGCAATAGGATGTAGTGTAGTCTATTGCTTAGACCAGGGAACAGAACACCAGAACCACTGGGTTCTATTCCCGGTTTAGTCCTTGCCATATGACTCTGGAAAAGTTAGTTAATTTCTCTGGGCTTCACTTTTCCAGTCTGTAAAATGTAAATAATAACATTTGCCTATCCTGTATGTTGTGGGGGGAAAAAAATTGTGAAATCCTGATGAGCAAAATGGTGTTAATAGTACATTAGCACATTTCAGGTCAGCATGGTTGTTTAAAAAGGATTTTCTTCAAATGCACCAAGTGGGAACAACCTTTAATCAGTTTAACTGTATAATGTGAAAGCAGTAATATGAACAACCATACACTTACTATTTTTCCAGTGGAGTTGCTGTATAATTTCCCTTACTTATCTCATCTTTTACACTCCTTTGATAGAATTAGAGGAACTTTGTAATTGTAGACTTAAAGATGTGTTTAGGTGTTTTTTTAATGTTTCTTCAATTCATAAAAGTCTATGAATTACTCAGAAAAACCTGCTGTTTGGCGGGAAGACTTCCATACTGGAATAATAAACTGAATAGCTGATTTAGGACTAATACAAGGAATTCCTAAATATCAGCACATTAGAGATCTGGCACCTCTATTCAAAAAGTTAAGTACGGAAGGGCTACAATACATAATGTATGCACAAAAAGGGTAACACTTATTTTGTCCTTCTTCCTCAGAAGAGAAAAAGTACCTTACTGGGAGAGGAGTTTATGAAACAGCTGGAGTGCAAGGGATAGCAGCTGAACTGAGGCTTGCTTTCTTAGTACCAGTATTTGGGAAGTGAGAAAATAGTTTGCTAGTATAGCACCTTGCAGCTAAGAAATAGTATTAGAAAGGGAGGTAGCTAGCCAGGAGCCATTGGCATTTGTTTTTCAGGATAATTCTTGCTATCTTTGACTATCCTCCCAAAAATCATGCAAAAAAGATGCAACTGACATTGGAGAGAAGGGGACCGGCTTTCATAGAATTTATTTATTACTTCCCCAATATGCTACTACTACAACCCCAGCAGGGAGACAGTCAATTGGCAAAAGCTTGGCTGTACATAAGTGATTCTGATAAATTAGACATCTTCCTCCAGCTCTTCAGGACATGAGGTAGCCTCCACAGTAAGTCAGAAGATTTGGATTTTCAGCAGTTATAATAGGACAAACATAACCCATTTTACATTTCTCAGCAGAGAAAGCAACAAGAGGATTAATACTTTACTGTTAAAGGAAATAATTGGGTTTACAAGGTCAGAGAGTGGGCAGTCTCATGTCGGGGCACAATAGATTTTGCAAATCATTGTTAGTGGAGAGGAGAGCTGTTTGGGAAAAGGTCTGTGACACACCATGTACCAAAGGAGGCTGGAACATTGTAGGGAGGGACATTTGGATTTATTAAGCAGTGCAGACTTTTGAGACCAATCCAATTGACAGGTGAAGAGGAACTGCTCACAGATCTAAAAAATAATTGTAGTTTAGGTTCAAGTGATCAATGTCTTTATCACATTTATAAATGTGCAAACAGAATCAAATCCAGATCAATAATATATATGTTTGGTGCTTTAAGAGTGTCAATTTCACAAAGCTGAAAACAATTGTGAGCCAAATCATCTGAGAGGAAGAATTTCATCAAAATAACACTTTTTACTCGATGCCCAAAAAGCCACAATTGAGGAAGAAGGCTGTGTTGGTTAAAACTCCTATCTTGTTTAGAGGGAAAGTGAAGGTATCCATAAAAAACAACATATAAACAAATGAAAGAAAGGGGAAGTTGATAATAATTAATATCAATCAGAAACTAGGAATGGTAGAAAATTGATGAGGAAAAAAGGGAAAAATAGCAGAAATCTATGGCCAGCAGATTTAAGGACAATAAGAAGTTTTGGGAACAAAAAGAATCCTAACAATCTTACTAATCCATTACTAAATGGAAATGGTAAAATTATCAATAAAGATGCAGAAAAGGCAGAAGTGTTAAATAAATATTTCTTGTTTCAGAGTAGCAGCCGTGTTAGTCTGTATCCGCAAAAAGAACAGGAGTACTTGTGGCACCTTAGAGACTAACAAATTTATTAGAGCATAAGCATATGCATCCGAAGAAGTGGGTTGTAGCCCACGAAAGCTTATGCTCTAATAAATTTGTTAGTCTCTAAGGTGCCACAAGTACTCCTATAAATATTTCTGTTTTCTATTTGGGGAAAAAACAGATGATGTATTCAAATGATGATGATGGTAACATTCTTACCATTCCATTAGTATCTCAGGAAGGTGTTAAACAGCAGCTACTAAAGTTACACATTTTTAAATCAGGAGGCCCAGATAACGTGCATCCTAGAGTTTTATAAGAGCTGGCTGAGGATCATGCTGGACCACTGATGTTGATTTTCAATAAGTCTTGAAATGCTGGGCAAGTTCCAGAAGACTAGAAAAATGTTAATGTTTTGCCAATATTAAAAAAGAGTAAATGGATGATCCAAGTAATTATAGGCCTGTCAGCCTGATATTAATCCTGGGCAAGATAATAGAGCAGCTGATATGGAATTCAGTTAATAAAGAATTAAAGGAGGGGGAAATAATTAATACCAATCAACATGGGTTTATGGAAAATAGATCCTGTCAAACTAATTTGATATCTTTTGTTGATGAGACTACAAGTTTGGTTGATAAAGGTAATAGTGTTGATGTACTATACTTAGACTTCTGTAAGGCATTGACTTGGTATCACACAACTTTTTGATTAAAAAAAACTAGAACGATATAAAATTAACATGGCACACATTAAGACCTCGCTAACTAATAGATCTGAAAATGTAATTGTAAATGGGGAATCATCATTGAATCGTTGTTTTTCTAGTGAGGCCATGCAGGGCTTAGTTCTTGGTGCTACGCTGTTTAACATTTTTATCAATGGCCTGGAAGACAACATAAAATCACTACTGTTAATGTTCGGAGATGACACAAAGATTGAGGGAGTGATAATGAAGAGGACAGGTCAGTAATTCAGAGGGATCTGGATCTCACGGTATACTGGGCTCAAGCAAACAATATGCGTTTTAATACAACTAAATGTAAATGTGTATATTTAGGAACAAAGAATGTAGGCCATACTTGCAGTATGGGGAACTCAATTCTGGGAACCAGTGACTCTGAAAAAGATTTTGGGGAGGGGGAGGTTGTGAGATAATCAGTTATGTGAGAATAAATGTATTAAAGATTGTGAGGTGCTCAGATGCTGTGGTAATGGAGCAGTATGAGAGCTAGCTAGATCTGTTGACCAAGATAGTTGCTGTCAGCCAATAGCACATTTTCAGACAAGATTAGTAACCCTGTGAAAAATGGCAAGAGGTTAGTTCTTGACTATTTAGTAGAGTTGATTGAAATATTTCATCCAAACCTTTTTTTGCTGAAAAATGCAGTTGAATTGACCAAAACATTTTGTGAAATTGTTTGTGATCTGAAGAAAAAAACTTACAAAAATTAACAATTCTGAAATAATCAAAATGGTCTCTCTTGACATTTTCAAAACAAAACATTTTTATTTTTTTTTATTCAAAATGACTTCTGTCTCAATATTTCCTGAAAATTATTCTTTTAAAGTCTTTTTTAAAAGCTCAAAATTAAAACATTTTGTTTCACCGTTGGGTCAAATGAAACATTTTGTTCAACCTGAACATTTTTCATTTTGGGTCGACGCAAAATGAAAATTGTTTTTGATTTTTTGGACTTGCCAGCCAACTGAAAAATCAGTTATGCACACAGCTCTACTGTTTAGTCATTTTTTTCTTAAAAGTTTCAGACAGCCCTGTAGTGGGTGGCTGGGCATTTGACCAATACAGTACTCCCTTGAATGGGCTGCAGGGCTTGTGCAGAGCAGAAGCTTTGATCCATACACTCCTCGCTCTGCCTGCTCTAGTGCTACAACAGGGAGGGAAAGTGAAGCCCAGGTCAGAGTGCTCTCACTTTCTCTGACCTGGTGCCCCATGGAGGGGAGGGTGTGGGGGAAAGGGAACTTGAGACCTGATTGATCGGTGGGGCCACCAATGGGTGGGAGATGCTGTGGGCGAGAGGGAGAAACTGGCTGCCGATGGGTGCTAAGCACCCACTAATATTTTTATGTGGGTGCTCCAGCCCATAGAGTCGTCACCTATGGTCTCATTTATTTAACATTGTGTTTCTTTAAGTCATGGAATTGCTGGCCAGAAGTTTGCCCCATCAACTCAGGGTTTACAACAGCTCCTTCTAGAAGTTAGTTCTAACAACTTCTTCCCAGCTCCCTGGCTGTCTTACTGGTTCTCAAGATAAGTCTGCACTTAAAAAAAAAAAAAAAAAACCACAGGAGCAAAGGTCAGAGCCCTGGTCTACAGACTTGGGCTCACGCTATGGCACTAAAAATAGCTGTGTAGACATTCCTGACTTGGCTTTGAAACCTATACTCATCCCCAGGTTTCAGAGCCCAAGCTGCAGCCCATGCAGGAACAGCTGCAGAGCTATTTTTAGCGCTGTAGCGCAAGCATGAGTCTGTATGCACACGTTCTGAGATTCACTGACAGGGGAGGTTTTTTTTGCAGTATAGACGTACCCTCAGTCAGCTTCCTCTAGCTGTCTCTCCCTGTACCCTCTCTCAGGACATCTCCCACAAGGGCCTAATTTCCCAATTCTAGATCCCTCCACAGAAACATACTTCCTGTCCCGTCCTGTCTCTTCCCATACTAAGCTCTCTCAGCCTCTTTTATTCCCTTTCTTTCCTGTACCTGAAATTACTCATTCCAATCAAGCTCCTTTATTGGGAGCAAATTCTGTCTCCTTCCGAGGCCTGATTAATCATTTAGCTAGGGGGCTGGCACAGGTGCCCTGGCCCTGCCTTACATCCAGGGCCAGTCACCTTGTGACACCCTGGTACTGCTGCTTCCAGTGAACCCATTTCTTTCTATTTTGAACATGAGTAATTCATGGTCACTGGGTACTATGCTTCTGTATTATTCTTTCATTCTAATCAGTTGCCTCTTTATGTTGGTAATAAGATGATAATTATGGTGGCTTCTTCTTTGAGCGATAGTCTCTATTATATTCCACTAAGGATTATGCACAGTAATGTCCATCAGTCTGCACATGTGCCCTTGCACTGCCTCGTGGTTTCGTCGTTGGTGATAAAGGGTGGGGCAGGCTGACCACATCTTCAATTCCCTCTCACCGCTGCATGGTCCAAGTTGGAGCTTCTGCTGTCCTCTCGTCCTCGGTGACACATTTTCCAAATTTTTTCAAAAAACTGTTTTTGTTTTTGTACATAGTCAGGATTCTTGTGGTTTTGTAATAGTTTCTAGTTTCTAGAAGTTTTGTAGGTTTAAGGGCTGGGGATGCTTCTTTGGTGGTTTCCCACCAACCAATCTCCAACCCTCCCGCCCTGTTCCCCACGGCACCCAAGCCTGTGTATAGTCAAGATTTTTGCTGATTTTTAAGTAATTTTCATGTTTCTGAAAGTTCATGTAGAATTAAGGACTTGGGACACCGTTTTCATGGTTTCCCACCAAACAATCCCCAACTCTCACCCCCACCCCAGCACCTGGGTCTGGGTACTGGATTATGTCAAAGAGGCCAGAATTCAAAGTCTGCGCTTCCTGCCCTCACCTGTTTTCCCTCAGTGATGAGCACTAACATTCTCTATACTGTTTGGGGGAAATCCACACTACATCCAGGTGCAGTATCTGCCTCTCTTTCCCTGCTCGTACACAGGAAGGCAGAGTCTTCCGGCTTAAGAAGCACCTAATGGACTCACAGTCAGATCCTGGCCAGGGAACCCATTGGCCTGAGCAGTCCAAGAGTGCACCTCCTACCATGGAGCCTCAGTCCAGCTCCGCCAGTACCAATGCTATGCCCCGGTTCCATCCATAGATTGGGTGCCATTAACTCCAGTGAGACTTGTAAGTACTCCTGGGCCTCGTGAACTGTTTGCCCTGGAACAGATGAGGTCTCTGTGTGTTCTGGTATTCTCACCTACAAAGCGAGTCCCATCCACCATCTCAGATCTGCCACCTTTTGGCCATGTTCTTACAACACACGCAGTTCCGTTGGCACTGCCATTTGTACAGGACTCCAGTTCCCCTGAATCTGAGGATCTGGATATTATGCGTAGTCGCCACTTCAGTTCTGAAGACATGACTATCAGAGGGTTCCGATAGCACCATGGCAATACCCTCCCATACTTCAGCCCAGGAGTCACTGGTACTCGACTCCTTTGACACTACCGGTGCAACAGCAGGATCAAGCAGGCTAGTCATATTGGAACTCTTGGCCCCAATATTCGCCTTCGGAACTCTCTCATTCAGCACAGGAGGACTCTCCTGTTTCACTGCCCCATCCTTTGTCGAGTAGACATTCAGAACCAGGGCTAGACAATGTGCCAATCATCCCGGTCCCAACGTATCTGGAGAGGTTTCCCTCATCATCCCCAGACACGTCTGTGTCATCAATGCCATCCTCTCTCCCTTGCAAATCATCAATTGCAAGATCTGCTATGGAGGATAGCTAATGTTCTTCAGGTCCCATTGGAAGAGGTGCAGGACAGTCAGCACGAACTACTAGACATTTTCCATGCATCGGTACCAGCCAGGCTGGCCCTACTGATCAACAATGCCATTCTCCAACCAGCATGCATTACTTGGCATACCCTGGCCATGTGTGCTCCCACCCTGAAAGGGGCAGAAAAAAAATACTATGTCCCCCCCGCCAAAGGGTCTGAATTTCTGTTCTCACATCTTCCGCCCAATTCCCTGGTGATTCAGACTGCTATGGAGAGGGCTAAACAACAGCATACATGCTCCACCTGTGCTGATAAGTAGGACAAGAGGTTAGACCTTATGGGTTGAAAAGTCTTCTCAGCCGATCTCCAGTTCCAATCTTAAACTATCTGTCAGTGATGGCCAAATATGATTCTGTAAACTATGAACAGATGACGGATTTTGTGGATAAGCTATATCAACATGATCATGTCCGATTCCAAACTATTTTAGAGGAAGGCAAGTTGATTGCTTAGTCCACACTTCAGGCTGTGGTTGATTCAGCAGACACGTCTTCATGCATATTGGGAACTGGAATTGTCATGAGGAGGGAATCCTGGTTACATTCCTCAGGTTTCCCTAGGGAGGAACAGAACACAATTGAGAACCTCCCTTTGATGAATCACACCTCTTCAATCAGAAGACGGGTGATTCCTTGCACTCACTGAAAAACTCTAGAGCCACCTTGCATTCCTTGGGCATATATATGTCAGGGCCAAAGTGAAAATTTTACCGTCCACCACCAATGCAACGCTACAGGACTCCCCAGTTCTATCACCTAGGAACCTCCACAGAAACGCCCAAAGGTCCACAGATCCCATCCACCTGTTCCAGTGGTGCAGTCCTTCATGCAACACACTCAATCTTCTCATAAGCAATATTTCTGAGTGCATCTAGAGAGCCATCAACCACTTTCCAGCCACACTTTTTGGGGACCATCTCAAACTCTTTCTGCTAGCATGGAGAGTAATAACAACAGACAAGTGGATCCTGGATGTCATTCAACATGGCTATACCATCGATTTTGTGATGCTACCTCCTCCACATCCCCCACCCCATCACTCTCATGACAATATGCCTACTCTAGAGGTGGACTCCCTCCTACAGAGAGGCTGCAGGGACTGTCTCCACTGCTCCTATCAAGACATGGTTCTATTCCAACTATTTTCTGGTGTCCAAGAAGAAGGGGGCATGGAGACCAATCTTGGATCTCTGACATCTCAGCCATTCCGATTGCAAGCCGAAGTTCCTGATGGTCACACTTGCAGCCATCATTCCCTCACTAGAAAAAGGCATGTAATTCATGGCTCTCGATATACAAGATGCCTACTTCCCTCCTCAGTCACATGGCACTGTGCACGTATGTCACGGCCTTTGCTCGCCTGCAGTTCCACACACTACAGCTCTGGCTGCAAAGAGTCTACTTCCCCCATGCACCAACCCATGGACATCATTCTTACCGTTCCACCAGAAGTCATCTCTTCCCTTCAATGGCGGACAGACCCGCTCCAAGTTTGCTCTAGAATGCTCTTCCTTCCATCCTCCCTGAGTATGATGATCATAACGGGCACATCGCTTGACGTCTGGGGCATCCACATGGGAGATTGCATGACACAAGGCACTTGGACTGCTTGGGAAGCCAGGATGCACATCAACATCCTGGGACTTCGGGTGATACACAAGGCATGCAGCGCATTTTTACCAGCTGTCTGTTCTCATCATGTCCTTGTCATGTCAGACCAACACCACTACAGTTTACTACATATATACGCAAGGAACACAAGGTCCCCAACGCAGTGTATGGAAGTGGTATGCCTCTGGAAAGGGTGCATTGCACATCATAACCTTTTGTTTGTAGCCTGCCTGCCAGGATCGCAGAACATGATTGCCCATGCTCTCAGCAGGAATTTTGCAACTAACCATGAATGAGAGTTGCACAACATGGTAATCATGGACATTTTTGGTTGCTGGGGAACTCCGATCGAGGACCTCTTTGCATCTCACACCAACACCAAGTTCATTCAGTACTGTTCAAAGGGAGGACTCGATGACCATTCACAAGGCAACGCCCTGGTTGTCAACTGGTTGGACCAAATCAACTATGCCTTCCCTATACTACCACTCTTGCCACGCATCCTTTACAAATTCTGACAGGAGAGGGTAATGATCATCTTAATTGCTCCATTCTGACCTTGCCAGTTCTGGTTTCCCCTTCTCCACATGTCGAAGCATCCTCCTCTCCTGCTCCTGGTGTTTCCAGAACTGCTCACACAACACAATGGTAGACTCCAGCACCCCAATCTGTGGATGCCTCACCTGACAGCTTGGTTTTTGAATGGACGCCTCCGCTAGCATGGGAGTGTTTGTTGACTGAACAAGATGTCCTCTACAATAGCAGGAAGGACTCCATGAGATGATCCTACCAAGCCAAATGGGTGCATTTCACTTCTTAAGCCCAACAGAAAGGTCTTGTCCCTGAGGTTGTGGGCATCCCAATGCTCTTAGATTATTTCCTCCACCTGAAAGCCTTGGGGTTCACTCTTAGCTCCATTAAGGTGAATGATCAACGGCTATTACCACTTTCCACCCTCTGGTACAGGAGTGGCCAACCTGAGCCTGAGAAGGAGCCAGAATTTACCAATGTACATTGCCAAAGAGCCACAGTAATATGTCAGCAGCCCCCCATCAGCTCCCAACCCCCGGCTCCCAGCGCCTCCCACCCACCGGCAGCCCCACCGATCAGCGCCTTCCCCTCCCTCCCCGCATCTCCAGATCAGCTGTTTTGTGGTGTGCAGGAGGATCTGGGAGGGAGGGGGGAGGAGAGATGGCATGGCAAGCTCAGGGGAGGGTACAGGAAGGGGTGTAGTGGGGGCAGGGTCTGTGGCAGAGCCAGGGGTTGAGCAGTGAGCACCTCCCAGCACACTGGAAAGTTGGCGCCTGTAGCTCTAGCCCTGGAGTCGGTGCCCATACAAGGAGCCGCATATTAACTTCTGAAAAGCCACAGGTTGGCCACCCCTGCTCTGGTGGATGAACATTCGGTTTTTACCCATCCTTTGACAATCTGATTCTGGAAGGGCTTTGTACGTAAACACCTGCCCATTCACCTATTGCTCCCCAGTGAGACCTCAACCTAGTCCTTACATCATTAATGAACTCTCACTTTGAACCTCTAGCCTCCTACTCTCTTTCTCTTCTTTCCATGAAAGTCACCTTCCTGGTTGCTATTACCTTTGCAAGGAGGGTTGGCAAACTGGGGGCCATAATGGCAACCCCCCTTTCACCACGCTCCATATTGATGAAGTTTCACTGTGCCTGCATCACAAATTTCTTCCAAAAGTGGTTTCCCTCTTCAACTTCAACCAATCCATACATCTACCCCCCTTCTGTCCTAAACCACGCACCTCAAATGAGAAACGGAGGCTCCACTCCCTCAATGTTCTGAAGGACCTGGCCTTTTACCTGCAAAGCATGAAGCCATTCTGGAAGTCTCCCAGACTGTTTGTCGTCATAGTGGAGAGAATAAAAGGGCAGGCCATCTCCACCCAGAGAATCTCCCAAATGGGTCTAAGGGTGCCTTATGCTCTGCTACCAATTGTTAGGACAGTCCCCACCAGGTGGAATATGGGCCCATTCCATGAGAGCGCAAGCATCAACTACCGCCATGCTCCACAATGTGCCCCTTGTGGACATATGCCAGGTGTCCACATGAAGTTCGATACACACCTTTTCTTCTAATTATGCTCTAATGCATGATTCTGCAATGGATGCCTTGTTCACCGCAGCGGTCCGCCATTCCATGGTTCAGTCATGTTCTTCATACCCTTCTCCTATCTAGGTACTGCTTGTTAATCACTCTCAGTGGAATACAATAGGGACCATCACTTGAAGAAGGGGAGGTTACTTACCTGTAACTGGAAGTTCTTCAAGATGTGTGGTCCCTATCTGTATTCCAATCTCACCTTCCAATCTCATATTCCAATCTCACCCTCTGCTGCAGATCTGGAAGATCTGTAGTGGAGAAGGAACCAAAGATGTGGTCGATCTGCCCCACCCTTTATCGCCTCTGGTGAAACCAGGAGGCAGTGAAAGGACGCATACATGAACTGACAGACATTACTACTTTGAAAATGCTCTGTCTCTGAGTGCATGGCACATATGCATAACCCTCAGTGGAATACAGATAAGGATCACATATCTCAGAGAACTTCCTGTTACATGTAAGTAACCTTCCTTTCGGTTCTGTTTCTAATCTGTATTTTCTAGATCATAAAGTTGTTTTCTAAGTAATTTAAAACCTTGGTGGTGCATATTTGGCTATATTTTTTACCAAAAAAATGTTTGGGTAGTTAGGGTCTACCGTGATTTCATGTACCTAGAGTTTTTCCAGAAATTTTAAAAATTCTTTCTTTACTCCTTTCCTAGGGGCCTGTAATGGATGCTTTTTGATATTTCTCCTTTGTTTTTCTTTTCTAAAATCTTTAGAATTTCACCACCATATTATTCATAATCAAATTGTAGATACTTTTGCCTAGTTACCTCCTTTCCTTTTCCTTTCTATCTGTACAGAATGTACCTACTTATTATGATATTCCAGATATGAAATTCATCCCACCAAGTTTCCACTGTTTACTACACCATAATCTGTTTCAACTAGTATCATTTTTGCTTCTTGTTACTTATTTACTACATTATATACACTTCTCTGTAAATTAATGCTCCTTTTCTTAATAGATTTCTTATGCTGCAGAACAACATTATCTTCTGCCTTACTCTGTATGTCTGGAAGTATATGTGGTGCTTTGCTGGGAAAAGCACCTTTTCTTATTTAGTTTAAAGCTCACCTAAAAAGCCTGCTAGTTTTAGACACAGAAGGATGATGGTACACTAGGGTATGTCTAACCTCTATTCACTCAAAACATTCTAATAATGTCACAAGTTGAAGTAGTACATAAACCATGAAGTAGGCTACCAACAGTGTTCTATGTTGGATCAGAAGTCAGGCATACTCAAAGGCATTAACCCCTTTGACAATGCTTAATATTATTTTATACTTCTCTTCTGCTACTAATGTTAACAGAACAAATTTTCACAAAATGTAACTCTGTCAAACACTAGAAAGAAACTAATTTTGATGCTACTCTTTTTAAAAGCCTTAAAGCTATATTGTTGCTTTTTAAAAACATGCAAATATTGAAACTGTATTTTAGATTACTGTTTACATGAGCTCTATAAAACTTGGCCTGTATTGACTTCTAAAAATATGTTGGAGCTGTCTGATAATGTTTGCTTAAATCTCTTTTCCTGCTCTGCAATGACATTACAGTCAAAAATGTAGCCTTCCCAACAATGAAGAATTCACAAAATTAATGTTAAAGAAGAATTAAAAAAAAATATGTTAAACAAATCGATTCTAAATCAATATAATGAGACTAACAAGCACCCTTTATTTTTCCTAGATTCCCATTCCCTATCCTTCAACTGTATATTGTCCTTGAGGATATAATCTCCTCCAGGCAGGGAGCTTGTCTCCTTTTTAGTTTGTAAAGCTTCAGCACCTTTGGGTGCTATATAAACTGGGCTAGAAAAAGAATTCCAAAAAAGCCTGACAGTGATCATATGATTACATTTAAAATGTAATATGTAAAGTACAGCACATAAAGATAAAATAATTAACTGTTTAGAATTCTCCTTGATTTTCTAAGTACCCTCTGCGATCTTGAAGCTGCTTCTTCAACCGGAAGACATTTCTCTGTAAAGACAGCCAGTTATCCAAGACACCAACCTCTGTGGATCTGGACTATTGAGTCTGCATATCAAATACTGATTCTTCATTTTGTGAATAGATCGTACAAGTATGATGACTTTTCAACTTCAAAGCTTTATGTTTGCCATTCTAACTCATCATAACTCTTTTCTCCATCTACCCCTTTCATTTGTTTTCACTGAGATGTTTTATTAGCTCTGCTGCACATGTGCAGTTCTCACATTAAACAGTGTGGGAGGATATTTATGTCTATTGTCAAACATGAAAAATATGTCATGCTTCCTTGCAATGATGATAATGTTTGCTTAAAACTTTATATCCTTTCCAGCAATGATATTTCAGACTTTACAAAGTTTGTGTTTAGATGTGGAACAAAGTTTTATATGCCAGCAGCAGAATTACTTTAATCTTTCAAACTGTTTGTGACAGTCATAACTGTTTTCATCACTCAAGGATCCTTGTATTTAAACAGATGAAACCATGATTTACATGAATTGGCATGAGCCTGCAAAGTAGATCCTTATTGCCTTGGTAAGCTGAGGTTTTATTGTTAGACAATAGCCTCAGTCCGTGAAGACACCAAATAAGGTGTCTTGGAATGTGATTGTGTCCATATGCTTTTAACTAAAGCAATATTGACACTGTGAGCTGATCCAAAGAACACGTAGTATGTCCTGGAACAAACAAATTGCCAACTTGTTTCCTACTACACTACCAGAAGAATCGTCACCATCAAAGTCTTGAGATTTGGTCTTAATTAAAATTATGACCTTTCAGGAAATCTTACCCGGTGTGGGGGAGGAGTGTGTGTGAGTGAGAGAGATACCATTGCTATCAATCAGCTGCAATATAATCACTTGTAGCTATTAAAAATTGAAAAGGCAGAGTCTGTGAAAATGTAGCATACTGTTGTAGATTTAGAAACAGTTGAAATTAAAACTGTTATTGGTTACTTTCAGTTGGTATCTGAGATGACAGTTTGTCACTGACACCTTTGTTTTCAAATATTAGATTTTCTATATTATGTCAAAATATGGTGCCTGCCATAAAATAAATTTTTGCCATTTTATCTTTTCAGATGTGCACATTTGCTGGGGTATTCACAATGTTTCTCATTCTTTATACTGTGGTAATTTTAATTATTTGTAAAGTAAAGATTTGCAAACATTTCACTGGGCAACTGTTATAAAGACATCTAACATTTTAAAACATGTTTGTACTGATAAGCAAGAAGACATTTAGTTATCCTGTTAATGAAGATAAGTGTCAAGATCTAGACACTCTAGTATAATCCTTGATTTGGTGCCAGAAATCTGTGAACAACGTTACATTTATAAAATATATTCTAAAAGTTACCAATGTCTTTTTGACACAATGGCTATCATTTTGATTGTTTTAATCCTGCTCGCTTTAGTCAAGTTGGAATCCACCTTTTTCTTAAATTCTCATCAAAGTTTTCCTATTTGTTTATAGTAGTCTCCTCCTCAACGCCCATATCTCAGCCCTCTAGTCTGCACAACATGCAGTACTTAGCTCATCTTCTTTGGCTTTCATAGTGACTGCATCATCCACTTCTTTCAGTCCAACTGACTGCCCCTCCTCCACTCCATCACGTTCAAGGCCCCACACAATTCCCTACTCTTGTGTCTTGGTTCACCTTATCCTCTTCATTCTACAACAATACCATTTGCTTATTGCACAACTATATCTGCTGTTCCTTCCATGCCACTCCCTGAACCTACAAGATCCTTTTTGTGTTGATATTCAAAGCCTCTGTGCTGAACTCATTTAAATCCCTCCCAAAGGTGCACTTCTTCTTTGATAAGAAAATAGTTGACTCAGTAATCTACTTAATTATCTTAATGTATGTATCTTATGAGCAAGCTGCCCATATATATGAAAGAAAGAGGTTGAATGTAAATTGCTGCAAGGAAAGATAACGGAGTAGAGTGGTGGAAGGATGATGTAGTAGAGGAACTTGGTCTGCTTCATTTAAATACTAAAAAAGCCCAAACATACTTATACCTAATAGACTTCATATGTTTGAACACCATGGTCACTTTTTTCTCTGTTGTATCTCTTTCTCCCTACCCTTTGTCTCTGTCATTTTAGACTTTGTGCTCTTTGGTCCAGGGAACTGTGAATTTGGAAAGACCCTAGCACATTTTTAGTGCTATCATGATATAAAGGTAGCTTATCTACTGAGATGTGGCTTAAGCCTTCTCCCTGTTCTGTCACAGGTGTTTGTTATCACCAGTATTTGGAGTTAGGCTGTCCCCAACTAACTTGTTGGGGGCTGTGCAACCCCTGCTTGTCTTTAGTTCAGTGGAGTGCTTGTCCTGATCACCCCATGCAGAAGCTTATCTCTTGGTTTCAGAAGGGGTTTCTAGTTCCTTCTGTCCCCACGCTTGACTCCAAGCATGCTGAGAATGGGGTCAGTGGGCTTGGGCAGCCATCTTGATTGTAGTCCTTTTGGTAGGCCTCCCTGTTAGCTCAGACTGGAACTCCATGAGCTGGCGAACTTCAAGTGCGGGTTAAATAAATAATTTATAATAAAGAGGAGGAACAAGTGCTTCATCTGGTATGCATCTATATAAACTTCCACTGTCTGTGCAGTTTCTAGCTTTTGATGTTCAAGTCATTTTCTCAGCTCCTTTTGGCACCAGTAGAAGTAGCTGGATATCCTGTTTCAATGTTTTTCTAAGCTATCTGTGTAAGTGCATTAGCTGAAAATTTCAGCCAGGGAATTGCAGCTCTCTCAATCTTGATCTATTACAGTGGAAGCTACAATTTCCTTTGCCAGGCAGTAATAGCAAGTAGAATCTGTATGTCAGTTATGGACTAACTACCAGAAAGAGATGTTTATTTTCTATAGTCAAAGAGGCAACTAACTTTAAGATTGACATCCCTTAACCAGGAGTTACCAATTTATTTAAAACCAAATAAACCAACCACCACCAAGGTAGCTAGAGGAAGAAATAAATCTGAAAACTCCATTCTGAAACCAGTTATAAGACAAAGGATGATGGAGCTGATCAACTCTGCCACTGGAGAAGTGCAAATGCAAAAGTGCAGAAATGTCATTTCAAGACATACTCCATATGTGACTGTGTGGAAGTCTGATGCTCTGTGCAAACAAAAGAGTGCAGAGAAACACAGAAATCCAGGGAACAGACGTGACTATCAGCAAGTCACCAAGCAGCAAGCCTGGGATCCTGAGCAATATTGATATTGTAGTTATAGTCATTGGACTTGCAATGAAAGCCTCCCCAGGTCTTGCCAAGACACCTAAAGTGTTTAGGCATACAGGTACCATAATAATGGTTGCAGGCTAGAGAGAAGTGACCAGCAGAAATCATGCACATTTGCTTGTAGTTAGGAGAAGTGATTGGGAAAGGAGCCCAGAATGCTGCTCCAGTTGGCTTGTAGATGGAATCGGCTTGTAGATGGAGCCAGGAATTACAAGATGGACTGGATCAAGCTTTGTGATGACCAGCAAGAGAAGGAAAGAATCTGCTGCTCAGATTCACAGCATTGCTAGTGCGTGGGTGTGCCCTATCTGTGGATGGGACTGTCACTCATGCATCGGACTCAGCAGCCTTCAAAGAACTCATTGGCACATACACTATGCTCTGTAAAGAGCTACAGTGCCATTGACTGATTTGAGTAGAAGTGATTATTAAATATTTTGAAGGGACTATAATTTTCAAAACAAAATTTTGATTAAGATAAATTGTGGAAAAGCAATCAACATTTTGCTATAAACACATGAAATTAAAGAAATAAGTGCATATTTTGAAAATTAGCTTTGAGAATCTTGAATTCTTTTTCTTAATTTCTCTGTTAATACAATGAGAGAGAATATTGGGAATAGTCTAATCTTTCTTGCAGCACAGTCACCTGCCAGAAATTGAAATATACTTTGAAATACTAAGCTATTTGGCCTCACCCTAGAAAGAAGGTGTGAGCTATTTCTTACTATCCTTGTGGTAGATTTCCCCTGATTTCAGTCATTTTGGCTTGCTAATAATGCCTAAGCATACAAACCGCTTATTCCCACTGTAAGGTGCTGAAACAAGCCTCTGGTGTATGAGATACAGTTCTGAGGGGAGTACTCTTCTTTGGGAAATGCCAGTGCTGCTCTGTGAATTAGTAAGCAAAGGAAGGAAACTCAGTAGTTTTCCCCTGAACGTGTGTACCTTATTGTTTGTGCTTATATATTCTCTCATGTCATTAATACTTGTCAATCATGCCATGTAAATCAATAAATAATTTCCTCACAGTAGCTAGGGCATAACTTTCATAACTTGTATGGAAACTTTCTTCTTGAAGGTCACTAAGTGCTTTGCAATACAGAAGTCACTTCATTTACCACTAAAGTGCTCCCATCTCCAGGAGGGATGGGGGCATCAGTTAGATAAGTAAACAGAGTTCTGGTATTTGAGAACTGGAAAGTAATTCAGATGAGAAGCAGCAGTTTAGTTTCACTGTCCACGCTTAGAAATATGCAAACGGTAAGCAGTACAATTGGTAAGGAGAAACTGCTTTATAAAATTATTTGTTTTGGTTATCTATGACGTTACCAGTGCAGTTCAGTAAATGTTTTTAAATGTGATTTTTATTCTTAATTTTGAGCTCCCAGCTCCCACTGAAGCCAATGGGTAGACTTCTAGTGGATTTAGTGGGAGTTGGATCAGGCCCTAAATACTAATAAACTTATTTATAATGTCACCTTTTTGCTTCAGGGATTTTCTTAAGTACAGTTTCTAGGACAATGAACTCCATCCTGATTAGTATCTTTAGGCTCTATTGTAATACAAATAATGAATAATAAAAATTTGTCATGTTTATCCTACTTACAGTGCATAAATATCATTACAGTAGCATTTTGTCACTTGAAATGTTTAAAATCAAATATTTTAATTTCCAGCTAGATGTTTTTTATGTATGGATATATTTTTAGAAGAAAGCATACTAGGCAAAACCTTGGTTTTCCCCATCTTCAAAATGTCAAAGAATTATTCATGTGTTTATAATTATCTTTTTTATTTTTGCTGCGAATGAAGCACATCGCGTTTTCCTTTGAATTAAAATTTCTTCTTTAACTTAAAAACTTTTGTTTTCCAAAGACATTTAAAAATTAAATTCCTCCACTGAAAAACATGATATCCAGACAGAATAAATCCTTCCTATATTTCACTTTCTTAAGAAAAGAACTTCCAACTTTCTAGACACAAGTACATCAATTTGTTACACGTGTCGTTATTTTTAGGTGTAGCAGAATTCAATTTTTTTTATAATTTTGATGGCTAACCAATGTTTATTTTTAAGCATTTTTTTTATTTTTATCAATTTAAATTTTCACAGTTGCAGGAAAATTTGTGCAGGCCAGACAATAATTATTTAATGACAGACATTGAGATTCAAAAAGTTAAAGGTTTATAACCATTAAAACACAAATAGTCAAAATATACAAAGTAAATACCCTTAAATCAAACTCTAATAAGTTTTCAAACAGCATTTTTCTTATTTTGTCTATCTGTAAATTTCAGTTATTATAAATGGAAATATTTTTTCATCAGTTTGTGTATGAGTGCAGTGAAATCAACATTTATCAATATTTACTGATAAAAATCTAATCCTTCCAAGCCTAATTATTTTTAAGCTGTAAACTAATTTTGTAAGCCGGTTGAAGGCTCTTTTATTTTAATGAAGTAATTGTGATGATACACAAGAGAGTCACATGAAAAGAAAATGAATTCATTATGACTAGATTGTTACAGTATGCTGAATTTGGATATGAATAATGCTGATGTGATTTGTGTTGGCTTTCATTCTTACAAATAATGTTTAGGTGGTTTAGTTGGTGAGAAACAATGGTTTCAATCAAACCAGATGTCTTAAACTGATTCATTTGTGTTTATCTGGTCCCTGAACAGACAACAGTCTACCGTCTTGCCTGTGGTAATGGGGGATGGTTTAGAGGCTGAATTACTTCCCTCTATCTACCTTAGGTATTTACATGGTGCCAATCACAGTAGTATATATGTGCAATACTTAACTCATTAGAGACTGCTGCTTTAATAAGAAGGGTCCTCCTTATATCTTATCTCATTTATAATGGGCCTATCTGTCAAAGTGCAGACAACTATTATATAAGCAAACAAGCATTCTCATGGATTGCATTTGCCATCCCTTCCTTGGAAATACCTTTCGGGTGTACTTTGAAATTATTTTAATCTACCTTCTATTTCTATTCTTCTATTTTCCTTTCTGGACTGAGCTGTTCTTAGCTTGCTGTTGGTGAAAGCCATCTCAAGAGATGGAATGTACATCTTGCTCTGAACATGGTAAGATTTATGGCCATCTTGAGGTCTGGTAGAAGAGAGTTCCACAATCATGGGCTTAGTTGCTGAGGGGGCCCAGCCTAGTCTTGTCTCATCTTTGTTGCTGTTAACGTCATTGTTCCTGTTGACTGTAGCTGTTATGGCAGATCATGGTCATGGAGAGAGGGGAGATCTCTTAGATAGCCACTGAGGGCCTTGAAGGTCCCGATCAATTAGTAATGGACAGAGAACCTTTGGAGCATTGAAATGATGTTTTTTACCACTCTTTGTTGTGCAGGAATAGCCTGCTGAGTATTGGACCATCTGAAGCATCTTCACAATATTTAAGGTCAGCCCCAGGTGCTGTGTTTCAGTGACTGAACTCTGAGGCGATGAATGGATCATGGTGGTCAACTCTTTGTTCAGCAGGAAAGGGCCCAGCCTCCCAGTCTTTGTAAAATAATCCAAGCCAGTGGACAGGGCATAGACTGGGAGCCAAGAGACTTGGGTTCTGTTCCTGGCTGTGTCATTGGCACATTTTGTGACCTTGGGCAAGTAACTTAGTTTCCCTTCAATGAAATGGAGATAACACTGTCCTTGGTAAAGCACTTTGAACTGTATGGGTGGAAAAGCTACAAATTAGAAATAGCAAGCAGACATTTCTGCTATGATACTGACACCATTTGGGCAGGGCTGGTGCAAGGATATTTTGCGCCCTAGGCGAAACTTCCACCTTGCACCCCCCCCCCTCCAATGTCCAGCCCCCAACTTCCTACGGCCAAGTTCCCCCCAGGGGCCCAGATGTTCACAAAGTGCAGGGGACATGGGGGGGCTGCAAAGCGGGGGGTCGTATGGGGGCTCTTCCAGGGGGTAAAGGTGGCAGGGAGGGGGTACATGGGATTGTTGCAGGGGGTGGAGGTTGCCAAGAGGTGGAGGGGGCGGGGGTGTAGTGGCAGGAAAGAGATTGCACAGAGGCAAAAGGGGCTCATTGCAGGGGGTGCAGTGGCAGTGAGGGAGTGGCACAAGGGAGAAGTGGGCAGGAGGGGGTTGTTGCAAGGGGCTGGCAGTCGGGGGGGTATCTGTGCCCGGGGTTGTTGCAGGGGGGTGAAGGTGGCATGGAGGGGGTTGCACAAGGGAGGAGTGGGCAGGAGGATGATGGCAGGCGGGGGGGGGGGTCCCGAGGTTGATGCAGGAGTGAAGGTGACCATGGCTGGCTCGGGGGGTTGCCGGGTGGAGGTTGCCCAGAGGCAAAAGTGGCAGGACAGGGTGGGTTGTTGGGGCGGGGGGTGCACAGGGGAGAAGGTAGCTGGTCGGTGGGTGTTGGAGGGGGTGGCACTGGCTAGGGGAGGGGTGCCCGGGTTGCTCCCACATACACCATTCCCCAGGCCAGGGACTGGACCTGCCCACCCCCCACCATTCCGCCGGCCCGTGCGGCTCCCTGCGGCCCGGCTAGGTACCTTGCAGGCGGAGTAGACACCCAGCTTCTCCGCCCGAAGAGCAGAACGCAGCTGCGTCTTCTTCCCCGTGCTGCGGGCCGAGCCAGACTCTCCACCGCCCCAGGGACTCTCAGTGGCAGCACAGGCAGCCAGCCCCCCGAGCCTGCTGCCGCCGCCGCCAAAAGCCCCGGGAGTGGCGGAGAGCCCGGCTCGGCCCGCAGCGCGGGGAAGAAGGCGCCGCTGCTAGCGCTAGACCCTCCTCTTCCCCGCTTGGCCACCGTCTGCTCCCTCGTGGGGAGGGACTGGCCTCTGGAGCCGGGAGGAGGGTAGCAGCGGCAGCCTTGTGCTCCGCTGTTTAAAAAAACTGTTTGGGGCACCGCTTTTTGGCGCCCCCAACCACTTGGCGCCCGAGGCGGCCGCCTAGTCCACCTAGTGGTTGCACCAGCCCTGAATTTGGGAGTTGAGGAGTAGTAAAGAAACCCAGGCTGGCATTCCAATTTGGGTGGTGGAGATGCCCTCAACTTAATGTGGTGCGACAGTTTTGGTAATTTCTTGAGAAGATTTTCCTTTCGCTACTATCACCACTTCTGTCTTGCCAGAATTGAGTTTCATCTATTTACTCATATGCTTATCTTGTTCAGGCACCACACAGTTGAGTGATATACTATCTGTGTTTGGAACAAAGGAGTTGCAGAGCTGTGTCATCTGCGTAGTGCTAGCATTAAAATCCATACCATCTCATGAGCTCCTGTAATGGATTTATATATGTGGAATAAAATGAAGGTGGAGGCAGACTGAGTCTGTGAGTATTCTGCAAGAGAGAGCTTTTTTGAGGAAATGGGGGAGGAGGTTGTTGTTGCTGTTGGATTGTTTTGGTTTTTGGTGCTTTTGCTGCCATAGAAGCAACGTAAGCAGTACTGATGAAGAGCTTCTAATTCAGTTGTTCAATTTTTTATTATGAAATGTATTCACCACCAGGTGTATATACAAATCCCATTATTGTGATTAAAGGAGAAGTACCCTTTATAGATATTGTGTTTGTTTGTTTGAAGAATCTCCACCTGCCCCTTTTTTAGGATATCCGTAGAATGCAGGGGATTTCAGAATAAATTCTCCTCGTTCATCACAGTCTATAGATCACAGTAAACATTTTAAGTAATGTATTTAAATTAAAGGACTCTGTCAATTTGAAATACAGTCAGATTCAAAAGTAAGGTAAAGTTAGTTCTATTTATACACCTGCCTTGAGGCCTTCTGCCAGATTTTGAGATTTTAAACTCACATTTTTTATAAATAGAAGTATTGTCTCCTCTGTTGCTATGTAAAGACAAACACAGACAATGGAAAAACTAACTATATACAATGGTGACAGGTTTCAGAGTGGTAGTTGTGTTAGTCTATATTAGCAAAAACAACGAGGAGTCCGTGTGGCACCTTAGAGACTAACAAATGTATTTGGGTATAAGCTTTCGTGGGCTAAAACCCACTTCATCAGATGCATGGAGTGAAAAATACAGTAAGCAGTAAATATATACAGCACATGAAAAGATGGGAGTTGCCTTACCAAGTGGGAGGTCAGTGCAAAAGCTTATGCCCAAATAAATTTGTTAGTCTCTAAGGTGCCACAAGGACTCCTCGTTATATACAATGGGGAAACAGTGAATCTGACTATTCTCAAGGTGGTGTCCAATGCACAAAGTAAGCAAGCAGGAAAAATAGATAACTTTTTTCACTAATCTTACAATTTTACTAATCCTAGGCCAATTCTCTTCTATATAAGTTTGCTTATTGCCTTCATCATAGTAGTATCTGAGCACCTTTCAGCAATGCATCAAGCAACATGACTAACATCTGTCATGTGTGGTTTGTTCTTTTTCTCATCCTCTCCCCAGAGGGAGAATTATATGTGCAGTGTACGGTATTGTTTTGTTTGGGGTTTTTTTTTATGTATACTGTGCTCTGTGTGTTGTATTAGTGAAGAAGAGGTTGGAAAAGTGTGCCTTGAAGTTGGAATGCAACTAGATATTGCTTATAAAAATAGGTAAAAAAAAAAAAACCTCAGACAAAGGATACTTTTTTTTTTAATTTGTCATCTCTTCAAACATGATTTATTCATAGCTGCCAACTTGCTTTGACATATGTGTGACTTAGCTGCATTTTCTTTTAGAACATTGTTTCAAACCACAGCATTTTTTCCTTGCAATTAGCCACTTTCCTCCTCTGTTTAAAAATATATTGTATAAAAGATTTGAAAAATAGATGTTATAAATTAGGATTATAAACAGTGATACTCAGTATTGAATGAAACTATAAACAGTCACAGTTTTTAATCGAAAAGGGGTTTATTTTAAGTCTGGAAACAATATTGTAAATACATCATTATAATGATTCTTTCACCAGACTATCTTGAGTATTTCTCAATGATATTTTGCTTGACAGAGGTGATCTAACACCATACCATTCTTTGTTGGCAAACCTTTAAGTAGAAACTATATAAGACACATAAAAGCTTTTGTATATATACAGAAATGTCCTTCTTTAATGTATAGGCATTTCTATGGTGAAAGTGAGGTTCAGTGAATAGGGCGCTAGACTCCGGAGTCAAGAGACAGACCTGGATTCTGGTTAAAACTTTGCCATTGACTTGCTGTGTGATCTTGGGCAAGTAACTCAGCCTGTCTCTTCCTCCCTTTCTTGATCAGTAAAATGAGGATGACGATAATACTGTTCCACATTTGCAAAATACATTGATATCTACGGGTGAAAGGTATTGTATAAGTGCCAAGTATTATGTTGTTATCATAGTATCTGAAAAAGCAAGTTTAAATAATATTGTTTTTTTCCTATTTAAAGAAAATATTATTTATTTGATGAAATATAAATAAGTTATTTGGACAAAAGAATATTTAGGTGGGTTTTTTTAATTTACCTTTCTTGTGCATTTCTCACTCATTCCTAACACTTCATAGTAGATATTGGCTTTTATAAATAGGAAACGCACAGAATCAAAACCTAATTTACAATGCAGACTTTTTCTGAAGTAATTTCTGTTTCTCCTGTGTAAAGAATATGAAAAGCTTTTCTTAATAAGGATTCTAGTATGAGTAAAACATTTGACAGTCTCAGCAGAAAGGCTAACAAGTCAAGGAGCATGGAGACAACAGTTGCTTGGGGGGGGATGTTTGATATAATACAGTATTACAACTTTTTGTTTTATATATTTTTCCATTATCTGATATTCACATGCTTAATTTTGAGGAATATCTGAACAGTACCAATATCTGCAACTGACACAGTAACACAACTTGTACTGCTAGATATGCTCAGTCTTTTGTGAATTCACAATTGCTTATCTAAATCTGAATTAGCTAAATCTTTTCCAAATCAGAATTTTTCTGAATTTTTTCTGAATTCACTTTCTGACTTCACTTTAGTCTTGATCAGTTCTCACCTTTAGAGATGATCCCTCCATGTCAGCTCTGAGACTTGTAAGCAGGACAATGTAGAGACATTTGCAGCATTCCTGTTCTGTGGATATATAGAAGGCTTCTATCTCAAAGACTGCCCATTTGGCACATTTCACCAGCACTAGATTAAAATTTATAAAAATAAGATTTCACTTTATTGTTGCCTAGTTTTAAATATAACAATGCAATAAAAACTCTTAGATTCAATTTTATTTTTAAATTGGTTATTTAACTTATCTCATGGCGAAATTGCTTACCAAATCCAATGTTACAAATATTTTATGGTGTCACTTTTTTCCTCTGCGTGGCAGAACAAAAAGTTGTGGAGGTGGGTAACTGTAAAGCTGACAAGCAGCACATTTTCAGAAGGTCAAATGCTTCTTCTCAATAATGTAGTTTTTCCATTCATGCTTTTTATCGACAGTCTTTGTTTCTTAAAGAACCTTCAGAGCTTTTTTTTATTTATACAAAAACCTAGCAAAGAAACAGATGTGTCCCATATAAAATATGCAATAAATCTTGTCTCACAAATTCTTTGCTCTGAACTTTCTGACAGAAACTGTCAAATATCCACTTTAATTCTGGTATAAAATGTTCACTTTATGTCATGGCGCCAACCACCATATGCCGGAATAAAGTCAGTAACCAGCAATAAAAAAAGGCAACATAAGCACCTTTGAAACAGTACAAGCAATCAACAGTGAGAAAGGTCTATATAAATCTATGGAGAATTAATCTCAGCTTTGCCACTATCCTGCTGTGCGTTTACAATGAGCCTCTGCTCCCGACCACCAGAAGTGGCTTACTTTGCAAAAGGAGTGTGTCCTAATGAGGGGGAAATGCATGAAAAGGAAAGCAGTAGGTTTTAAACCCCTATCCCTTGGATCACCTAGAAGAGTATGTCCTAGTGTGTTCAAACATGTGGGGCCACTACACATCTCGCATCGCTGTACTTTAGCTGATCATGTGAAACCAATCTTTACTAAGCTCAATCAGCAGAAATGACTTCAGCTTCATAAATCATTGTTATCATCCCACAGGAGGAGGTAACGGTATGGTTTTTCTCTTCTAAAACATTTCAAGCCACTGGTTTCACAAGCTTTTCTGAAATTAGTTTCATTCCATTTGTACAATTACCCATTCTTTACCCACCAGATTGACTGTTGCCTCTGTCTTCCAATTAACTTATTATTTGGGTATTTACATCTACCTTATGTTTTAGAGAAGACCTGTTTCTATTGATATTAACAATAATTCATCATGCATTTAAATGTATCACCCTTGCTATAAGAATGTGCTGATCCTTAAAGTTTTCACTTATGCTTACAACAGAAGATTGCAGTTATATTAAATCTGCCTGGTTTATTTTCCCAAACAGAGAACAGATTGATTTTAACCTTATTTTGTTTTAAAGGGATTAGAACTAATTTTCCAGTTCTGTAAACTGTTTGGATACACTTAGTCATCTCAAAGAAATTAATCTGCATAATCATGTTGGAATTAGACCACAGCATTATGTAGTTGATACTTTAAAAAATTAAATTAAAGGTTGAATATGTTTTTATTATACTTAAGTACTAACAGGCTTTAAAAACTATTTACTTTCTGGAATCACAAGAGGAGGGAGTAGTTGATTAATGCCGGCTTACTTGCATTTCAACAGAGTGCAGTTTTAACCAATTTAAGTGAAAGAAGAGTTTGCAGAATTTGATTCTGACTCTTACTATACAATTAATTTTAATAGCTGCAGAATATGGAAATAGAGAAATACAGGATTCTAACGTTAGTCCTGATTTTACAGAAGTGATGATCATTCTGTGTTCAAGATAACTGAATAAATAGCCTTAATTATATTTAAAAAGATATTTTTCAGAATATCAATACAAGCACCAGTTAAAGAAAACCTCTAATTTAAAGAAAAATCTTTTAGACAGGAAGTTGAGTAAATACATTATATACATTTCTTTCTTTCTTGAGCTAATCTTTTTCAAGAAGGGAGCTGTTTATGTTAAAAGATATCAGAATAATGAATGAACATCATAGAATAACTAGCTTAGTAGTTCATGGCTCTAAAGTTCTAGTAAACTGACCTTCAACAATTCTTGCGGCAAATTTATAGACAGCATTATCACATTTAAAACAACATAATTTCTTAGTTTCTTTTTTATTACCTCTGATAATAAACACTTTCTCTAATGCGTATTGCTTGAATGTGTTCTGCAATGTATACAGAGTGTATATTGGTGTAATGTATACATGTAACCACTATTCTTTGGTAATATTACAAATACTGAACAGTTTTATAGTGTTCTGCATGTTCAACAAATAGTCATTAGTTCTCACAACACCCTTTTCATGTAGGAAGGTAAGTGATGTTAATTCTATCATATGGATAGTGAAACTATGTTAGAAAAATTAAAGCAACTTGTCCAAGGTTGAGCAGAGACTGTTAACAAGAGAAAAATTAGTACATGTTTTTTACATCAGGTGCAGCTGCACTTGTTTTTAAAACAGTTTATGTATTGGTGTAGACCAAATGAAACTATTTTCAAAACCGATTCAGAAAAGCATAGTTTAGACCCGGTGGAGGCAAATCTAAAAATAGTTTTGAATGGTTTCAGTTTGTCTATACTAGCAATTAAACTATTTTGAAGACTGATGTTAAAAATGTGTGCAACATTTTTTATGTAGACAAAGCCAAATAATCAGGCAGAGGGCAGACAGAATTAGAGCCCAGGTCCTTCTGCCTACAGTTGTTTGCCTAATTCATTAGAGTGTGCTTTCTCTCACAAATGGGACATATCAATTGTAACTGTTATTTTATACTTCAATTGTGTTTTTAATTGGCAGAGATTATAACTATTTGAGAAAGATTTCGATTATTTAAAAAATCCATTTTAAACCTACAACTACAGCCAAAGAAGTAGAATTACCTTCAACTGAAGCATCAAGAGTAACTGAAAATCCAACAGTTCAAAGACCAGAAGGGACCCCTGTGATCATCTAGTCTGACGTCCTGTATAACACAGGCCATAGAACTTCCCCAAAATCATTCCTGTTTGAACTACAACATGTCTTTTTAAAAAAAATAACCAATCTTGATTAACAAGTTGCCAGTGATGGAAAATCCACCACAACCTTTAATAAATTCTTTCAAGGGTTAATTACCCTCACAGTTAAAAATGTGTGCCTTATTTCTAGTCTGAATTTGTGTAGCTTCAGCTTCTAGCCACTGGATCTTCTTATATCTGTGTAAAAAATAATTGTTTGTGCACACAGTTTTGCATACCTAAAATAATTCTCCCAGTTGTGTGCGGCATATCACATTTTCCCAAACGTCAGGGAGAAATTGTTATGCTCAGTTGCAGATTGATCAATGCTTTCTTGCTCATAAACACAGTAACATTTATTAACATTTATTTCCCACCCCCCTCCAAACAGTATTGTATAAAAGTCAGCTTTTGTTTTCTAAATATGATGATTCATGACTAGATAACTTTTTTTTTAAAGCTTACATCACTGAAGAATGATCTGTATGTATTAGTCTGATAGGCTAGAATACATTCAAGACATATAATGTAGATATGATGAAGAACTGATATGTAATTTCAATGCTACCTGTTCTAGTTGGAGTTAAAAAAGTTAGTTCAGATTCAGTAAATTATCCAAAGAGAATTAATCAAATAATGAGCAGCAGAAAAACAAGTATTAAGAACCTGTAAGTAAATAAATTTCTCATTTTTTTTGAAATATTACATTTGAAGCATAGGATAGGAACTATTTGCATAGAATTGGTGAGAGTTACTACATAAAATAATCTGCAGCTATTTCAAGTGTAGGTGTGATCTTGTCAAATCTGAAACATTAGACATAGTTGGATCTGGTCAGTATCTGAATGGGAACCTCTCAGAAACAAACAAACAAAAAATAAAAGTTTTAAAAAATCAGGTATTGTAAGTTTTCTCTAATGTTTGTTGTATTCACTAGTAGAGTCTAGTCTTAGCTAGTAAGCTTTCTAGAGTAGGGCCTGTATCTTCCTGTTTGTATAGTACCTAACTCAATGGTACACATAATAAATAATAATAATGAGAGTGCTGAAGAAAATCAAGTCTTTACACAGGCAGCACTAGAAATACAGGTTATCTTGCATGTTCTTTTTCTTCCAGTATCTCCTCATAAAACGTCCCAGTATCTCCTCACAAAATTTTCTGGCACTTGTTAATTTAATTAATATCCATTAGGTAATTCAGAATGAGTTTAGTTTGTTGATTTCATTTGATGTTTTTGTTTTACTTTTCTGGTGTGAAGTAACAATAATCCTTTTCTGTAACTGATCCCACTGTTATTTCTGAGCACCTCTGTGTCCTATTGTTACTGTATGTCTTCTAAGTATGGTGTATTAAGTACTGTGTTCTGTAAAAGAAAAGTGAATGCCTTCTGAAGTTGGATGAATCCCATGTGAAGTATAAAATCTCCCTTTGTCTCGTTAGCAAAACTGGGTTTCTCCATTTGTAACAATACAATAACATCCACTTCCTTAGTGGGCATCCTATTGGTTTATGTCTATCATGCTGGGTTTTTAAAACCCAGTATATTTAAATTTAACAGTATAAAAATGCAAAGAGGATATTCTAATTCCTCTTCCTACTTTCTGTTTTTAAATCCTACTGCCTTCATATGTGTACTCATAAAAAATTGCTCAATTGCACATGAAATACTTGTAAATGTTTTTTGTAAATAATTGTTTCACATTCATTAGTTTGAATGCACATTTAAACCAGATTTCAAGACATTTTATATTTTCATAAGCATCACACATTTTAATTTGAACATTTCTTGTTTGTTGTAGTATTGGAACTGTCAACCTCTAGCAGTTGTTATTCACTATATTCATTGTCCTTCATATTGTACTTGTCAACAGTGAAGTAGATTATTAGTTAAAAGGATTAAAGGAACCTACATAAAATTTCATTTAAGAACATACTGCATAAGCTTGCCAAGTCACACACAGTTAACTAGCATCAGTAATTAACACACACACTGTATTTCTTAGGTTGGTTGAAAACTAGAGATGGTCCATGGAGATGATGATACTGTAAATCAAAGTGGTTGAGTAACTTTGGCTGATGTAAAAAAATAACCATACCACTGAATGCTGACTTACATGGAGTAAAAATAGTAAACCTGCCAAATTAAAAAAAATCTGATCTAAATTATTAGGATTCATATCATACAATTCATCTATTGGTACACATGTTTAAAATGATGGAAGGAAGCACAATATATTTAGAGTATTCTGTAACCAAAGTGATTCATTTCTGATTATGGGACTGTGCCCTGAGCATGCAATCCTACTCTGTTATCATGTCTCCTTCCCTCAACCCCACCCTCACTCCCCACCAGTACTGACTTCTAGCATTTTTTTCTTAGGGATGGGAGTGAGGGTTGATTCCTCCAGGCCTGGGGGAAAGGGAAAAGACTTCAAGCAGATCCACAAAGGAACTTAGGTGTCTAACCCCAATTTTAGGCACCTCAGTCCCAGTTTTAAGCACCACTGCAATACACAAAACACCCTCCCAGCTGCCATCTAACCCTGTGGTGCCAGAACTCACATGGTGCCTAAAGTTTCTGCCTCTGGGCACTCACACTGCTGCCTCACTCTAGGGGTATGCCCACACTTATAATGCTACAGCGGTGTCACTGTCGCACTTCAGTGTAGACACTCACTACAGCGATGAGAGGGGTTCTCCCGTTGCTGTAGTTAATCCACCTCCCCAAATGGTGGTAGCTAGGTTGAAGGAAGAATTCTTCAATCGACCTAGCGCTGTCCACACCAACGGTTAGGTCGGCCTAACTACCTCTCTGAGAGATGTGGATTTTTTGCACCCCTAAGAGACATAGCGACACCGATGTAAGCTTTCAGTGTAGACAATCTCTAGGGGTTCAGATGCCTGTCTCACATCTAAGCCCCAGTGTGATCCACAAATTGGGGACGATAGGTGGAGGATCGCCTATCTTCCCTTTGTGGCCGGTCCAGTAGGCATGCTCTGAGCATAACTCCATGCAAAATGCCTGGGGAAGAGACAGAGGCAGCTTCCTTTGTAACTTTTAGCCCAGTGGTTAGGATACCTACCCAGGATGTGGCAGTCCTCAGTTCAATTCCTCCCTCTGCCTGATGAGGGGAAGGGCTTTCCCATCTCTTGGGTGAGTGCCTTAGCCAGTGAACTACAGAGTGATTCTCACTCTCTCTGGCCCAATTAACATGCAGTTATTTAATTAAGTGGAATGCTTCAACAAGAGATATACGGAGAGACCCACATAGAATATCCCAGTATTCCAGTGACTAGAACTCCCCTCCCCCCCCGAAGAGATGGGAGCCCCTGTTTTAATCCCTTCTTATCAAGCAGAGGGGGGAATTGAACTAAGGTCTCCCACATCTCAGGTGAGTTCCCTAACCACTGGGCTAAAGATTGTAAGGGAGGCCTTAGCCTTAACCTTCTTCTCCCCATTTTGTGTGGAGTTAGGTGCCTGCTTAACTAATTTTCACAATAAACTACGTAGGCACCTAAGATGCCAGAGTCTAGAAGAGGGGATCCCAGCTATACAAAGTGCAAGCAGAGATAGGCACCTCCCTGCAGCCTAGACTTAGGCATCTAAGTCCATGAGAGGGGTGTGGATTTAGGACACATTCCTCTTGTCAGCATCTCCCATTGGCTAGGTTTTGGTGGCTCCCTGCGAAGCATGCTGGATTTTGTGGATTGCATTCTGGGGTTCCTGTCTCTCCGTATTCATTGTGTGGGGAGCCTAGGCACATAATTCAGACTTTGTGGAGTCCATTGTTCCAGTGATTTTCTAGGCACTGAAAAAGTGCCTAGATGCCTGAGTGTTGCAACGTCTAAATCCCTTCTGGATCCAGCCTTCTAGCATAGCTGCCTTCCCTTAAGGGTATGTCTGCACAGGATAAAAAACCTGCGGCACAACCATGGCTGGCCCATGTCTTGAACTTGGCAGCACGGCTAAAAATGGCTGTGTCCCCATTTGGGCTCAGGCTGGAGTCCGAGCTCTGGGACTCTCCATCACAGCAGGGTCCCAGAGCTCAGGATTCAGCCCAAGCCTGAACATCCACATAGTGACTTTTCAGTCCTGGAGCCTGAGCCCCGCAAGCCTGAGTCAGCTGACCAGGGCCAGCCACGGGTTTTTTAGCCCTGTGTAGACATACCCTAAGTGGTGAATAGCTGGTGAAGGAGATGCTGAGTGACTCAGGTAGAGGTGTGTTTTGTGGTGAGAAGGGCAGGAGAATGTCTCCTCTCTACCTAAACTATTTAAATAGAGTTGTACCTGGGTTTCACTTTCATGATGTAGCCTGTATGGAGCCACCCAGTAGGAAGTGTGTGCCTGGCTGCATTGCCATAGAATCTTTTTGCACGGAACTGGGTTAGGGTCTGTGCACTCTTCCCCTGAGCCCAACAGTCTGTTGACAGAGGACATAAACACCCTGCCACTTCTGACAGTCCCCCACTTCCTCACTATCCAATACCTGCTGCACTCACAAAACCTTAACCTCTCCCTTTGGCTCAGAGTAGTCAGCTCTTTTTCCATTCTGCAGTTAAAAAGCTTGTTACAAATCGTTACAGGATTAGTTTAGAGTAGGGATAGTTATTTTTTAAAACTTCCCTGTTGCAGGGGTTTTCATTGTCGGTCTATGACTTTGGGTCTTGTGGGCCTTGCTTAACATGGCAAACCTGAAGACAAAGATGGGGTTCACAAATCTCTCCATTTGGCCCACAGTAATTGCTAATGGACATCACAAATATTTTCAGTGCATTGGAGATGGGTGCATCTCAAGGGGATGAGCTGCTTGTAAAGCCTTTTTGTCCAGAGCCAGGAAGGATGGGAAGCAATAGTCCTTACTGCTGGGAGGCCCTGTTGGCTCAGAAATTCCCCAGACAGGGTGTTTCTGGGATCAGATAGATCAGATTGGAAATCCTACTGTTAACAAAGGCAGGATCCTCTGATAGTTCCCAGTCTCTTGGTCATTGTCTGAAGCAAAAGATTTCTTTAAAAAAAAAAAAAGTCTAAAAAAGTTCTATTCATTTTGGAGTTAGAGAACTCAAATCCAGGAGAGTCTTGTGCTCCTCTCGGGGCTCCTGATTCAGGTACAAGACTTTCTGTGGGCCATTTATTGTGCCCTGGTTGGCTCCTGATTGGAAGGCTTACCTGAAAGAGTTTCCATTTTGTGGTAATTGGGCTTGTGTTCCTGATGGGACCAATTAGGGAGGATGGGAATGAAGAGTATTTCATGGAGAAAGAGTAAATTGATATTGCTATGGAGTTTAAGGCTTCTTGCCTCAGAATTTAATAATCATTGCAATAGAATTTATGGGTGTTTGTCACAGAATTGGTCTCACTATGCTGCAGCCTATATGGGACTCTGCATGTGACTTAAAAGAATCGTTTAGTTTTGTGAAATCATTTTAAAATTGAGATTCTCACTATAAAAACTGTCAAAGAATATTTTCTGAGTTTTCCATATCAGATAAACACAGTGAAGTACAGTACAAGTAGAATAATAAAACTGTTTTGCTTTGTTTTGTTTTTTTCATCTAAGGACATTTTCACTTTAACAGAAGTGGGGGGCTTACTGGCAAAAATTCCCTCCTTTTTCACCTATGAGTTATGGCTGGGCTTTTCTTCACTCCCTGGAGTTGTAGGAGGGGATTGGTAGCTCTATGGGGAAAGAGATGCTTCTTGGAAGAGCCTGTATCTCCACTTCCATTGTGGAGAAAAAGCAGTAGCTCCCAGTGGAAGCAGATATATTAATGTGGGCCCGTTTCCATTTCACTCCTTGTTGCAAGCAGCTGTAGGAAGGACCAGTCTTACATCTGGTCTACACTAGCACTTTTGTTGATACAACTTTTGTCGCTCAGGGATGTGAAAAAACATATCCCTCCCCAACATAAGTTACACCAATGGAAGCGCAGGTGTGGACAGCACTATATCGGCAGGAAACATTCTCCCACAGACATAGCAACCCGTGCTCATTGGGGGTGGTTTAATTATGCCAACGGAAGAGCTTTCTCCTGTCAGCATAGAGCAGCTACACAGGAGACCTTACAGCAGCACAGCTGTATCGGTACAGCTGTGCTGCTGTAAGGTCTCTAGTGTACACATAGCCTAAGTCCAGTTTTACAGCTTTATTACTCTTTATTAGCTACCATCCATTTATTAGTGTATGGTCAGAAGCCAGGAACTATTGCATTCCTCTGCTCATGGGATAATGGCAATTTTTTTTACTCTTTTTTGTTCACCCTGAACAAACAAGGAAATAATAATTCACTTGAAATGTAACACTTGACACCTATGTCAAGGGTGACAATAGCTGCATTTCAAGAGGAGTACCATGAGACAACCTAGATTGAGGGAACAAAGGGCTTGTCTGCCCGCACTTTCATGGGTTTTTCCATCTAGTTTAGTTAACTTAGTGCAGAAGGCTCTGTGAACACTCACAGATTGCATGGCTTATGTCGACTGCATGGAAACCAGTTCCTAATTGACTTAAACCAACGTAAAATAAGTCTAGTCTAAACCAGAATATGTATCCACACAGCCTTTTGCACTGTCATAAGGCAGCCCTGCCTGGAGCGCTCTCCTACAGCACAGCAGGCTCGCCTGCCTCGGTTTCTCTCCTTTACAGTCCCATGAAATAATCCACAGTCTTTCCAAGTATAAATATGGCCCTTGTGGGGTTAATTTATTCATAGGGGCCGACTCCATGAGTGCTCCAGGGCTGGAGCACAGGGGGAAAAATGGTGGGTGCTGAGCATCCACCAGCAGCCCCCCCACAGTACATCCCGCCCGCCAGTGGGCCCTGCGGTTCAGTGCCTTCCCCCCCCCTCCCTCCCCATGCCTCCTGCCCACCACAAACAGTGGTTTCACAGTGTGCAGGAGACTGGGGAGGAGCGAGGATGTGGCGCGCTCAGGGGCGGAACTGGACAGGAAGAGGTCAGGTGGGGGTGGAGTGGGGGCGGGAAGAGGCAGAGTGTGGGTGGGGCATTGGGGGAAGGGGTAGAGTAGGGCAGGGCCTCGCGTGGGGCTGGGGGGTCTAGCAACTCCCAGCACTTTGGAAAGTCAGCGCCCGTGAATTTATTACAAAAGTTCCATACACATAAATCAAAAGAAGAGTCCCACAACCATAATCTAGATTTCCTCCAGCATAGTCCAACAGTACATATAACATACAGTCTCAGCATCTCTGTCCCAGCCAGAGAGGTTTTCCCCAGCCAGTAAGCCAGGTACTTTGAATGTCAACCTCCCTGGAGTGCAACCACTGGAGTGCAACCTCGTTTTTCCTAGTGGCAACCCCCACAGCTTTTCTGCTGGGAGCATTCCAACCACTGGAGGATCCCTTACTCTCCTTGGCCTCTCACAGTTTGGGTCCAGCTGGCTGGCTCTGTAGATGTCACTGTTCTCCTGCCTTCAGCCCTCTCTGGCCCTTGGCTCTGGTTCTCCAGCTTAGAACCAGCAGGCAATTCTCCTCTGCTGCCCCTCCAGCCCTTCAGCCCTGCTCTGGCTTTGGGATGCCAGCCAGCAAACCCCTCCTGCTGCTCTCCTGAACTTGAGCCTTCTCCCAGGTCCCAAACATATAGTTTCCTATACAATTCCTCCCTCTTCCCAGGGAGGGCCTGCAGCAAGCTTTCCCCTCTCCACAACTTCCCCCAAAGACCTATGTCCGTTTCCTGACTGATTCTCTCCAGGACACTCTGACCTTTTATGTCCCCCAGGTGCTGCCCCACCCTCTTAGTTGGCCAAATGGGGGCATCTGCTCTGGCACAGAGGTGCTGGTCCTATTGCTTGTACTGGGGCCAGCCATCCTGTGACACACTGTATTAACAACATTGGTTTAAAAGCCAATTTAAATTAAACCAATCTAACTTTCTTTTGTAGACAAGCCATTAATCAGTTTTAATTCAAACCTTTTGCTGTTTGAATGTATGTTTATGTGGACAAATATTTTAGATTAAGAGTGTCTTATTTTGATTTAATTTAAATAGTTAAAATCAATTTAAATTCAAATGGGACACATTTAAGCTGAAATAAGAATGTCTACACACAGACTTGCAGAAGAATAACTAAAGCTGTGAATTAAAACCAGTTTTCACCTTCTTTGTATGCAGCAATACACTAGTTTACATTGTCAGTTTTTAAATGGTTTAGTTAAATGGATGCAAACCCCTGTGTAGATATCTTTATTTTAGTTTAAGAATGGTTTAGTTTGGTTTCTCTTAAATCAAACTGAATATAAGCAAGTATATCAAATCTACGTAATCCTAGTTGAAACCAAAATATAAGCATTCACAATGTTTTTTGCACCTGTTAAAATAAATTGGCTTAAAATCATATTTTAGGGCTGGTCTATACTTAAAATTTATCCAAACCCCTGAGTGCCGTAACTATGGCGACCTAATGCCTGATATAGACACAGCTAGGTCTACAAAAGAATGCTTATTTCAACCTAGCTACCATCACTTGGGGAGATGGAGTTCCTACAGTGATTGAACAATTCCTTCCACTGACACATTCTGTGTCTACTCTATGCATTTACAGCGATATAAGCCAGGTCTACACTACAGACCTATGGCTGTGCAACTATGTCACTCAGGGGGTGTGAAAAATCCACACTCCTGAGCAATGTAGTTAGACCAACCTAACCGCCCCATGTAGACAGCACTATATCAACAGGAGAGCCTCTCCCGTCAATATAGCTTCTGCCTCCCTGGGAGGTGGATTAACTATGCCAATGGGAAAAGCTCTCCCATCGGTGTAGAAGCGTCTTCACTTAAGCACTACAGTAGCACAACTGCATTGGTGCAGCTGTGCCAATGCAGTCTTTTAAGTGTAGCCCTGCCCATAGCTACAGCACCATAGCTATGCTTCAACAGTGCTAGTAGTATAGGCATAGCTTTAAATTAAACCAGTGCAACTTTCTTGTGTAGACAATAGCCTTTTTAGTTACTTCAGTTCCAGTTTGTGTGTAGACAGTTTGTCTACATAAGAGCGTTGCACTGGTCTAACTTAAATTGGTTTAAAATTTAAAATTGGTGCAAAATCCTTTGTGGACACTCTTCTTTTCATTTAAAAGTGGCTTATTTCAGTTTATCTGAACTGGTAAAGAATCAGTTTAAGCTAAATTGATATATACCAGTCATCTCAGCCCTAAATCAGAGTGTTCACACAAGGCATTTTATCTGTTTATTTACATTGGTTTAAAAACAAACCTTTAGTTAAATGGTTGCAAGTTTATGTGTGGACATGGCCTAAGAAAAGTCAAAATTCATTGTAATGCAAAGAAGTAATTCAGGACTTTTAGTCCACTTCACTATGGCTTTGTCTACACTTAAAAAAAAATCTATAACCATCTTTTATCAACAGTTGTCAGTGATGCAGGAGCACTAATGTAGCTCTACTATAGTGAGGTCTCTTTGTACAGGATCAAGACAGAGTTCTTTATCTCTGTGTCATTAAAACTTCTGAGTCCTGTTAACACTAGCACTTACACCAGTGAAGCTGCACTATTGCTGGTATAAGAGTCCAAATTTTTCTAGTGCAGATGTACCCTGTAGGTGGAATTTTGCTCTATCCAAATTAAACATAAGTGGGTTCCACTGTACATCGAACGTAGACGAAGTGGCCAAGATTTTGAAAAGTGGTTGATCTGGGGTGCCTCCATTTTAGAATTTGAGAAACCTTTTCAGAAAGTGCAAACTGAACATCAGGCTACTTTTAGTGTCTCAAATGAGTATTCAGCAACTGAAGCACCCAAAATCACTTGTCGCTTTTAAAAATCTTGGCCATCGTTTTTAAAAAGCAAGTATACACTGTATATTATAATTTGGGGACATATATTTCCACTTTGCCAGCATCCTGAACAGACTGTAATATTAGTGTGAAATGGATGAAGTTATTAACTACTCTTTAGTGTCTATTCAGCAACATCCAATGGTACGTCCTGTAAGAACAGATTAAGGGTTTATCTACATAGCACTTTCATCGTTAAAACTTTTGTTGTTCGGGGATGTGAAACAAACACACCCCGAATGACAAAAGTTTTACCAACGAAAAGAGCCAGTGTGGACAGCTCTTCATCAGTGGGAGATGCTGTCCCAGCGATGAAGTTGCTGCCCCTCATTGGGGGTGGTTTTATTTTCTCACTGGGAGAGCTCTCTCCTGGTGACAAAGAGTGGCTCCACAGTGCACCTTACAACAGCACAGCTGCAGCGGCACAGCTGTGCTGTTATAAGGTGTGCAATGTAGACGTAGCGTTAATCTTACAGGTTTTAGTCTCCAATAATAGAGGAAACTTAGATAAATTAGTTATTTTTAAAATGGAAATAAAAATAGTAATTTGCATTACATGGGAAGAAGTTGCAATATAAAATGACTAAGGCTATGATTTTGTCATGGATATTTTTAGTAAAAGTCATGGACAAGTCACAGGCAATAATCAAAAAGTCATGGAAGCCTGTGACCTGTCCCTGATTTTTACTAAAAACATCCCTGACAAAATGGGGAGGGAAGATCTAGCACCCTGCTGCACCCTCCCCTCACCGCCTCCACAGTGGCTGGGAGCTGCAGTGGCTGGGAGGGCTGGGAGGGGTCCCCCACTACCCTGCAGAGCTGGGAGCTGCTGGGGGGGGCTCTGCCAGCGGTGGAGTCTGGGGAGCTCCGGGGGCCTCCGGCCACTGAGCAGCTCCGGAGTCCCTCTGCCGCCCACGGATGCTGGGCTGCTGTGGGGTCCCCAATATCACGGACGTCGCTGGAAGTCACGGATTCTGTGACTTCTGCAACCTCTGTGACATAATCTAAGCCTTAAATATGGTGCACTAACTATTTTAAACATTACTTTCAAAATCTGAGTATTCCCTACTGAAAAAGTCACTTATTAAAAATATGGGCCATGGCTGAAAAATAATGAAGTGTTTATTGTTATCTGTAATATGCAAGCCATGAAACCTGAACATAAAAAAATGTGTACTATAAAGAATAATTTAAAACAAAGTACAATACTCAGACCCTTATTTAAAATATCAATATTTTTCCATTTGCAGCTAAAGAAGAACATAAGACAGAAGAGAGCTCTTTGGAAAATGCACAAAAAAGGTAAGTTCTCCCGTCCTTTCAAACAGATAATTGACCAAAATGAAATATGTTATTGATCCTAGGAATTCAACAGGAATTAAATAGGAAAGGCTACTATAGTTCAAAACAGTACTCAGTGTCATACTTTCTTATGTCATGTTGTGGAATAGGATGTGAAACAAGTGATTTGAACCAAATAATCTACTGAACATGCAGTTTTAATTTTTTTTTTTTCATCGGTGAGTTGAATCTTGGTCTCTCAGAATAATTTAATAAATAATTCACTGCTTTATTCAGTGAAAATGTATTGAGGTGCCATTTTACTCATTCATCATCTAGATTGCAAAATAGACCATACTAGAAGCTTGTGAAATTTAAAATTTTTTAATGTAAGAGCATTTATCTATGTCATATTTTGGTAAGGGGAGGCAGGCATAGGGAGGTAAAGTCAGTGAAGTTGATAGTTTCAAAATAGATTACAGATTGTATCACTTGTTAAGTTTTGTTCATGTGAAGCTTCTACCTTTCATGTTGCTGTAGGCTAGCTATACAGCTACTTCTAAATGAGCTGAATGAGGCAAATTTTAGTAGCTTTGTGGTGAAGATATTGTCTGGCTCTTGTACATGAAAAATGTTAGATTTATTCTTATCTGTAAAAACTACAGTTTTGGCTTGTCATGTTCTTTGGGGGGATCTTGCAATATTCAAATAAGATTCAATAAGCTCTAACTTGTTTAGGAGAATAGAGTTTACACAGGATAAAATATTTACTTTTCTTCAGAAGTTTTGAAGGGCACACATAAAAAACCCAAGTAATACACAACATCAGACATGACCTCTCTAATCTGGAAAAAGTACCGTAGATACTTGTTCATAAGCCAAATTTTTTGGTAAAAAAGTGAAGCATCAAAGAGCAGGGGTTGGCTTATCAATGGGTCTACACCAAAAGTTGACAATTTTAAGCTTTATTGAATTATTTAATTGAATATCTAATACATTGTCATTATAGATCAGGGGTCGGCAAACTTTGGCTCCCGGCCCATCAGGGTAAGCCACTGGTGGGCCGGGACGTTTTGTTTATCTGGAGCGTTCGCAGGCACAGAGCCCCGCAGCTCCCACTGGCCACGGTTCACTGTTCCCAGCCAATGGGAGCTGCAGGAAGTGGCAGCCAGCACGTCCCTCGGCCCACACCTCTTCCCGCAGCTCCCGTTGGCTGGGAATGGCCAACCGCAGCCACTGGGAGCTGAGGGGCTCCGTACCTGCGGACACTCCGAGTAAACAAAACATCCCGACCCACCAGCGGTTTACCCTGACAGGCTGGGAGCCAAAGTTTGCCAGCCCCTGAAATATGGGGTCGACTTATGAAAGGGTCCTACAGTTTTTGCCATTTTTACCTATCCATCTTGGGGGGTTGGCTTATAGGCGAATGGGATAATGAACGAGTATATACGGTATTAGCCAAAAATTGTATGTGCAAGGCCATTATTACAAACAAACAGCAAAGCACAAGTATATTGCAATGCTTCTTGTCTCACTCCCAAGCCTAGAATTATCTCTTTGGGAAAGTGCAACAAGATCTTCAATGTCCAAATGAGGTTAGGAGCTTGTCTTAACATATCATCTGAAAGACAGATGTAGATTTGTCAGCATAAATTTTGTCCTGATGAGAAATAGCATATTCATCTTTATTGTGGCCTCCGTGTGTGTGCATTGTTTTATATGCTCATCTTGCAGGCTTGAGATGTATATCTGATATGCAGTATTGGAAAATGTAGCATTTGAAAATGCTTTCATCTAAAACTGTTCAGAGTTACTGTGTTTCTTTTTCTTTTTCTCTCATGACTAACTGAAATTTTACATACAAGAATTTTCTGTTTTCCTTCTTAGAATGCAGTCAAATCTACTTCTGGTGTTATACTCGCAAATCATTCACTGTTAAAATTGTTGTATCTGGGTAGCTCTAAAATAAAAGCCTTGCTGCTCTGAGTTAAAAATGATGGATGGGTATTTACTAAAGCATTCCCATTTGTAGCTGTTAATTATTCTTTTCACTATCCTAATATTAAGAGTGGAGATTGAAGATGATTTAAATTAGCAAAGAGATAGTAATTCCCCATTACCAATAGTGCTTGAAAAAGAAAACATAGGTCCGGATACTTAGCTTGCGTGAATGAGCATAGCTCTGATGAAGACAATGGAGATATGTCAGTACACCCCAGCTAAAGGTCTGGCTCAGGGTCTTTAGAATTTAAAAGTATAAGATTAAGATAATAAATTTTATACAGTCTAATTTTATTTGTACTGATCTATTGCTAGTTATATATGACACGGCAGAGTCCTGGGTGTTTAAGTTGTTTACCTGTGATATATTTTATCACAAATTACTGTTATGGATTTTCAACCTTAATTCCATTTTAACAGTTTCTTGTTTCAGAGTTTCTTTGCATTTTTTTAACCTATTCAAAATGTCATACATGAACAGTAAACAAAGAAAATCCTACCATGTGATATTTGTAATGATTTGAATCTATGCAATATCAGCCTTAAATCATTTCAAAAATCATTTTAACTATTAGGGTGAGATTTCCAGTTACATTCTAGCTGCTTTGCACCATTCTGCTGCAGAACAAAGCAGCTAGAGGTACTGATAAATTGGCCCTTACTTTGCAATTGGCTGATTGGTTTTAGTTATCTGGGAAACAGGTTTTTGTTTTTTTTTAATTATTTTAAAAATCTGTAGGAAAATTTGCCAAGTAATCCTCCAGGATATGAAAGGATGTAGTTGAAAGGATCTATTATTCACTTTTAATGGGTAATAGTTATTTATAAAAGTCTGGAGGCAGACTGGGCAGCAGAAGGCACAAGGTAGGTGAGAGCAGGGCTATGTAGGAGGGAGGGGTGCTAGAGGATGAAATTGGGAAGAAGGGAAGGAGGGGGGATTCAGTGGAAATGTTGAGGGTGATGGTGGGTGGATAGGCCGGGAATTTACTTTGGGGCCTGAGGTAGGGAACTGTCTTAGTCAGGGCCGGCTCCAGGTTTTTTGCTGCCGAAGCAACAACAAAAAAAAAAGGGGGGGCCGGAGTGCCACCTCTTGAAAAGTGCTGCCCCAAACACACACTTGGGACGCTGGTGCCTAGAGCCGGCCCTGGTGTTAGTGCAACTGGTGCTATATGAAGGTGGAACCTTAGAAGGAATTGTCTCCCTCCTATAACAGTTCCTCTTTTGCTCCTGCCTCAGCTCCCCTAGCAGGAGATGCACAGTTAGGGCAACCACATTTCCTTAACTCTGCCCTGTAGTGATACCATGTTATCAACTTCTAATTCTATTAAGGCATTTTAGAATCTGTGATCTTAGATTATGTTAAACTGATTTTTAAAGATGCATCAGCTATTTGTTTTTCTGTTTCCCCCTCACTCCCACCCTCTCCCATAATTCTGATGATTTGAAGATATGAATTATTAACCTTAAATCATTTTCTAATTTTTAACTCTTGTTCATATTCACCACTGTGCTCTTGCTACTCAATGCCCCTCTGGAGAAGCACAAATATCCAAAGTATACTGACCGGTTCAATTGAATTTCCAGTTGCTTTATTTTGCAAAGCAGCTACAGTATTTGCTCTGGCTTCCCCAGAGTAACTGCTGTAATTTTGAGGAAGATACTCTGTATTCTTCATACATAGCAAAGTGTTTAAAGCCCTGCTTTAAGTGCAAAACTCAACCTTAACCATGGAATTTCCATATAAACATACGGGGCTAGATACACATGGGGCTAGATACACAAAAAATTTAGGTGTGGCAACACTCAGCATCACCATGCCTAATTCTCAAAGCCTGGATTAGGCCTCTAGGCTCCCTATACAATGAATAGAGGGAGAAAGGTGCATCAGAATGAGATTGACAAAATCCAGCATGCTAGGCAGCTCTTCACCTAAACTAGCCAATGGGAGATGCCAAGACAAGGAGTGAGTGCTAAGCCCCATCCTTCTTTTGGAGATAAACATCTACATCCAAGCTTCAAGGAGGCACTTGGGATTCTCAGTTGCAAACCCTCTATTGGAGCTAGGTGCCTATGCTGTTACTGCAAGAAATCCTGAGGTTGGGGAAGGCTGTTTAGTGTATGCTCACCTATAGGGGCCCAAGCCAGTAAATGTGCTAAGAGTTTGCCTACCAGATCGGACCCTGGAAGTGAGTTAGACAGAGAAATGCCTGTCTTTCCCCAGTTTGTAAATCACTCTGGCACGTGTGTCTGGACACCTGGTGTGGAGTTGTGTGTCATGCTCATCGACAGAAACATAGGTGCCCAGGGAAATTTTAATACAAACATATAGGCGCTTTGTGAGTTTAGGCACCTACAGGATTTGGTGGCAGCTGAATGAGGGATTTGTGAATTCCAGTGGGACCTGATTCTGGGATTTAAGTGTCTAAAGTGTCAGTTAGATAGCTAAGTCCTTTTGTGAATCTATCCCATAATGTGGATCTATGTAAATGAATCCGCTAATACGGGATGAGATATCTGCCCAAATATGAGTTGAAGGCCATTTGTTGAACTTAAATTTTATTGTTTGTAGACCATGTACAATTTTTAAAAAACCTTTTGTTTTCAAGAGTTTAGCTTCCTGTATTCAAGAATTAAGAACCATTGATAGATGTTAACAAGCACATTACTTCCCTTTCCCCAAATGTAGTTGGAGTTGCAAGAAAAGTGAATTCTCTTGAAAGATTTTCTTATGTTGCCTTTACTGTTAAGCCATGACATTGTTTTTAATCATTATCAGCAAAACTACCCTGACAGATATTTTTAATTTGGAAAGAAAACTGATTCAACCTTAACAAAAGCAAAAAGAATTTGTAGATTCTATTATTTCAGGTTGGACATCTCATAACCATGATCATGGAATCAATTACCTGTTTATCTATGAAATGTGATACAATAATGGTTCAAATGCATATTGCACAATAACTTAAAATACCACAAAACTATGTTCAACATGAAAAGAGTTTTTTTAGAAATACTCAGATACACTGCAAAAATGCTTTAGCTGTAATATAGAATAGTAAAGTATTACAACACTGGCAATAAAACTAGCCTATTATTACTGCTTTTATCAGCTTACTAGCCCCCTGGGAAGGTATGAATCACTTTCATTGTGTTATCTCTTTGCAAACTAGCTATTGGCACTGACTGTGGCATTTGTGCTGCTGCACTGAGCTCCATCACTACCTGAAAGTCTCTAAATTAGAGATCATGTGACACTTGATTTCCTTTTTGCTGATAATTATTTATGGTTTGGCATACAACTCTCCTGTTGGCCTTTAATTAGAAAAATAACACCAAAATAGGTCCCCTTTCAGCTTTGCAGAATAAAAATGTTAGTTAATAAGGTTATCTTGAAATTCAGGTAAATAAATTATGATTATTAAAAATGAGTGCCTTTGCTTTCCGTACATGACATACGTCAATGGTGTCTTATGCACACACACACACAAATTATCCTCCTAGGAGAAAAAAGTAGGTGTTGGAAGGTTAGTTACACTTGGCATGAATTGCTGCTATGGTTTCCAAAGTTAAGGGGAAGTTATGGCAATTATCAGCCTTGGCTACTGAGTCAGGAACCAGCCCTCAGGGAAACTAAGCTTCCCCAATGGGTTTTACGTGTTGACAGTTTTTTTTCCCCTATAGCTTTGAAGAAACAGTGGGATACTTTGGGATAAAGCCAAAGTCTGGTGAGAAGGAGATCACACCAAACTACGTTTTCACTGTGTGGTATGAGTTCTGCAGCGACTTCAAGACCATTTGGAAACGAGAGAATAAAAACATTTCCAAAGAAAGGTAAGGTTCTAATAAAGTCATTAATACTATTTCAGATGTCTGGGAAACTGTTCCTTCTCAACCGAACAAATTATACTCCCATATTTCACAGGCGTCATTGTTTTCTTTCAGATCAAATGGGCATCAAGGAAAGATTATTCCCTCAGGGTACGCAGGAAAATTCACCAAAGGCATGCTGTCCCCACACAAAGATAAACACATTTAATCTGATAAATTACACTTTCTTAACCCCTTCCAATTACTAGCTAGTAAAATGAAAGGGGAGCTATGCTAATTTGTAACAGATTGCTTCTCTGTGTATTTTCATGTTGAACTAGTCTAAATGAGGCGATATTGCTGTCGCAGACAGTAGAGACAAATAAAAGTGAATGCTTTTCCAGTTAATATACTGCACTTGCATCAAAGGGAAGCCCCTGAGATTCGGGCCACACTTAGCACAGTGTTGAAGCCCCACATTGAATTTACAGCACCACTTCTGACTGTTGGTATCCTGCTGAGGACATCAAACTGCATGCCGCTAGATCTCACCACAGTCTCCTGATTTTATTAGTTTGAGGAAAAAAAATAAAATAAAATAGAAACCCCACAGCTCTGAGCCTGATTTTAAAAAAAAGAGAGAGGCTGAATCCTTTTTTAAAAAGAGAGGAAAAAATCTGTTGTATGCAAATACTCCACAGTGACCACATATTTTTGCATTGAAAAAGTACTGAATGGGTTGTAGTACATTCAGACTTCAGGAAAAATGTATAGCTCATTTTCAGTGCAAAATATAAATCTGGGTGCATATTCCAAATTCAACTCAGTAAAATAAGAAAACATACTTCTGGAGAACATATTGGTGAGCAATGCACTGGTGCTTAGCTTGTTCATTTTGCTCTAAATCACAGTGAATTGTTGGATTGACTAGTTGGTATTGAACAAGTAAAAACCAACTTTTAAAGACATGCCAGAAAAATCATAAATTCCCAAATATATTTAAGCCCTATGAATATTCTTCAAATCTGGTGTTAATTATCAATAATACAGTTTTTAAAAACTTAAATAGCATAGCATTCTGGATCATTCATTCAACAGCATAAAAAATCAATTAAAATGTTTACATCATGTAACATTTACAAGGGTATCTTTTATATTTTCTTGTGGCTGATTTGACAGGTTATACATCTGAAACTATATAAAATCAATTGGCATTTAGCAGACTTCCATAGACTTCCACAATACAATAGCTGGATGTATTTTCTGTTGAATCATGTCCTTTTAGTATCATTCCATTGCTAGTCATGGGGAATATAAATTAATGTACAAAAAAAAAGATCGAGGCCACACATCCTTTCCTTTTTAATTTATATAGTACCAGGATTCTGACTGCATACCAATGGCCCCTTCAAAGAAACTGGTTTAAATACCCGTGTAAAGGCATAAACATTGCATTAGACATCTTAACAGAACTTCTCAACTATCTTTAATATATTATTCAAGCTATTTTTGTTTGTAAGTAAAACTATCCAACATCATTTTGCCTGTTTCATTGCTAAGATACTGTCAAAATGTTAGCGCATTGTCATTCTATTTACAAATAAAAAGGTAGTATAGATGTCTGATCCATTCTGCTAATGGGTCTGATGTGATATTTATTCCTGTTCATGAATATAAAGCAGTAGCCAGTAGAACACAAAGCATCAGGTTTTAAATTTGTACACACTTCAAATTCGCATTGATAATATTTTTTAGTTTGTTTCAAATTATTTTATTAGAATATCATTAACCTTGAAAAGGTTTGTTTGGGGTTTTTTTTTTTAATTTAAAACCTGGGTGATTCATCAAGACAATGTGCTGCTGAAATGAAGAGCCTCATGAAATAACTAAATTAGAATGATGGAAAAACTGTTTTCATCATCTTGTAAAGTCATGACCCTTTAAAGGTTCTGTTTTACAAAGTGTGAGACTGACACTTCACCAACCGCTGTCCAGGAATAAAAGGTTGAAAGACATTTAAGTAGCAATCACTGTACATTGTGAAGTAGACTTTTTTAGTTTTGTTTTTACTGCAATGGTAGACTTTAATAACCTTAGTATGATAGGAATGGACAGCTGTCTTCTGTAGCTGGGTAAAGCTAATTAATTCGATGCACGATTTGTTTTGCATTTCTACATGTTTATAATTAAAATGTTAAAAAGAGACATATTTATCAGTAACAAATTCTTCTTGTGTCTAGGGAGGAAATATTGTAGAAGCAGAATAACTAGCTTTAGTCAATATTTTAAAACTTGGGTGTCAACAATTAGACACTTAAATATTTATTTAGGCACCTAAATAACTCACACCTAAACAATCTTTGGAGGTAAATTCAAAGTGAGGTGCAGATGTTTGGCTTATCCTTTCTCAGAATTAGTCCAGTTATGTAGGTGCGTAAATGTGGATTTCATTGTCTAGCTTTTGGAACCCAAATGTGAAGACTTTGCCCTGAGTTTTTTTCTGTCACCATCTAAAAATTTGATTGATTATAATTAGTATAAAAATAAAAAAAGTGCAGTCTAGGATTCCAATATGAGAAATCTTACACTACTAGACTAAATATTTTGGGGTTATTCAAAGGGCAGCTAAAGATTTCTAAAAGTACAGAAAAAGAGGTTAATAGTACCCTTAACTAAATGATAGACTCAGCTGCAAGATCTTGTTTTGTCTAAAAACTACTTGACTTCTAAATGTAACAAAACTGTAGAAATCTAATTAGATTTCTATCCAACATTTTTTAATAGCAGAAACACTTTAACCATGCTGCCCTACACTTAACTGACCATGAAAATAAGTTAGGTGCTTGAAAAATATAGTTGAATTATTGTCTCTTTCCTGGACACAATCTGCACATCAGTTAGGAATCCAAAACAGAGTTATAGATGTAGATATTAAAATTACCTGTGTATAATAAATAAATGACTGTAGAGATATATGTAGAATTTTTTCAAAATAAATTCCCTGTATAGGGGTACTTTCCCTTTCAGACTTACCATTTCCTCCAGTGTAAATGTGTAACTATAATACAGTAAAATCTGCTTTGAAGCCCATAGTCACAGAGACAAACCATTTTGGATTAATTCCCAAGAAAAGCAGATAGCTCTGAATGTGACAATTCGGGTAGCTAGTAATAAGTAGGAAAGGGCCTTAAGTCAGAAAGGGAGGAGGAGGAGGAAGGCTTTGAGTTCCAGGCAGACTCCAGTCAATTTTTGTCTCTGCTGGAAGATGCTGTTGACTTTCAATGTGCACCTAAATCTTCCAGCCAACTTTGGTGTTATGTTTACCAAGTACAGAGTGATTTGCTTTGACTGCTTGACTGATCATGCCTATGATAAGACACTCCTTGCTTGTAATATTATGTGATCGATAGGAGAAAGACTGTAAATAGAAAAAGATCTTATTGGTGCAAAAACTCTTACAGTATGTAATTAATAGTTTTTAATATTTTTAGTATTCAACCTAAAACATGATACTCATTTGTGTATAATTAACTTATTGTGATTTTCAGAAATAATTGCCAGAGTAGAAGTGTTAAATCTTATTCTCATTCTCACTACTACAATGAGTGTGGATGGGAGAAAGCATCTTTGCTTTGTCTGTGGGAGATTAGTCTGAGAGCAGAGTGGTGATTTTGTGTTTTGGAGGTGCAGTCTTGATTTTTGAGGAATTTGTTCCAGGTGTATTGCTTGACCCCGTACTTGCTGATATCTCTTAACAAGAGAAAGGTGGTGACCTCGTTTGGCTAGGTTTAAAAGCCAATCATCAGCAAACATAGGAGCAGCAAACTAGAAGCTAACAGCTGAATTTCTGTGGAAGTCTGTAGGTAGAAGTTAGGGAGAGGATTTTTTTTCTTTTCTTTTTTTCTAGGAGTAGGGACTAGGAAGAGAAAACAACAGTGAATATTGAGGTAGCACTAAAAGTGACCTTCCAGTCTCTAGAGAAGGAGGCAAAGGTGTGACAAAATATTGAAGATCAACAGATGGCTCAAGGATTGGTGCTATGAGGAAGGCTTTGGGATTATTTACTATTGGGAGGCATTCACAGAAAGACTCTTCTCAACTGATGTACTCCTCTTGAGTACCTGGGGTATTAACCTTCTGGGATCAAGGCTGGCACAACTGATAAAAAGGGCTTTTAACTAGGAGATATGGGGAGATGGTTCTGAGAGACTCGTGAAATCTCCACACCTGGCTTCAATACACAGGAGGAGGAAAATCAGCTAAATGAAGATACAGTAAGGGACAACACTCCCAGAAGATAAGAGTATAGACAGCAAAGAGAAAGAAACTACAAGTATTGATTGGACTAGTAATCAGAGAGGTGCTACAACTAGTGAGAGAACCATACCTACACTGACTGGAAAACTGGGTGGGGTCCAAGGGAAACACCTGAAATTCTTGTACACAAATGCTAGGAGTCTGGGTAATAAATTGGAGAAAGTGGGACTACCGGTGTGGGTGATTCAAACTGGGTATTAGAGGGATTACAGAAACATGATGGAATAGCACTCATGAGTGGAATACAGGTACATCCTGTTTAGGAGAGATAGGAATAAAGGTAATGGTGTTGGGATAGCACTGTACATCAATGATGTAGTAAAGGAGAAAGACATGGTAGTATGGACAAAACAGAATATACTTGAGTCAAAATCACTTTAAGGAAGGATTGTAAAAGAGGTTCTATTAGGATAGCATTAGCTGTCTGCTACCGACCCAGGATTGGACTCAGATATGGATACAGATCTCTTAATATTATTAGAGAGAGAAATACTGCTTAAAGTTGTGCCCAAATGGGAGACTTTAACTTCTGGATATAGATTGGAGAGTAATTGCTACTGATGCTGGTAGGCCCAGTTATTCCTGGATATGGTAGATGACAGTTTTCTTCATCAAATTGTCACTGAACCAAACAGAGGCAATGTAACTTTAGGATTGGTTTTGATAAGTAGTGAGGACGTCACAGCAGAGCTGGTCATAGGAAATAACCTTGGATCGAGTGATCATGAGTTGATTCCGTTTAAATTAAATGGAAAGATAATCAAAACCAGGTCAGCTTTTATTTTTTGTTTCAAAAGGGTAGACTTTAGGAAATTAAGGAAATTATTTAAAAGCTCCAGGATTTAAATGTGGAGGAGGCCTGGGATTTCTTTAAATCAACTATACAAAAACTGAAATTTGCATTCCAAGCAAGGGGAAAAAACTTGTCAGGAAAGGCTCCAGACCTAGCTGGATGAATAACCTCCTCAAAAAATAATTAGGAGTAAGCAAAGAGCCTATAGGTAATTCAAAAAGAGATTGATCAGCAAAGAACATTACACCTTGGAAGTTAGAAGATGTAAGGTTAAAGTGAGCATTCCTAAAAGTCGGGCTGAATTAGCTCTTGCCAAGGAAATTAAAATAAATAATAAGAGGTTTTTTAGTTATATAAATAAAAAGAGAATAAGGAAGACTGAGGCTGGCCACTATGCAGTGTGGATGGAGAGGAGATTAAAAACCATCTAGGTATGGCTCAAAAACTGAAAGAATATTTTGCATCTGTTTTTAGTAAGGATAGTAATATGAAACATGGACATGAAAGCAGGAGAGCTGATGGAAATGAGTGTACAGAAGTGGAAACTACCACATCTGAGATGGAAGAAAAACTCAAAGAACTTAATGTGCTTAGATCATGGAAACCAGATAATTTCCATCCTAGACAATTGGAAGAACTGGCACATGAGATTGTTAGTTCAGTAACAAGGATTTTTAATAAATCTATCTATTCCAGGTTAATACCATACGACTAGAGGATAGTTAATGTATCTATACTTTTTAAAAATAAGTTTTAAAATAAATTTTAAAAAAAGTGATCCAGGGAATTACAAGTCTGACCTCAGTTGTATGCAAGACTTTTGAACAAATTGTGAGGAATAATTAAATTCATGGAGAAAAGGGAATCTAGTGCCACATGGATTTACCAAAGGTAGATTGTGCCAGGCTAACTTGATTTCCTCCTTTGAGAAAATAGCTGATTTTTTTTTTAGAGAGGGGAAAGGTAGTAGAGCTAGTATACTTGGACTTCAGTAAAGAATTTGACACAGTACCACATGGGAAATTATTAGTCAATTTGGAGAAGATGGGGATTAATACAGGAATTGTAAGGTGAATAAGGAACTGGCTAAATGGGAGAAGACAACAGGTTGTGCAGAAAGGTAAACTGTCAGACTGGAAGGATGTTACTAGTGGCATTCCTGAAGAATCAGTCTTGGGACCAATCTTATTACATATTTTTACTAATGACGTTGGCACAAAAAGCAGGAGTGTGCTAATGAAATTTGCTGATGATCCAAAGTTGAGATGCATTGTTAATGCAGAGGAGGACTGGGATATTATACAAGAAGATCTGGAAGCCCTTGAAGACTGGAGTAACAGAAATGGGATGAAATTCATGATGCAGCTGCTAAAAAGGCATATGTGATCCCAGGATGAATCTGGCAAAGCATTTCCAGAAGAGAGAAATTATTAATACCATTGTATCAGACACTGGTAAGACCTCATTTGGAATATTGTGTACAATTCTGATCAACCATGTCCAGGGAAGATTAAATTAAACTGAAACAGGTGTACAGAAGAGTTATTAGGATAATCAGGGAAATGGGGAATGAATGATCTATTTTATGAGAGGAGACTGGAATAGCTTGGCTTTGTGGGAGGGTATATAAATGCCACATTGGGATAGAAGGGGCTAAGAAGCAGCTCTGGGCCTGTCCCACTGCACCTGCGGAGCCTGCTCCAGCTGGAGGAGGAATTTAAAAGACAGCCAGACAGCTCAGAAACGGGGAGTCCAAGCAGGACTGTAGATAAGATAGGGAAATGGACTGCTCCTGAGTGAAGGTACAGCTGGAATCCTTGGTGCAGGTAAGGGGCGGTCCGCAAGCAACAGCTACCCTAGACCCTGGAGGAGGGATAGTTTGTCCTTCAGGATTAAGAAACCCTTTGCACTTTCTTTTCTTGGATTGTTTGTGAGACTGTGACCATGCCCTGGACTGGGAAAATAAGTGGTAGGATGGGTCCCGGGAGGAAAACTTATCAAGCACCCAGGAGTGCTCCATTGCTGCCACTTGTAGGACCTCTGGGTCGAAGCCTGGTAGAGAGGGACAGTCCAGGCTTCCCCTATAAGCCAACCACGAGGGTGGCATAACCCCTGACCTTGAGTTAAGGAGAGTGAAGACATTGTAAGCCCTAAAGTAAGGGGGCTTTGAGGGTCCGGAGTTGGGCTGGACACTCCTTTTTGCAGGACGTTGGACTTCTATATTTTGTTGAACTCTCTTACGCAGGAAAGTGGTGGATTTCAACAATGACCTGGCTAGAGGGCCAAGTTACTATCTACCAAAAGAGGGACTGCCCACCACGCCAGAGTGACCACTGGTAGAGGATGCTAGAGACAGGGGAGAGTTGTAATCCAGAGACCTAACCACTAAGTGGTACCACCAGTAAGCCCAATCCCATCACAGGCTCAGCCTAGCAAAATGAAGGCTGCAAGGCGATATGATTGCTCTCAATAAATACATCAGGGGTAAACACCAGGAAAGGTAAAGAGCTATTCAAACTAAAGAACAATATTGGCATGCACAAGAACAAATGGGTATAAACTCAGGCTGAAAATTAGTAAATTTCTAATCCTCAGAGGAGTTAGGTTCTGGAACAGCCTCCCAATAGTTGTGGGGGGAAAACAATTAGTTTCAAGAGAAAGCTGGAAAAATATATGTGTGGGATTGTATGTCAGGGTTGTTTATGATGGTGCAGGGCAGGGCAGCCCTGGTTGTCCCTTCTGGTTTATGTCTTGCATTCTTAAAGCTCATGCATCAGGGCTTCAGCCAGTCACCGTCACCTGCAACAGTCAGAAAGGGATTTCGCCCTGCTTCCCCTCCCCCCCCCCCCCAAAACCATATTCTGATTTCTTTTTTTTCTTTTCTTTTTTTGTCTCCTTCCTCTGAAGCATCAGAGATGATCACAGCTGGAAATGGGACAATGGACGGGGTGGGCCGGTGCTCTGAGGTGGCACCAAGCATTCTCTTTCTCCCATGGTTGGCTGGCTCATTCTTGCTCACATGCTCAGGGTCTAACTGAATGCCATATGTGGAATGGGAAGGAATTATCAGGGTTTTTTGCCACCTTCTGCACCGTGAAAGTCCGGGTCACTTGCTGGGAGTATCTGGATATATCTCATTTAATCATTGCCCCGCCATTGCAGGAGGCCTTGATCCCTGGTGCACCTCAGTCCCTTTTATTCTCTGCCTCTGGCATATAATAATTTAGTCTTCTGTGGGCTGTAATACTTTGGTCTAATTTTGGTTCTTGAATTAGTGTGCAGGGGCTGGGGGACGTTGGCCACCTGAGATACACAGGAGGTCAGACTGGATGATTTGGTGGTCCCTTCTGGCCTTAAACTGTCCAATTCTATGACCAGTTATGCTTTTCAGTTTCACTAAAAACACTAGTCCTTGTCCTAGCTGAGCATTAGCAAGTTATCTTCCTGGAGTTTCACCCATGAAACAAGCACAGTGGTAGTGTACATGTTTTATTTTTTAAAATATTATCTTACTACAAAAAGATTGCAATTAAAATCCTTTACATGTGTCTCAAAAGTCAATATTTTTAAAACAATGAAATTTAATATGATGATGGGGATCTTACTTCTATATAGAGCCAAAAGCATTTAACATTTTAACTGACTATACGAACTATTTCTCCCGGACAGCCTATCTAATCTGTGACACCCACACAGCACCAGTCGAATGGAACAGGGAAGTTGCTAATTAGCACTGAGCTGTACTACATATTCATTTAGAACAAGAGCCAGATGAGACTTCAGTGAGAATTTACGTAGGCTGAAGTTAATTATTCAAGTTGTAATTTGCCCGGGAAGCATACCAAGTGTAACACCAGACAACAAAAGCCCTGGGATTCTTGTATTCAGGGCCAAGTGATCAGGACTTCAGGTTTACATCTCATCCAAAGAATCCCAAAGCTAGATTCTGCTTAGCTTGTGAGAATTATTGGAATCACAGTGCAAGGTGATATGGCTTTAAGCTGTATGGTGCTAATAGTTATTACAGGTTTGTAAAAAATGAATGATACCTTATGATACTTTTATACTATCATGGTGTTCAGAATAAACTGTGGATATCTTATTTATCAGCTTCTGATGGGAAAATAGTTAATATTATTTTCAATATTATGTGCAGTTTGTAGGCAAGACATTTCAATGTCACTCACCATGTGTTCATCCCACCGATAGCGCAATCAGACTTTGATCCTGATTAGAGCGTCTAAACATTACTGAAATACTGCTGTTGTTAATAATCTGATTGGCATTTCATTAGACCTTCCACATAGTCAGTGTGTTAATGACAGCATAACACATTGTCTCATGAATGCCACATATAGTTTCGCAATATTACTGGACTCTGGCCTCCTTACAGTTTTTAGAAGACTGTTCATTGCAAATCACATTTAAACTAAATATTACTATTTCCTCATGAGTCCTGAGGGCTCTTCCTTATTGGTTTGAACAGTACGAATAACAGTGTCACTGCCATATGTTCTACTGTAAAAAAAGGAAGTGTTAGTGACCCTCTTCTCATTACTGGGGTAACCTTCTCCCTTCCCAGCTTTTCTTCAACTTCCTCCCCCCACCCCATATAAGCTTCAGAGACATATTCTCTTACTTCTGATCTCTTCCATGTTGTTCATACATTATCCAAAACAATGGATGGAAATCAGGGTGAGGTTCCACTTGTTGCTGTCTTTGTGACTGTGGTGATTGTTGTTTGTATTATGGTAGAACCCATTATGCTAGGCACAACACTGACACACACATGATGGTCTCTGCCCCAAATATCTTATCTAAGTATATGATGGGAGGCAACAAGTGGAGACAAAAAATGGGATTTCGCTTAGTGTAATAAGCAGCAGCTGAGGTACACCAGTAGTTTAACCATTATCAAGTGTTTTATAGGCATCACAACCTAAGTGAGTTTTAAGGAGAGATTTGAAAGACGATAATTAGATTGCTTTGGCGATTTTTTTCAAGGCATTCCTCCCAGACATAAGGGGCAGCCTAGAAAACAGGTGAAGATGCTTGTGGGAAAATTTGGCCAAAGGACATTAAAGGCTGGCATCATTCACAGAGTGAAGTCGGAGTTTGACTGCTCTATATACTTCCCTTCACTCTCAAAGCTCTATATGGTCGTTTGTGCATAAGTGAAGGGGGAAAAGGGAGCCAAATGGAGGGATGCAAAGAATGTTGTGATGTGGTCAAAATGATGAGTTTTGCATTTTTGCAGCAGCATTTTGAATGGATTTAAGGATGTCAAAATGTCATTTGTTAAGACCAGAAAGGAGGCGGTTGCCATTGTCAAGATATACGCTAATGAGGGCTTGTACCAGAGTTTTAGCAGGATGAACAGAGAGGATGGATCTTAGAGATGTTTTGCAGGAAGAGCTGTCAAAGTGGATATGGTTTAGGCAGAGGGACAAGAGAAAGAGGATACACAGATTACAGGCCTGAGTGGCAGGGAAGATAGTGTTGGTGTCCACAGAGTATGAGAAAATGATGTGTGCCTTCCTTGCAAGGTCCTCTGTCAGAATTCCTGTTCCTGAAAGTAAAAAATATGTACCCTCTGTTGCTCTTCTGCACCTGCTGTTTCCCGAGACATAAAATTAGATTTTCTCCTCTTGGCTACAGAGTGCAGTCTATGGTGTTGTCATATTCAGATGAACCAACAACTGAGGCTGTGGAAGTAACAGCATGCCTTCCAGCAGTAGATCCTTAAAGAAATTAAAAGACAGGCTATCTGCATCAGCAATTTTAAGATTGGAGACAAACTCCATTGGCCTACACAGACAAATGCTTTTTGACTATAGTCTTTTATTGATTTAATAAAATATATTGTGTACATATTTAAAATTCAGCTTACAGTATATAAAATCTAGATAAATGTTGCAAATGTGTCAATTTTCATTATATAAAAAAACATGATATACTGTGAAATGGTCAGTTTTGTAAAATGTAACGAGATGTAATAGACTGTCTAACCTCTACATTACTTTAACTATGTGTGCACTAAATTTTATGAACTGTTGAACAGGAATAGTGTCATCTCCTGACTAGTAGCAGTTGTGGAAAGAAGGGAATGCACAGTCCTGTTGATTCACAGTAAGAGTTGTGGAGGGGGAGCGGTGGATTCTGCTCAGAAATTCATGAAGTCCTGAGAGTCCTGAAGAGACTGTGGCTATGCTCCCACACACACACACACACACCCGCCCCCCCCTCCCTCAGCCCTTGAATGCCAGCAGAGCCCTGACAGCATGGAGCAGGTGTAGAGAGAATTGCATGGGCTCAAGAAAGAGGAAAACATGCTGTGTTGGCTTCTATCATACCTTTGGGTTTTAGAGCACTGGTGCCCTACCTCCTCCTCTGAGCTGAGTCACAGAGGGGAGCATAGGGGTAAGTGGTGATAATAGCAGCCTTTATCCTCCCAGCCCTTGTTTGCTTCTGTGGAGATGGAAGTTATTTTTGTGAGCTTATGGAGAAAACATTTTAAATATGTAAAATACTGTGTTTAGTTTTGTGTTTGTATTCCCTACAATTACTGAATAACAAATTACGTTTTTAATGAAAGATAATGGCCAAATTTTACAGCAATTGCCTCTGATTTTGGTGCCTCAATTATTTGGGCACCTTGGTCCGATTTTCAGAGATGCTGAACACCCAACACTCCCAACTAGGAGTGCGGGTGTGACTTTATTTCACATTACTTGGGGTAACTCAAAAGAGTTTCAGGTAAAATAATGGAATCATGATTTATTGGTTTAAAAATATGTAGCTCCATTTTTGTCACTTTTATCAGTTTTGTTTTTCAAAGTAATGTGCCAGAGTTTAAAGGATCATTTAATATTAGTTTTATATTTATGTATGTTATTAAATATAATATACATTTATAAATATAATATTATTCCTCCTGTATTCATTAGGATAATTTGATTTCTCTTGCTCAGCAATGACTGATGATAGTTCTTCCTTTGAACAGATTCACATTACAGCTGGTCAGATTTTGTGATTTTAACCAACTGGCATTCCTTAAACTTTCCTCTTTTCTTAGAACACACAGAAGTATGTTTAATGTCTAGACATGAGCTGTGTCATTCATTGATTAATTCTGCCCAAATATATAATATGTAAGAAAATATATTAAACCCTTCATCATGAAATGTGGTTTTTATAATTCTATGTGCCAATGTGAAGCGCCAACAAAAACAAATCTTTTGCTGTGTTTTCCACATAGTACTGATTTTTGACTGCAGATATATGCTTGTGATTGGGTGAATGATAGGCTACATGGGCTTCCTGTTAGAATGGCAAAAATAGGAGGGGATAAAAAATAAACTGCCAATTAGTGGAAGAAGCACATTAAAATTAGTTTCACCATTGTTGCTGATTTAAACAGACAAATCTGCTTGGCCCGATGGTGTGTTCTTAAATTATAGGTGCAATTGTCGTAGAATGGTCTGGTATGCTGTAGAAGGGCGGGGGAGTTCTACTTCCTGTGAAAGCACTGAAAGGATTGCTATGGACTTCAGTGAGAGTTGGAGAGGAAGGGAAAATACTGAGAGAGAAAAACAGTGAAAAACTCTCATAACTCAGTCCTCTGTGAAGAAGCTTAACTTTCAGACTATTTTACAATTATTAATGCTTAGTTTTCTGTCCCCCTTGGGTATGTCCACACTGCAATGTAAGACCAGGGGTAGTAGAACTCAAGTTAGCAGAGTCTGAGATGGTTAACTTGGGGCTTGAGCATCTATACTCATTTGTAACCCCAGGTTAGGAATTACTGAACCTTGGGTCCCAAGCTGGGGCTTCAGTGTCTGCACTGCATCATATAGGCCCAAGTCCAACCACCCATATCCCAAACTCCTAGTGCCTTCCCAAAATGTGGGCCAGTCTAGCCCTCTGTTTATGGTGCAGTATGGGAAGCCTTGACAGTCCACCAAACTTCACTGTCCAGAGGACAAAGAAGGTAGGCCCATGTCATTGTAGGATTCTTTTGGTGGACTCCCAGAGCACAAGTCCAGTGGAACTGTGTCTACACTGCAAATCAATAGGACTTGAACTTTGGGTCCAGCTTGACTCAGGGTCAGACCTTCCATCCCTGTGGGTCCTGGGACCTTGTGGCCGAGTCCTGGGTTAGCACAATTTGTAGATGAAGTGGGGGCAGTTAGGCTTGAGCCTGTGTTCGAACCTCAGGAATGCATTGCAGTGTAGACATATCCCTTGAGTCACACAGTCCCCAGACTGTTTATGAAAGGTAAATTATCACTTGTATTGACATATCATAACAGCAAATCAGAAATACTAAACAAGAAATGCTGCATCCAATTTAACAAAAATGTACAGTGCTGCCCTTGCAAGGTAGCCAAACCTCTCTTTTTTTGTTGGGGACTTCCTTCTTGGGATGGACTGGCAGATCAATACCCCCACATCGCCTCACACCATGTTAAGAGATAGATGCCGCTGTGTTTTCTTTTTTCTGTCAATTTTCTCCCTCAGCTCACATTTTCTTTTTTCCCCCGTATCATCTTTTTCCTTTTCTATTTGAAGTTTATCCATTCCCCCTATTCTTCCTTATTCTTTTTTGTTCTTTTATATGTATTTTTGCTGACTCTTCTACTTCCCTGACTCCTCCTTCTCTCTCCTGCTTTCCCTCTTATTTCTATTTTCATTCCCCCACTCATCAGAAGGTTGCTGGGGTTAGGGTGTGTCCATTACTGCCACTTAAGGCTTATATGAGCAAAGCAAGGAATCTTTGGGCTGCTGCCTGAGCCTGCATCCTTCTCTCTCTCTGAGTACCTACATGGTCTACCATCATCCTACTGTCTGAGCCCTTCCATATGAGCTGCTCCTGTTCATGTGAGCTGCTCGCAGCCAGCTACGTTAGATGCCACATCCAGAGCTGGGAGGGAAGGTGGATTGCTTTCAAGGAGTCACCCACCACTTCACCCGAAGACATAGTCCATTTGCACTGAGTTTGTGGTGGAACCAGTTCCTGAAGTGTTCCCCCATCACAATGATATCCTGAATTAGTCTCCTGGGAGGTGTGGGGTCCTGTTCCCCTGTATGCAGCTTGTGAAGTGCTGCTTTAGGGATTGATTCTGCTCAATTACTATACTAAGGGCAAGATCAGACCCTTGAATAGGAGACTCATGTCAGACCCAAATCTTTAAGTGAGCTTTCTCTTTTAAATCTATAAACTGTTCAATCCCCATGTAATAGGTCGTGCTCACCACCTTGGCACCTCCTGCTGGTTGCTCCGAGAATTATTTCTGTCCATCAGCAGGGCACCTCTTGTGGTGTCTCACTCTCCGTCACTGCTTCTCCACCATCTCTGCTGTCTGTGGGGACCCGCGTCGCTCCCGGACCACAGCCTCCTCCTCAGGGCACGGCCCCTCCGGCTATGCCCCAACTCAATTGTCTCCCACCTTCTGGGGGAACCGGCAATCCTTCACCCGGCCTCTCGCTGCAGTTTGCCACTGTCCAGCCCCTCGCTCAGGGGCAAACTGCAGTCCTTTGCCTGACCACTTCCTTTGGCAACCAGTGAGGCAAAGAGGGAGTTCCAGGCCTGCCCGCTACTCTGGATCCCGACCAAGGGACCCTATAGCTGGCAGCTGCTCACTGCCTCTCCTTCCCCTCTGCCAATGCCTGCTTTCCCTGAGCCACTTCCCCATAGCCCCAGCACCTACTCAGCCCCTATATTAAGACCACAGTCTGGGTGGGAGCCAGCCAGGCTGGAGCTCCACTTGCTCCCCTGACCCTGCCCAGCACTGCTCTGTCCCAGGTACTTCTCTCTACAGGCAGCCAGTCCTTCTCCCTCAAGCTCCAGAGAGAGACACAGCTCCTCTCTGCCCTGCAGCCCTTCTTATAGGCCCAGCCTGGCCATGATTAGCTGCTTCTAAGCCTTCCTCTGATTGGCTGGGTTCTGCGCAGTTGCTCCAAGGGCTGCTATTAACCCTTTGCTAGCCAGTGAGGGGCAGCTGCCCCGTCACACCCTGTTATCACATCTAGTTGGTTATTTTAGTTCATTCATGATTTTCCTACTGCTTAGGGAGTTCTTTGGCTGTCAGATCCTGCCCCGCCCCCCATCTCCAGGTTGATGACTCATTTAACACTTGACTAACAAATGAGCTCAAATAACTAGACAAAGTGGACACCTATTCATTTTATTTATTTATTTGGTAAGCCTCACAACCTGTTTATTCTCCAGTGACTCTCAGCTGTTTTGCTGGCCATCCTATTGAACAAAAGGGTTATAGACTGCTCCCCTACTCTCAGGAATACCTTTTCCTTTCACCTGATTTCTGTAATGTGTACAATATTAAAGTGACCATGTTCATTAATACTTAATACAACTGCAGTTACTCTCAGAAAAGTAAAAAGGGATATTTAGTGGGATTTATTTGTTTAACTTCCAGTTTGCCATTCTGTTGCCTTTTGTTTTATTGTAAACTGAGAACAAGTAATTGACAGTTAAAAAAAGCAAGGAAGTTTATACTTTTATAGGAAGGAGTACAGCAATTTAAGTCTATATAAATTCTCATAAACTGCATTTAACTTCTTAAAGGACTTGCTTTATGACACATTAAATAGTTTATTTTAAAGTGATTAAAAATAATAGTATGTGGTGTGATATCCCTGCAAATCGGTTATTTACATAGTATCTCCACCTAAGACAATGTCAGACAATAATTAAGAGTTTATTCCTGTCTATGTAAATGAACTGTATCTGTAGTTTTACTTTTTGTGTATCATACTAATCTCTAAGCCAAATCACAAAAGCCATGTACTTCACTTACTATTTATTTGTAGCATTATAGCTGGAAATAATTTCAGATACTATTTCCTGATCATTACATTCATTATACGAGTGGCAACAACATTTCTGTTTACACCAAGTGAAGAGGGCAGAAAATGGACACAATAAGCAGAGAAAGGGTGATGCTGCAGATTTTATTTATAATATCCATGCAGCTGTAAGCATAACTGGCTAATTAAGCTTGCCTAGTAATCAGTCTGAATTGTGCTTATAGCCATGTATTATGTGTGTGTTTATTTGGGTATTCTATTAAAAAAAATAGTTGCAGTGGTACACACATGTTACTTTAGAGGTTCATACAGCTCCAAAGTGTATTATAAATATTTGTAATTTTTGCTGGAAAACTACCATAATAGGCAAAGGTATTTTCCCATTTTCAGGTTTATTTTATTTTTTTAAAAGTGGAATATACAAGTGGGACGAGAGATTAGACACTAGCTGCCTTCAGCTAACTCTCTTTTGCATCAAGTTAGTTTTTACTTCATTTTATTTTAGCCATTTCTAGGCTAGTATTTCAACACACAGTGGCTAGTAGCAGTATCATTTCCAAGAGTAGGCGGGGGCTGCTATTATTTATAAAGCCTCTTCACAGTGTGGTTACTTTACTGACCTAATTACTGAACTAACCACTTTCTTATAACTAGGGCAATTCAATTTAAAAAATATTGAATAGTTAAGTCTGTCTTAAATTATATACTTGTGGTGCTGAGACTCCATGCTAATCCTTACCTGTCACACATTCACGAACCTTTAGTGCACACCAGCAGGATCTACACAGACCAACGAATGCACAACACATTAGTGTGCTTTAGAAATCATGGCCTCATAGTGCACATTACCGCACCATGTGGACAAGCCCTTTTGTTTCATAAAAGTGATATGGTAAGCAACATATTATTCTGTTTCAACTAGAAAAGCTTTTCAGTTCTGCACTAATATCTGACAGGTAAGCATTAGCAGGTATAGTAGAACCTCAGTTACGAAAACCTTCGGGAATGGAGGTTGTTCGTAATTCTGAAATGTTCGTAACTCGGAACAAAGCGTTATAGTTCTTTCAACAGTTTACAACTGAACATTGACGTGCTACAGCTTTGAAACTTTACTATGCAGAAGAAAAATGCCGCTTTTAACCATCTTAATTTAATTGAAACAAGCACAGAAACAGTTTCCTTCCATTGTCAAGCCTTTTTTTTTAATGTTCCCTTTTTTAGTACTTTACATTTAGCACAGCCCAGCGCTGTATTTTCTTTTTTCTTTTTCTTTTTTTTTTTGTCTCTGCTGCTGTCTGATTGAGTACTTCCGGTTCCAGATGAGGTATGTTACTAACCAATCAGTAACCCTGACCCTAGTAACCCTGGTGTTCATAACACTGAGGTTCTACTGTAGTCTCAGGACCATAAGTACATCATTTAAGATGACCTTATCTATTCATAATTTTTTAACTTGAGTTTATCGTCTCCAAGATTCTCTGTGGTTAAGATGTTTGCTCAGTTTATTTTGAAGTTGTTTGGAAAAAGCCCATAGTGCCAGTACAACAACCATAACCGCAGGGAGGGAGAGAAACTTAGGACTTACAAATAGGTGGTCCAAAATGACGGCGTTCATAGAATCCTGACCATCCCAGTTTGGTCCTACTGAATCTAAAAATAATAACTGCCTTTAAAAACTGAGAGGCACTTCTTTGCCATTATAACCTTTGCAATTATGAGGTGTGTACTCTTCAATGACTAGCAGTCATCGTGTCATTAAAAAGCAAACCTTATTTGCTATCTGAGAGTTGTGAAGAGGTGACATAGGTAGCATGTTAAAAGTTCAATAACTAGTAGACATCTGGGCATGTTAATAAAATAAGTATTATAATTTATACGAACAAAAGGTATAACTAAAACTGTAAACAAACTTGATATTGTGTAAACTAAATCTCACATCAATCTAACTTAAGGTGTTTCTATAGCATCTATCAACATAGAACGTAAGTGGTGTTGGACGTAAGGCTTCTTAAAAGTAACTTCACTGTTCCCTCATGCTCTTAGGCATTTGCAAGGAAATAAAGAAGTTTCAAATGCTAACAATTGTCAAACAGAAGCTTCCAAAATACATAGTTCAAACAAGGAATGTTAAGTTTTAAAAATGAATTGGACACTGATAAACACTGCAACATATTTATGAATATATTTTAATAAAAATGTCAGGAATCCCAGTTGCTGCTGGAGGAATGCGGTACACAATGGTACAAGAGGGAAGGACGTCCATGTCAGTAATTGCAGAACTAATCCACGTTACTTGTTGCTTTACATGGAAAATTCTTCCAAAATTTAGTGTATCAAAGGCGGTTTGAACTGGATTTGGTATTTTAAATACTTTATTGCCTGGGCATAGAAACAGGAAAAATTAAGTAAAAGGAGAAGGTAAAATTTCTCAGTATGACAATGCCAAGAACTATAAAGTTTATAAGAAAAAACTGTTTCGGTGTACAGTAGTGGAAATTGGGTTTTCTTTTTGTGATCAAAATTTACTTGCAATTTCCTTTCCTCTTGGACGTTCCAAATTGAAATATAAACCAAGTGTCTACACCCTCAAAGCGTTAGTGATATGGAAAGTTGGAAGGGTGCAATCTCTAGGATGGGGTGTAGGGGAGGTTAATAGAAAAAAAGTGCAGTTTTGTGTAGAGATAACTGTCTGATTTCACAGGATAACATTAAATTTCAAATTTCATAAGCACATGTTTTAATGGCCAATATCAGACAAATGGTGCTTTGAAAGGTGCTGGCAATGTTTCTAAATTACCTAAAGAGAGAACCCCAAGAATTTCCACTCACTTTTTTACCTTGTTTGGAGCATCAGTTTGTTAATGCCACTGATTCCCCTCCCTCCACCCCACCCCCCTTAAAGATGAGAGTCAGATCACTTTTCTGCTAAGTTGTTAGGTTTTCTTTTTCCTCTCCCTGACTTCTGAATGGCTTACTTCCCCTTCTATCCCACCACAGCTGATTCAAGAAGCTTGCCCTGCACAACACTCAAAACAACAGGAGGATTTTGGAAACAGAGGATTCTGTCCCTCTCCTTGAGGGGGAAAAAAAATCCTTCATGATTTCAGTGGGGCTCCACATGGGTGTGGGGGCTTGCCCGTGTGCATTGCATAGCAGGATCAGGGCCTAAGTCCTTCCATTTTTTTATTTTCCTCTAGTTGAGAATTCATTCATATCTGCTGCTATAATATTTTAGTAGGTGCAACTGAACAAATTTTAGTTAATAACACTAGATCATTATTTACACTTGATGTTGCTGTTCGTCTTTGCCTTGTATTCCTTTAGTCTCATCATTCAATGAGCAATGCTCTTAAATAAACCAGAGATGGGTGGTTGATGCATGTGTAAGTATACCAGTTGGATGTAAAACAGTTTTGTTTTCTTGTATCTAATAGTATATTTTGTGCTGTATTTTGTTTCAGACTGAAAGAGGCTCAGAAATTCGTAAGCAAGTTAACTGAAGAGAAAAAGGTTGAAACAAAGAAAATCAATCCCACGGCTAGTCTGGTATGATATATTCTTCAGCATAACACACTGAGAAACTGTGCTTTGCATTTCTCATTGAAGTGTCGCTAGTAGTATGCATGTTTAGTCAGTTGGAAAGCAGCAAACTGATATTGGTCCAGGGGAAAAATCTTTAAGGCCTCACCTATAGTGGTGTAACAACTGAGTTTAGAAATGGGTTTAAACCTTATTTAAATTCTCTTGTGGCCAACTCTGGCTCTAACTGGTTTGAATGGCAAAGTATGGAAGAAGCCACTATTCTTGTCTCTTTCCCTCACATGTCTCTGTGCCTTTTTCCCTGCCCCCTTAGAATGCTCTATCCAGATCTGTTCAAAAAGCCCCCCCTTCTTGTCTTGATTCAAACCTCTCCTAAAGACTCTCTTCTGACATCTCCCCTTGTTAAGTGAAGGGGGAATTTTTAAAAAAATTAACAGCCCAACATAATATCATTTACCCTTGTCCTTTCTGGCCACTTCTTTGTTTTTGAGCCTTACTTTTTGTTGTACCTTGTCAAATTTACAGTGTTGTCTTTGGGCAGGGACTGACCATTATCTGTTTTTTTGTGAGGCACTTAGGCTTGAGCAAAATTATCTTAAAAGCATACTGGCCAACCAAACCATGGCTAAGAATCATGTTTGGCCACAATAACCATGCTTAAGAATAGTTTTTAAACCAGAGGTGGGCAAACTACGGCCCACAGGCCACATCTGGCCCATGGGACCCTTCTGCCCAGCCCCTGAGCTCCTGGCCCAGGAGGCTGGCCCCCGGCCCCTCCCCTGCTGTTCCCCCTCCCCCGCAGCCTCAGCTTGCCCCACCACCGGCGCAATGCTCTGGGTGGCCGGGCAGTGCAGCTGCAGAGCCGGGGCCTGACCGGGTGCTCTGTGCTGTGCAGTGGTGTGCCTGGCTCTGGGCGGCGCGGCTGTAGCGCAGTCAGCCACCGGTGCTCCAGGCAGCGCGGTAAGGGGGCAGGAAGCAGGTGGGGTTGGATAGAGGGCAGGGGAGTTTGAGGTGGTGGTCGGGGGCGGGGGTGTGGATAGGGGTCGGGGCAGTCAGAGGGCAGGGAACGGGGGGGTTTGAATGCGGAGCAGTCAGGAAGGAGGGGGGATTGGCTGGGGCAGAGGTTCCGGGGGCGGTCAGGGAGAAGGGGTGGTTGGATGGGGCAGGGGTCCCAGGGAGGGGCAGTCAAGAATGAGGGGGGGGTTGGATGGGGCGGTGGGGGGGCAGTCAGGGGCAGGGGTTCTGGGGGCGGTCAGGAAGAAGGGGTGGTTGGTTGGGACAGGGGTTCCGGGGGGTGGGAGGGGTTGGATGGGGAAGGAGTCCCGGTGGGGGAGCGTCAGGGGGCGAGAAGCAGCGGGGGCGGGGGCCAGGCCATGCCTGGATGTTTGGGGAGGCACAGCCTCCCCTAACTGGCCCTCCATACAATTTCCGAAACCCGATGTGGCCCTCCGGCCAAAAGGTTTGCCCGCCCCTGTTTTAAACTGAGTTGTTACATAGGTCTAAAACTGATCAAGAATATGGGATGTAGTAAATAGGATGAAATTCAATAAGGACAAATGCAAAGTACCCCATTTAGGAAGGAACAATCAGTTGCACACATACAAAATGGGAAATGACTGCCTAGGAAGGAGTACGGCAGAAAGGGATCTGGCGGTCATAGTGGATCGCAAGCTAAATATGAGTCAACAGTGTAACACTGTTGCAAAAAAAGCAAACATCATTCTGGGATGTATTAGCAGAAGTGTTATAACCAAGATATGAAAAGTAATTCTTCCACTCTACTCCGTGCTGATTAGGCCTTAACTGGGCACCACACTTCATGAAAGATGTGGACGAATTGGAGAAAGTCCAGAGAAGAGCAACAAAAATTATTAAAGGTCTAGAAAACATGACCGATGAGAGAAGATTGAAAAATTTGGGTTTGTTTTGTCTGGTGAACAGAAAACTGAGGAGGGACATGATACCAGTTTTCAAGTACATTAAAAGATTTTTATAAGGAGGAGGGAGAAAAATTATTCTCCTTAACCTTTGAGGATAGGACAAGAAGCAATGGGTTTAAATTGCACCAAGGGCAATTTAAGTTGGACATTAGGAAAAACTTCCTAAGGGCAGGTCTTCACTACCGGCCGGATCGGCGGGTAGCGATCAATCTATTGGGGATCGATTTATCGTGTCTCGTCTAGACGCGGCTAAATCAATCCCCGCACGCTCTCCCTGTCGACTCCCCGAGGAACTCCAGCTCACGAGAGGCGGAAGCAGAGTCGATCATTGGAGATTTTTAAGAGCAGGTTAGACAGACAGCTGTCAGGGATGGTCTAGATTGGGGTGGGCAAACTTTTTGGCCCGAGGGCCACATCTGGGTATAGAAATTGTATGGCGAGCCATGAATGCTCACGAAATTGGGATTGGGGGTGCAGGAGGGGGTGAGGGCTCTGGCTAGGGTGCGGGCTCCGGGGAGGGGCCAGAAATGAGGAGTTCTGGGTGTGTGAGGAGGCTCCAGGCGGGGGAGGAGGGAGGAGGGGGATATGGGGTGTGTGTGTGAGGGCAATATATAATAATTCTCTTCTCCAAAACCTGATTAGCATTTTTGGTACATTTCCACTCTAATCATTCTGGACACATGGAAGTAAGTGGAATATTGTCATGAATTGCACTGAGGTTTTTGAAAGAGAGAACATTCAAACATTTTTGTTGACCTGTTAACTTTTCTACTTCTACCTTTTCAAGATCAGAGCAACAGCAGCAACAATTGCTTTTTAACTTGTTCTGCCTCAAGAAATTTCACCTCATTTCTCAGGAGATGCCTCCTTACTTCCAACTCAGAAAAAACCCTCCTGTCAATCAATGTAGCAATGCCCATGCAGCTCAGCAAATTAAGCTTTTTTTCCCTACTGCCCACAATGGGCTTCTATGAGCGTCAGCTTTGAAAGCAGAATGGAAGAAGCTATTAAAATCATACATTTTGTATACACTGTTTTGAAATGTTTCCAGCTTTCTGCAGCAGCATTGATCTTTGCAAAATTTCTTGTTTGTATTTAAAGTGACTGACTCCTTAAAGACATAGAACTAGTTAAATTCATAGAAAGGCATTTATAGGGTTTGATAGTTGAGCATTGTGTGTTGAAAGAAATCTTTGCAGGAAATGACAAACGAGCATAGTTTAGAGATTTATGGCACTCCAGGAGTTAATTTTCTGGAGGAAAAAAAGGCTCCAATCTATTATGACTGGTTTGCTACTCCTCAGTTCAGTGTTCTAGACCACATGCTTGTTGCAATTTGAGAACAGATGGAAAATTAAAGACAAGAATGATAATAAAGCTCTTTTTTCCTGAACAACAGAAAGAAAAACTACGTCAGAAGGAAGCCAGTGTGACCACTAACTGAAAGAAGACACATGAAAATAATGACAGTGTGACTTAATACCTTGCATGATGCTTTACTATGCCCATTCCCCAGGGAGCACCTTATGTTAATGTTATGCAGTTCTGCTTTTCTCATCTCTTTCTGAGACAATCCACTAAAGACTTTCCAATCCCTTATAAAGAGTTTGCTCATTCAGTAGAGGGAACACTAAGAAGCTGTTTACAGGGGAATTATGAAAGGTTTTATATAACTCTTCCTTACATGGCTTAAAATGCTATTCTTTTCTAAATGGTTATTTGAAGTACTCTATGCATTGTGCACTAATGCGGAAAAGATAAAAACAGGATTTTGGATGTTGAATTAAATAACAGCTAACAACCTGTATATTGCTTACTTAGGTTCATGTAGATTACCACAGAGGTACAGTTCAACTCATGAGAGGCTATTCTATCGTAAGCTTTTAGACCTCAGGACAACTGAGGGCAACTTTGATTCTAAATCATTTTTGATAGTCTAAATAAGTATTAAATTCATTTTGTTAAAACTGATGCAAGTTTATTATAATTAATGTATTCTGTATTTTATTACAATTATTTTTATAGAAAACTCAGTCTATGCCATATGCATTGAAATAGGAATAATATTTTGCACATGTGGAGAGAGAAATAGCTTCAGATTCTGTTATCTTATAATATGTAGATGATATAACTGGCAAATTATTTTTATGGTTTTGACTTGATGTTTCTTATGTGTTCTTCACTTTGCCTGATTCAAAAAGACAAAGGACAGAAGCATTTTTTTTTCAAATTATCAATGCCATAAGATAATTTATTTGTCATCATTCATCTAACTATAGTGCATAACACATCTCCATTGAGTCATATATTTACTGCTAAACTTCTGGCTTTAAATTCTATTGAAGTTCATATTCTTTAAGAATAAGCACCTCACTATAAAACATATTATACAGCCTTCTCTTCTCTCCCCATATATTTATATCTGTATGTATAACACAAACATGTACTCTACAATGTTAGAATTTGAGGAGGAAGTAAGAGAATCTTGCTGTCATCTGGTCATAATATAACCACTCTTTGTGAAATGCCCTGCTGAGTGCCCTGAGCTCCACTGGTACTTTCAGGCACTCATTACATGACAGGATCAGGTTCCTAGAAAGAGAGATCCTTGCAGCAGACAAAGTTTCAAGGTAGAATAAAAATAGTGACTATTAAAAATAAATAGAACTTTTGTTATAGACAAACAATAGACTGCAACTAAAAAAGCAACTGGGTAGGGATCTTATAAAGAAAACTTTTTACTAAATCATAAAAACCTTCTGACTACTAGGGTCAATACAATATATAACCAATACAAATGAAATAACGATAAAGCAAAAAGTATAGGACATATAGTAAGGAAGGTATTAATCCCTTGGCATGGTAGTTGAAAAGAATATACATGAAAGAAATGTATTGGGTTATCTACATAGCAAATGAGATTCTATAATAGGTACGAAGCAAGATTGATAAGGTGGTTGTATATTTATTAAAGAAAACAATAGTTGTAGCACCCCTATTTATGTTTCTCATTTGGAGAGTTCTAAACAAATACACCTCTACCCCGATATAACGCTGTCCTCGGGAGCCAAAAAATCTTACCGCGTTATAGGTGAAACTGCGTTATATCGAACTTGCTTTGATCCGCCGGAGTGTGCAGCCCCACCCCCCCCGGAGCACTGCTTTACCGCGTTATATCCGAATTCATGTTATATCGGGTCGCGTTATATTGGGGTAGAGGTGTAACGTTAAGGGAGGTAAGATAGCCCTATATATTTTGGAATTTGTAGCTGCTGTTGATAGACCTAATATGTGTAAATATGCTACCAATGAAAAATCAAATATAGATCAATAGAGGTAAATAGATTCATGGGAAGGGGGTGTTCCCTCAGTTAGCATGGAAATTTGCGAGAACATTCAAGCGCTAGTGATATGGTGGTACTATTTTTCCGACTGAAGGAAAGCAAATTCCAAAGATCAAAATTTTCTGTCTTCCATCAAACCAAGCACAAACATAGGTGAAATGCAGCTACTTTGGCAATCAGCATTAACAATATACAACATAAGCAACATACAACATAAGCAATAGTGCTCATACAAGCCAAAGATTCAAGAACAGCAGTAGGCAAGACGATTTTGATGAGTCTCTAAGCAAACTACTGTTATTGTTCTGTACCTGTCAAAAAACTCTGGAATATTGTAATTAGAGCTGGATGGGAATTTTCTGACAAAACATTTTTCATCAGAAAATGCAAATTCATCAAAACAGAAAATCTTCTTGGGAAAAGATTGCTTTCAACGTATCTCCTGGTTTGAAAAAATTTTGTGAAAAAAAGTTTTGTAATTGTCAAAATTTCCCATTTAAACATTTTTGAAATGAAATGTTTAAATTTTGAGTTCAAAATGACTTTTTGTTTAGAAATAGTGGTTAATTTATAGTTTAAAAATATTAAATGTCAAAATTGAAATGAAATGTTTTAAACTTATATAAATGAAACCTTTCAATTTTTTTCTAATTCTTGCTTCATGAATTTTTTTGAGATTTTTGACTTTTTGTCCCAATTCAGGGAGAATTTTTTTTTCAAAATCTCAAAATTTCTCACCGGCTGTGAAAACACTTTCCCACCCAGTTCTAATTGTAATTATTTTTTTCCCTGAAGAGGGCAGTTATGTTTCAAACTTCCACCCTTTTATTACTAGCGGGATTACTACTAGATTAAGTGGAAAAGAACATCTAGTTCATTTGATCCATTCCCCTGCTCAGGACTTAATGACTATTGTAAGCCTTACTCTAAATGAATGGACATGACCAGCTAAACAGCATGCTGGTAGACCGCTGGCCAATATCCACAAGTGGCCAGAGACCTTTAATACTGGTGCCACCTGTTGATCTTAATGAAGTTATTCTAGCAGAAAAGTGGCATTGGTGATTAATAGATATTATATTGAGACTTGGCAGAATTCAATTTTTATTATTTTAAAGAATAATATTGCTGTTAATTTTAAGTATTATTTAAATTTTTATCATTGCAGGAAATTGGGAGGGCGGAGGAATCAGACGATAATTATTTAATGAGAGTAAACGTATTTCAAATAGTTAAAGTTTTATAACCATTAAAACACAGATTGTCAACATCAGATGTTGAAGTATACAAAGTAAATATCCTTAAATCAAACTCTAATAAGTTCTCAAGCAGCATTTTTTCTTACTTTGCCTATCTGTAAATTTCTATTATTATTGATGGAACTATTTTTGTTGGTTGATGTGTGTACGGTGAAATCAACAGTTACTGACATTTACTGATTAAAAATTGAATCCTTCCAAGCCTACGTATATGTATATGTAAATTATATAATTATGCACTATTTAGGTACTCTAGATTTAACATTTAGAGATCAGCCTGAATCAAAACCTGGGATGTGAATACCCCTGAAGTTTCTGTCTAATAACACAATGGCACAGCATAAAGTGCTATGTCAGGGAAGTTGAAAGCACTTCAGATGTATTTTGAGGACAGATTTTTAACCTGAGCTTTCTGATCTGGGGAGGAATAGAAAAGATAGAAAGGAGGAGGAAAGGAAAAGGTAGAAAGAAAAGAAAGTCAAGAGTTTCTTTTAACCCCCTTGCTATTGCCTGGCCTTTGGAGGTTTGTAAAGACCAGTCTAAAAGGGCCCTATTTTTCAACATTACCAAGGATAAACATATGAGACCTACTGCACATTAGCTTGTTAGGTAAGGTTCTGAATAAATTATAATGCCATTATAACTGTGAAACACTATTTCATCCATTAGATTTTGAGAGTGAGGGGAATATCTATATTTCTGTTACCTCTTATTGCTTTCAAAATGAAACATTATTTTGCATATTAGAGATATTTTAACAATATACATTATATTATTTTTATGACTTTTCTTATTGATCTGTCCATGAGTGACCTATGGAAATCTGTCTTTTATATTGTGTGCTTTATTGTGAAAATCCACATTTGTAAGTTTAATGATCTAAGAATATATTTATAGTGAAATTGGAAGAAGTTTGTGTGGAGAAAAATACTAATAGAATGAGCCTGTGATCCAGTGCATATGGAAATGTAAACAAACTGGAATCGCTGAAATACTCAGATAGCAGACGGGAAAATAACTAACCACTGTACATTTGAGTCATCTTCTACCAGGTGATGAGTAAAAACATGTAAAATAAAAAAGTGCAGTTGTTTACATATCATATTTGAAATGGACACCTTGTCAAGCATATAGTGTTTCATAGAATGTTATTTCAGGAAAACTCTCCTGAGGAATTTTATAAAACACAGGCTTGTTTTCTTTCTGGTTTGTACCACAGAGAACCCCAAGTGTAAAGATTGCACTGTATATCAGACTTTTGGAGTCTATTCTTTCATCCAAGTGCATGGGATTTACACATGCAACCATTGTTATAAATGGAAATTTCCCTTTCGCTTTATTATTGTTCCGCATGATTTTAAACAACATGAAACATTGAAAGGTAAATATCCCCCAACCCAAAGTTAATAAAGACAAGTGCTGAAATATATAAACATTGTAACAGAAGGAAAAATACTTTGTATATACAGGAAAAAACTTCAACATAACTTATGAACCAAAATATTAATAAACATTAAACCTATTTTGTAAGTCTTATCAGCAGTTACAGGGGCTTAGATCACCCTGGAGATGTCCTCTTGGAATCTTCAGACACTCTGAGAATTTTTTTCAGTGTTCTTTCTTTAACCTTGCAAGTAGTCCTGGGAAGGACGAAGTTTAGCTTAGGAGTCTAACCTTTCTAAACTATTGAGGATGTCTCAGCCTTTTCCGTCCTACCACCCAATGGATCAGAGTACCAGGTAACCTCTTAAGCCTTATCTATACTAGCATTTTTGGGTGATTCCAGCTAACATTGCACTAGCACCACGGCTTGGACATTTTTTTATAACAATGTCATCTAGACCTTCTCTGAAGAGGGTTGGATGGCATGGTGGTGAAAATGCCTGAGCCTTTTCTACACAAATGCTCTGATCATTGCCACCTCTCTTGAAGCTGTACCTGATGTGGTGCAAATGGGAGCTTTCCTCCAAAATACTAAAGATAGACATAACTTTAGCGTGGCTAACAACTCCCCCTCCACACCGCGTGTCACAGCAGCCAAAGAGTATCTCAGTACAATGTCCAGCTCCAACCTGAATGTGAAGGCATTAGCCTCCAAATAAAAGATGCATGGAATGGATATCTATAGATTTCCTTGGAGCTGCTGTCATCCAAGAAGGATATTGATAAATTGGAGAGGGTTCAGAGAAGAGCCATGAGAATGATTAAAGGGTTGGATAATATGCCTTATAGTGAGAGACTCAACGAGCTCAGTCTGTTAGCTCAACAAAGAGAAGGTTAAGGGGTGACTTGTTTACAGCCTAGAAGTATCTACTTAAGGAACTAATGTTTAATAATAGGCTCTTCAGTCCAGCAGAGAAAGCTATAACATGATTCAATGGCTGAAAGTTGAAGCTAGACAAATTCAGACTGGCAATAAGGTGTAAATTTTTAACAGTGGGGAGTAATTATTGGAGCAATTTATCAAGGGTCGTGGTGGATTCTTCATCACTGACCATTTTTAAATCAATATCAGCTGTTTTTCTAAAAGATCTGCTCTAGGAATTACTTGGAGGAAGTTCTATGGCCTGTGTTATACAGGAGGTCAGACTGTGATCACAATGGTCCCTTCTGGCCCTGGAATCTATTAACCTAAGTTCAATAGTACCTCAGTGGAATGCTGGTCCATCAAAACCAGTGCTTACTGTAGCAGCAGGTTATCTATTCTTGAGCTCTCTTGTTTTCAAAAATCAGGAAATTTTCTTTATCTAATGTAATTTGTAGCTGTGCAGGCTAGGATAGTGGTACCAAAGTAATCAAATCTCATGATCTTTGGTGCTATCTGATAGCCTGTAAAGGCTGAAAGAAATGTGGTTTTTTTCTTATGCCATAACATTTCAGCTAGCCAAGTCAATTGATTGATGTGAGTATTTTTTTGTTTTTCTTCTATTAAAACATTAATATTGGCCACTGCTGGAGGAAGAATACATGATTAGATGGACAACTGGTTTTATCAAGAATGGTAACACCTATAGTATGCTTATTTACTTCAGTCTTTCTCCGTAAGTCATGTTTGTCTTGTCTTAGTCAAGCATTTAAAAATTGCCTCTAAGCAGGTTGTGAATAGCTACTGTCCCTCTGACTGGCCTAGTTTGTTTCCAACTGAAACACAAGGGGCACCATTCTGTTGCCCATGTGATTCACATAGCACTTCTTGTCCTGGTTTTCCAGTAAACTCATGGCAACATCTTTCTCTGCTCTAAATGTTTTCCATACCTGATGAATGCCAAGCACAGTGGAAGATTGCAGTTGCCTGTTTGCTCAGTTAGTAATGCCATTCCATTTTGATTAGATCTGCATTTTGCTTCATCACTTAGGCCAATATTTTCAAAAATGAGTGCCTAAAGTTAGGGGATTTTCAACAGTGCCCCAAGTACGTCACTTAGGTGCTTTTGAAAATCCCATCTTTGCATCTGTACTTAGGCACCCATCAAAGCTCAACATCGTAGAAAATCATGCCATAGGAACCTGATGAAGAATATGTTTTTTAAATTCTTGGCTCTGGATGGGTATAGTCCAGTTTTGTTGTGAACCTCACTTTCTTTACTTTCTGAGGAATTTGTAAGTGCCTATTAATGGGCTTTGGGTCAGTAGTCTTGTGGCTTCTCTTAGTTATCTTTGTTTTGGAGAAAATTCTGTTTGTTTGCATATAATTAGAAAGCAAATAAAAAGAATGAGGTGACTTGATTACAGTACATAAGTAGTTTTAAAAGGAGAAAATACCAGAAACTAAAGGGCTCTTTGGTCTAGCAAAGAAAGACAGAACAAGAACCAATGGCTGGAAGTTAAATTCAAATTAGAAACAAGGCTCAAGTTACTAACAATGAGAGTGGTTATTCACTGGCACAACTTACCAAGGGAAGTGGTGATTTCTCCATCTCTTGATGACTTCAGATAAACACTGGATGCCTTTCTGGAAGGTGTGCTTTAGTCAAATGCTAGTTTTTAGGCTCAATACAGGCATAAATGGATGAAATTCTAGGGCCTGTGTTATACAGGAGGTTAGACTAGATGACCTATTGGTCCCTTCTGACCTTAAAATCTATTAAACCATTAATGATATTCTTAATCAGAAATTTTAGTCTCTTACATAAAACTCAGTAAGTCAATTATTTTTCCCTCTTCAGCACATACATCTGTAGTGAAAGATTAGTGTTCAAACTAAATGAATATTTGCCCTGAACACTCTGTTTTTTAGGCTATGTCTACACTATGAGCTAGGATTGTGATTCCCCACTCGCATAGACATAATTTGTCATCCAAGGTAGTAGACTAAAAATAGTAGTGTAACTATGGTAGCATGGGCAGTGGCAGTGGCAGCCCAGGCTAGTTGCCTCAAATACGTACCCAAGGGGGTCAGGTGGGTTTGTACCCAGGATCGCTAGCTGGTGTCACTGCTGCCCATGTTACTGTGGCCACACTACTATTTTTAGCCTGCTAGCTCAGATGCGAGTTAGCATGAAGATACCTGTGTGATACCGTAGCTTGTAGTGGAGACATAACTTTAATTTTAAAAATCGTTAATAATAGTGATAGTATTTCATAGAACAACATAATGCAATAAATTAGTTCAAAACATTAAATATAATGGCATTTGTATTCTTTTAAATGTCTCTATAGATAGAAGATGCACTGGATTGTTTTATTTACCTACAGTATAGATGCACAGTTTTTACTTCAGCTTTACAAATGCCTCCATCAAATTTTTTCATTGTATAATAAAACTTGAATTGTAAACATTGTATTTAATCACTTAAAGACTCTAATTTGATAGCAGATCAAAACAATAAGACAAAATTAATCGAGCTGGTCAAAAAATGAAACCCTATTTTTGCAATAAGAATTCAAAATTTCATAGAAATATAGGGCTGGAAGGGACCTCAAGAGGTCATCTAGTCCATCCCACCATGCTGAGGCAGGATTAAATATACCTAGACCATCCCTGAGAGGTGTTTGTCTAACCCATTCTTAAAAACCTTCAGTAAAGGGGATTCTGGGATATTTCTGATTAGATTCCTTTTGTGCCTCTATCACCTCAAATGTATCATCAACAATCTAATATGTGGTAGAATGAAGCCATTTTAGAGGGCCTGATCCTGTAAGCACTTATGCATGTGAGCAGCTTTACTAGTGTAAGTAATCCTGTGGGCCCAGATCATTGCCTCCTGCAGGAAAATCCACGGGAAGGAGTTCTGGGGGAGGATATCTCTGTGCCAATCCACTCATAGGAGTAGTATCCGAGTGTTCTGACATTATGTTTCATACATATTTTCCATACTTATCCAGGGTTCAGGTGGAGAGAGACTGTAGCATACTTGAAAAACAAAAAGCTGGAATAATATAATTGCTGTCAAAACAATATAAAGCTCACTGCTTTTCCTGTGCATCATCACTGCAGAAAGTCCGGAAGAGACTGTCTACTGCAGTACTGCCAGTTTATTTAAAAAATTATGAGATTTTCTTGTATTAAACAGATATGCAAACTGTAGTCTGGTGGCTACCAGACTGTCCTCTAAAGAGGCCTAATTGTCAGACCCAGACATTTTGCTCATAAGAAGCAGATTGTGTATACACTTAAGGGGACACACAACCAGGGGCAGCCGTTGGGTTTCTGGTGCCCCAAGCAGACAGTATCATCCTCAAACAAGGTGAGAAGTGGGGGAGGCTGGAGGCGGGGGTTTTAAAAGGCTGTAGGATTGTAGGTTCAGAGAAGTGATGCCAACTGAAGTACATTCTTGCCTTAATGCACCGGTTTTCAATTATATTGATGTGTGTGTAAGCAAAGGAAGAAGGAGACTCTGAGCTCCTGCTCGGAGATGGAGTGAGTAGTGGATGTTTTATGGAGACATGCTAAATGATAAGTAATTTGTTTTTCTCTAAGTGACAGATGAGCCTCTAGGAAACTTGCATCTGTGACTATCCATCCACCCTGGTACCTGTGGGATGCTTATTTCAAATGCAAATAGCAAACATGCCAAAAGAGCAAATGTAGCTTGATTGACAGTGTTTGCCAAGTATTTGGGGGCTACAGTTTGTATATCTGTTTAATGCCAGGATATTTCATATCCCCTGAGTGCCATAGCTATGCTGACCTAACCCCTAGTGTAGATGCAGCTAGATCGAAGGAAGAGGGCTTTTGTCAACCTAGCTACTGTGGTTCAAAGAGATGGTGTTCCGGCAAGAGATGGAAAAATCCCTTCTGTTGCTATAGATTATGTCTACACTACAGGATTATGCCTGAATAGCTACAGCACCATAGCCAGTAGTGTCCCCATAGTATAGAAATGACCTAAATCACTTAGGGCATTTCTGAAATTTTTAAGTTGTGTTTTTGTTTGGGGGATGTTTTTGGTGTAGAACTATTCTCAGATATTTCTTTCCAAACTATAAACCTTATAGCTAGCCATAGTTGTATGTTATAAGAAGCAAAAATGGAGAAGGATTAACTTTGGGAGAAGTGGACGGTGATAGATGGGCATCAGGATTTAGCAGGCATATGGTGTGATTCTTAACATTTTATTTACTTCTTTTGAAAACCAGCTTTCAAAAATCTTTCAAACCAGTACTAGTTCAAAGAGACTTCAGTTAAAACTTGTACCTGTTGAGCATGATTGCTCTTGTTTCCCTTCCCATCTCCCACTCCATATCCCCCTGCTACCCACTCAAAAAAAATCTTAATACAGACCTCTTGGGCTGTTAGGAATTTGCTGCTAGGAATTCACTCTTAGGCAGATATTTTATGGTGTAGTTGTGTTAACTTTCCTTTTAGAATGTAGTAGAATGGCATATACTATAGCAATATCATTAGTATTATGGGAGTGCATCTAATAAGTTCCACAGACACCGAGGTTATTTTATTTACCTATGTCTATATCAGATTTGTTTTAATAAAACAATAGCTTTGCCTATATGCTATCACATATGGCAGCATTAGATGTTTGCTGTCGTTTGATTTAGGCTTAAATGTCCACCCTTAGTCCCATAACATTTGCAGCAAAAATCCTGGAATACTCACATTGTGGAGTATTTTTTCTTTTAAGACTCAAACACTAAAATACATTATAAATATTCAAGAAAAATAAGCTAATTGGATTCAGGTACTCTTTTTCTTTACAATGTGACAATATGTATTTCTGTCATATATCGGAACTTTTAATTTTGTCAGAATAGCAAAATATACACATGGGTTGAATTTGTAAAAAAAAAAATAGAAAAAAAAGTTGCAACAAAATGAAGTATTTATTTTTAAAGAAAGTATTAAAGAACCATTGTTTGTAAATAATAAAAGAATATATTTTCCTCCTCACTATTACTCTTTACCATATCAAGTGTATTTTTGTATGTAAAATATATTGTTTAGATATTATAGATTTCTCTAGTCAAAGAATTCTGTTGACATAGTATGTTTTACTAATCCTGATACAGTTAATAATCTAGCTCCCAGTGAATTTATTTAAAAAGATAGAATCTATTTTTTGAGTCTGCAAAGAACTAAAATGTATGGCTGACAGATGTCTATTTGCTGAAGGTATTTTAATAAACGTTGGTTTCATTTGTGTCTGACGCACTTTGCAAGTAATTTTGTGAGTATCCATTTTCTTTATTGTTGATATTATTTCTGACAAGACACCTTTCAAAGCATATAATACTTTGAGCTGTTAAATTAATTTAAATAAACCCAGCCATGTTGTACATGAAATAAAAATAATTGAAATGTAAATCCGTATTTCTGGAAATGTGTCTCTGCTATCTTCAGACAACTAAACTTCAGGCTCCCCATTCTTTGTAAAAGATCCACAGACACAGATTTGGCTTTGGACCATGACTGAGCTATCATCAGTAGTAGTGGTTAACTGTGCTGGGCCATCGAACAATTATGGAATGTGTACCCTCAGTGCTGTTTTAGCAACAACATGATAAAAAACATTAATCCTTTGGCGATTTCTGACATCTCAGACCTTCAACACTGTCAACCATTAAATCTTGTCTCCCTTGGCCTCTGTGACTCTATCCTCTCCTGGTTCTCTGCCTACCTCCCCAATCGCTCCTTCAGCATGTCCTTTGGAGGATCCTCCTCATCCCGTCCAACCTTCTGTGGGGGTTCCACAGGGCTCTGTCCTTGGTCCCCTTCTTTTCTCCCTCTACACCTTATCTCTGGGTAATCTCATCTGCAAACACAACTTTAACTGCCATTTCTATGGAGATGTCTCACAGATCTACCTCTCTACTCCAGACCTGTCTCCTTCTATCGAAATTAAAATCTTGGCCTGTCTTTCTGACACCTACTTATGGATCCTAAACTGTCTGCTCAAATTCAACATGGCTAAAACAGAGTTCCTAATCTCCCGTCTCTTCCCCTCCCCCACCCTTTTCCAGTGTCCTTTCTCGGTCACTGTGGACAACACAACCATCATGCTTGTCACTCAGGCCCATAGCCCGGACATCATCTTTGACTTGGCCCTCTCGCTAGGTCCTCACTTCCAAGTTGTCTAAATCTTGCAGATTCTTTCTGCATAATTTCTCTAAGAGATGGCCTTTCCAATCCATCCATGTAGCTAAAACTCTCATCCAGTCTTTCGTCATCTTGTGTCTCAATTACTGCCATATCCTTTTCTCTGGCCTTCACAAATACAACTTTGCAGCATTATTCTGAATGGATATGAGAGGGGCAAAGATCATTTTCATAGGCCATTGCTTTGATCATGTCACCCCTTTCTTTGCATACCTCCACTGGCTCCACCATCTCTATCACATCTCTCATAAGCTACTTGTCTCCACTTTCAAGGCCCTTCATGGCCTATCCGTTTCCTGTTATCTCTCATTAATTATCAAAAGATCGACTCCCTCCACCAATTGGTTCATGATGTCAGCCTCCATCGCCCATTTATTACATTTCCAAACAAGCACCTGGCAGGTGGCTGCCAGGTCAATGATGATGAGGAAGAGAGTACTTTTGCTAGAAAGATCCTTAGAGACTTTGGCAAGAGTGGTTGCAGTGGAATGCAAGTGGCAGAAGTTGGATTCGAGAGGGTCTAGGATGCAATTGTAGAAGAGGAAAACTGGACAGTAATTGTAAACAGAGCATTTAATGAGCAAAAATTGTGTTGGGGTTGGGAGTGGGAGTGTCTGTGTAATATCATCCCAAATATTTATTTAGCTGGCAGTCTAGAAAATGCAAATGGTCCTTATTGATCAAAAGTCAAGGATTGTAGTTTCTCTACATATCTAGGGACTTACATGCCCCCAATCACCATAGTATCTGAGCAGCTGCTCATTTAGACTGGAACAGAACTGATCTTCTGTATTCAAGGAACAAGTTTATAATGACCCATCGTTATATTTCAGTAACTGTAATCTATATTAGAGACAATGTTCTATGACTGCAATATAGCAATATGTTTGTTAGAGCTGGATGGATACTGGAATTCCTCTTCCATGGGAAATACCAAAAAAAAATTAAATTGTTTTGAAAGAGAACAAAAATTGAAATTTCCTGTGGAACAGGAATTCCAAAATTTTGTTTTGAAAAAGTCAAAAGAATAATTCCTTTCAATCTTTTCTGAAACTTGTCTGAGGCTTCCTGAGCTGCCCAAGCCCTGACAACTCACCAGACAGGGAGCCTGAGAGCCAAGACTCCCAGGCTTCTCAGCTGCTTGAGAGCTGGGAGTTTGAAAGGCCTGGCTCCTGTCCTGACTCGGAAACTGGGCATGTTGCCCTAAAGCGGGGGACTTTGGAAGCCCTGGTTGCTTGGGTTTCTGAGGAGCCACTAACTTGGGATCCAGGACTTTCAAGCTCTCTGTCAGCCCACCAGGCAGGCTGCTTTGGAGGCTGGTAGGCAAGCTGGCAGAAAACCAGGCAGGTTTCCATTGGAATTTTGTTGAAATTGGCACAGTCCTGTGGAACATTTAGATTCTGACAAATCAGCATTTTCCAAGGGAACAACCTTCTGTCCAAAAATTTCTGAGCAGCCCTAATATTATATATTGATTAGGACCAGGTGCCGAGCTGGGGGGAAAGGAAGCATGTGTAAGAATTAAGAAGAGATATTAGGTGTTCAGATGCCATGGTGATGAACATGCTAAAATAATCTAGATTGGTGCTGAGTTGATAAATGCATATGCAGTGGATTTGTTGATCCTAATTGAAACTATCTGGGTCAAAGAACTCTGACTGAGAGACACACTTTCTTGCTCCCTCTTTCATTCTCTACACCCTGTCCCCTCCCCTCTACTTTTTTTCCTCCTCCCAGACTACGGAGCGGTTTATTACTAAGGGGACTGATCCTGCAAGCCCTCATGCCTGGAACCTTCATTGACTTTAATGGAAGTTCTGCACACGTAATGCCAGCAAGGTCAGGCAGTGTCTTTGTTTATTCGGATAAAAAACTGTTCATCCAGAAGAGAAATTTGGGACTCCATCCTTAAACTTGTTCCACACTTCATGGAATCCAGCCTAGGAGCAGTGTTTGTCACATTTCCATGCCATGTCATCACAAGTGTGAAATAGAGGATCCAGGGAGGCAAACTATATTAGATTGAGTCCCGCAGTAAGTCAACAACGCAAGCACCACAGATGAGGACAAGCCCAGGTGTTGAGGCTGAACCTGTAGTTCTAAAATAATGCAACTGGATCTATAGTTATACCCATATAATGCTTTCATCCTGGGCAAGTCCTGTTTTTCACTGTATCAAATTATTTAATCCTTATGTTAATTTTAACTGTGGCATCCACTGAAAAATGATGATCTCCCTACAGGGACTTATGAGTTTGTGGTGGATATATGCATGTTAACCGCTGTAATTATGAATTGTCTGCATCTCACTAATGTACACATATGATACACAGACATTTTAATTATTTAAAATAGTGTTGAATTTGCATAGTTTAAAGATGTGTAGGCATTATAGCTGTTCTGCCAAAGGGTTAACATATGCAGGGAAGAAAAACTCTCTGAATGCTGCATGTTTATTTGATATCATTAAATGAATTTTTAGAAAAATAGACACTTCAGTAACACAAATGGTGCTATTTATGTAGTAAAAGAAATTGACCTGGGGATGGGTCCAAAATACAAGGTGAAATATTTTACACTTTGGATATTTTAAGAAACAAAATATATCCATACTGAACACCCAATAAATATTAAAAGCAAATGGACTGATGTTAGTGATATTTGAGTTTTTTTCTGGGAAAACTTTAATCAAATCAAACTGTTATGTTCTTTTATATGTAACCTCTCATGTCACACATGCTAAGGTATTTTTCAAAATAATGAACTTAACAATGCAAATATTTATGAATACACCAGGTCAAACAAAGCAAAGCCATGGGTTTGAAAGTGCCAGTATCATAATTCAACAAAGCCAAGAGATTCCAGAGGCAAAGGGTGCAGGCACATCTGCAAACCCCAAAAAAGGGCCAAAGAGTTGTCTGACTTTCACTTTATGCAGTGTTTATGGCAAAGATAAAACTTGTTCTAAAACATTTTTTTTATTTATTGGATTTGTTTTCTCCAGGAAAGTTTAATTTAGTTTTGTTTGATGCTATTTTGCAAAAAATCTACTATGCATTCACAAAATCGTAAAGTGGGGTTTTTTTCCCCATAAGATAATGGGCAAGTGGTTGGGCTGGAGTACTCAGTGGTTTCCCCTTTAGGTTTTATACCTTCCTCTGCATCATCCACTATTGGAGATTGAATACTACTGGTTGTTCTGGTATATGCAATCCCGTAATCTTAAAAGGAAGTTTAGGAGCAGCATTGGCAATTCAGTCTCACAATACCATATCTTTATGATGGCAAGACACAGTGGCCAGCAAGGCAAACGAGACTAGATGGAGTCTGATGTTGGGAGTAAACCCCCAGCCCTAAAATCACAGTTGAAAACAGATCCACAGGCACTGGATAGTGGCTTAATTTCTGCTGCTTATTCCCTTTGACTGGAGCTCATCCGGGTGCACAGGGCCAGCATGAGGCCCTCCACACTGCTTAAACACCATGCTAATACTAACTGGAGAGTGGCTTATGCCTTCCCTACATATATTTATATTATTTTTCTTGCATTCATTGAAATTCTTCATTGTGTCTTCAGTTGGTGAATTCTTTCACCCAACCCTTCCTTCTCTCGCTTCCAGAAAAATAGAAAAAGGTTGGAAGCAAGCAGGATGTATCCCTGCTTCTTTGGCATTCACCTTATTCTTTTTTTCCCCCTCTGTCAGCGGGTCTCAAACTTCTTCATATTGTCAATAATTGATTTCTTATGCACTGATAGGAAAGGAGGCAGATGCTGAACCGATCAGCCACCTCCTAACCCAGATTGGAGGGTGGGATAGGCCAAAGTAGGAAAGGGAAAAAACAGAGGGGGGCATGTGGGAGATAAGCCGAAGACAAAGAATGAGGCAAGGAAAGAGTCAAGATTGCAAGAAGATGAGACCTCCTGGCAGGGTGTGGAGATGGCGCATAAGCCCAAGTAGGGGGTAGAAGTCCGCCATAGCCACAGCCCAATTTCATAACAACATGCTAATATATAATTTGCATTTATCCAACTTCTAATGTTCATCAATCAATAGTGATTAGAACTGACCAAATAATTTACAATTAAGTTATTGAATGAAGTCACCTTTTTTTCTGTTCACTAATTGTAAATGGACAGAATGCAAAATACTCATTTTCATACTTTTGAAATTATTTGCAATTTCCTCTGTGAATTGTTCTTGGGCTGCAGTTTGCTCTCAAACAGCACATTGCAAATATTTGCAGCTCATGCATAGCTGGTTACATTAGTCACCCATCTGGGGAACACGAACAATACCACATAGGAACATAAGAAAGGATATACTGGGTCAGACCAATGGGCCATCTACTCCAGTATCCTGTCTTCCAGCAGTGGCCAATGCCAAATGCTTCAGAGGGAATGAACTGAAATGAAAATTACTGAGTGATCCATGCCCAGTTGTCCAGGCCTAACTTCTGGCAATTAGAGGCAAGGGACAACCAGGGCATGGGGCTGCGTCCCTGACCATCTTAGCTAATGGCCATTGATGGCCCTATCCTCCATGAACTTTTTTTTAAACTCAGTTATACTTTTGGCCTTCACAACATCCTCTGGCAACACGTTCCATAGCTTGACTGTATGTCGTGTGAAGAAGTACTTCCTTATGTTTAAAACAAACACACTGCCTATTAATTTCATTGGGTGACCCCTTGTTCTTGTCTTACATGAAGGGGTAGATAACTTCCTTATTCACTTTCTCCACACCAGTCATAATTTTATAGACCTCTATCATATCCCCTCACCTTTGTCGTCTCTTTTCTAAGCTGAACAGTCCTAGTCTTTTGAATCTCTCTTCATATAGAAGCTGTTCCATACCTCCAATCATTTTTGTTGCCTTTCTCGATACTTTTTTCAATTCTAATACATCTTTTTTGAGATGGGGCTCCCAGAACTGTACACAGTAATCAAGGTGGGCATAGCATGGATTTATATAGTGCCATTATTATATGACTCATATAACTAATGTGTCAGTTGCAAGTTGAGAATTTTACAGTTCACCAAATAATCAAGCGTTTGAGCTTTTTGTATTTGCACTTGAAAAGCTTGAGCCCTCAAATGATCATAGAAAGAGAGCCCAAAAGAGCTGTGAATATAGCTGAGTTGAAATTTGCTTTCCATTTTGGATGTATATATGTAACACATTTTTTCTACCATTTGCTCATCTGTATTAGTAACTTCAAAAAATTCCGTGGCCATGTTTGATCAGCTCCCATGTTCTCGGGTATTTTCCCCCTCCAAATGACAGCACCCCCTAGCAGCATGCTGGCCATTGGTTCAGTTTGAGTCAGAGGGAAGAGCACCTCCTACTGAGTATCCACCACTCCCCTTTCATTTTCTTTCAGCATCTGAGTTGCTATCAAATGTTTCCCATTCAAGTACTGATGAGGCCTGGCAACACCCTAACTTACGTGATCTGGCACAATCACAGTCTCCTAAGTAGTAGCACTACAGTGGTATGACTTAAATAGAACAGCAAGCCAGAACAGGGTATTCATTTCTGCTGTGTTGTAGATCACAACGCCAAAGATCAAATGCCTTTCAATGTCCAAGTAGTGCTACCAATGATCTCATACCACGTTGTTGCTCTGAGAGTCTGAGGCTTAGTCATTTAAAATTTAATTAAAGATTCCAGATCTTAAAATCCAAATTGTGGAGAGGGAAAAATGCAGCGTATTCTTCAACTATGAAAAGCAAGTCTTTGGTGGAAGAATAAGAGAAAATAGGAGATAAAAAAGAGAGGCTGCTTTGGGGATGGGTTTTGCCAGTTGGATCTGGCATCCTTTTGCCCCTTTGTTTAAAATCTTCATCAGAATTCTTTAACATAATGAGCATTTGTTCTAGTCTCTTTGGTGATGAGGTCCAAGCTGGTGGGAGCTGATGAAGACTAAGAAGGGTTTCCTGAAGCCCTGAATGAATTGTTATGGATATATGGCTCATGCACTCGCAAGTTGTCATTACTTTTTTCATTTTTATTATGGTGTTTTAAGAAGTGATGTAAAGTTCTACTAGCAGATCACAAGAAAATACCTTCAACTCACTGGGCTCCATTTGATGTTAGCACCATAGAAAGCAAGGCATGTAATCATGGGGCATCTCCTCAAAAGGCAGAGTTTTGAGTACTTGTACACAAAAAGCATCTTTATCTTTTTTAAAGTGTTCCTCTCCTCCTTTGGGCTAAGTATCTCCTAGAACCTCCAACCAAGTCCATTCTGCATAGTAAGGGAAAACTGAAGGTAGAGCTATTAGAGTTTCCAAAAGCTGAGAGCAAAAGTTAAATTTGTTTTTGAACTGCCTATAAAACTAAAGTTCATATTCAAAGCTAGACAGCACATTGTGAGGGATGATGGGTTGGGGTGGGAGGGTGTTCCTAAGGCAAAACTTAAGTTGGTTCTTTTATTTTCCAAATCAACCAGCATCAGGTTATTAGTCTAACATATTTTCTCTTTCAAGCAGCAGCAAATAATTGAGAATTACTAGCCATACTTTGGCAAGCATTTTTTCAGGGGGCGGGGGGGATGTTAGGGGTAGGGGATGTTAAATTTTCAGTGATGTATGCACAAGAAAGCTGATGCAAAATTACCATCATTACTACTGAGATAGTGTTTAACTAATGCACCAGGCATTATTCTGAAAATGTATTCTTTGGATTAAAAAAAAAAAATCCTGGATCCCTCTGCATTCATTTCACTGTGTGAATCTTCTGGTTTGATTTAGGAATGTGCTGTCCAGTTCCCATGTGCATTATTGCTTTAGTGTTTATTTTGGGAGGAAAAGTGAATATATGGTTCACGCCTTAACCTTGTCAAGCTCCCCCCTTGCCAGCTTAAATTGACACCATACAAATGGTGAAAGGAAAGGCCGCAGCCAAAATTAATCATAAACATTAACCATAAAATATTACTGTTGACCCTACCAAGGGGCAGACCTCTAGGAATAACATCCTGCTCCTTAAGAAAATAACATCCCTCTCCAACTGAGAGGAGCAGACGGTCTCGCCTATGCGTGACGGACATGCTGACCTCTGCCTCAGGGAGTAACATCCGATTCCAACTCAAGGAGTAACAGGCACTCCAACTCTTAAGGGAGAGAAGTTCTCCCCCAAACACAGACTTATATGTAAGCGTGAGCTGCCCCCATTTTATGCATAAAGAGGCTTCCCCTCTCCAGAGCCCCAAGACAAGCTCCCCTCTGCAGCGAGAGTCTAGCTAATGATGGAGCAAGAAAAATTAGAGCTGTCACTCACCCTTTTTCACCCTGGATGAAAACCTTGTGTGTTTTCTCTAGCACACACAGCAGTGTACAAATAATGTCTCCTTTGGAGAGAGCACGGTGTGTTATTCTCTCCATGGCATCCAGTTAGAATCAACTCTCACCCTTGCCCCTTCAGCAGACAGCTAGGGAGACTCCTTATTCTTAAAGGAATAGTCCCCAAAAAAGCAGAAACATAACATCTACCCCATATGTAAATAACTACCATGCACTGTGCTGCCTAACAGCAAATCAAATTAATACTAAATTACAAATGGCAAGAAACAATCCTGGAAATAGTATGTATTTGACAGGAACAAACAGCAGTGTCTGAACTCAGCTCTGCGTGGAGAAGAAATGAAACTGGAAGAGAGGCTGCCCCTTTTTTTTTTTCTTTTAACAGACTGGATTTGTATTCCAGTATATGTTGGTTGTGCTTGTGTTCCTAACAATGACAGGTTTCAGCACAGAACACAAGGATTGTTTATACTAATGCACAGGATTAAACCTTGGCACTAAAAATATTTACAGATAGCACAGGTATCCAACTCTCACCTGGATTCACTCACTTATGTCATTACCCAAGATAGAAGTAACACCAGGGCTTGACAAGCCCCTCCTCCCTGTAGCTGGAAATGTTCACAGATGCCCGTTATGCTCATTTTCCATACAAAACAACGTTATGCAGACAGTTCCTAGTATGATCAGTTGTGGAGGAGAAATTCAATCAGAAAACAGTGACTGATCATTGATAATCATTTAAGACCTTACTAGATGCCCAAAAAGCCACACTCTCACAATTGCGGAAGCTGGCTGTGTTGGTTAAAAAACGGATCTGATTTAGAGGGGAAGTGAAGGCAGCTATCAAAAATAATATAACAAATTGAAGAAAAGTGAAGTTGATAACAATAAATATAAATCAGAAGTTAGGAATTGTAGAACATTGATAAGGGAAGCAAAGTGAAGCAAGATGAAATCTGTGGCCAGCAGAGTTAAGGACAATAAGAAGGCTTTTTAAACTTTTTTATTAGGAACAAAAAGAATTCTGGCAATGGTATTGGCCCATTAGGAGGTGGAGATGGTAGCATTAGCAAAAATAATGCAGAAAAGTCAGAAGTGTTCCGTAAATATTTCTGTTCTGTATTGGGGGGGAGAAACAGATGATATAGTCTCATCACTCTTAACATTCCATGAGTATCTCTGGAGGATGTTAAGCAGAAGCTACTAAAGTTAGAACATTTTAAAATCAGCAGGGACTGATAACTTGCATCCAAGAGTTTTAAAAGAGCTGGCTGATGAGCTCACTGGCCATTAATGTTCTTATTTGAAAAGTTTTGGAGCACTAGGGAAATTCCAGAAGACTGGAAGAAAGTTAATGCTAGGCCAATTTTTAAAAAGGGTAAACAGGATGATCCAAGTAATTATAAGACTATCAGCCTGATATCAATCATGGGCAAGATAATGGAGCATCTGGTATAGGACTCGATTAATAAAGACGTAGAGGAGGATAATGTAATTATTTTCCGTAAATCCATGTTGGTTGGCATTAAAGCCCGTCAAACTAACTTGATATCTGTTTTGATGAGAGTACAAGTCTGGTTGATAAAGGTAATCGTGTTGCTGTAATATACTTGTACTTCTATAAGGTGTTTGACTTGGTACCACATGACATTTTGACTAAAAAACTAGAACAATATAAAATTAACATGGCACACATTAAAGGTATTAAAATCTGGCTAAATGATCAACCTCAAAATGTAATTGTAAATGGAGAATCATCATCATCAAGCAAGTATGTTTCCAGGAGGCTCCCACAGGGATCAGTTCTTGGCCTACGCTATTTATGATGTTTATCAATGACCTAGAAGAAAACATAAAATCATCACGGATAAAATTTGCATAAGAAACAAAAATTGGGGTGGTGGTGAATATTGATGAGGGCAGGTCACTGATTCAGAACAATCTGGAGTGTTTGCTAAAGTGGGCACAAACAATATGCGTTTTAATATGGTTAAATGTAAATGTGTGCATCTAGGAACAAAGAATGTAGTCCATACTTACAGGATGGGGGAATCTATCCTGGGAAGCCGTGACTCTGAAGAAGATTTGGGAGTCATGGTGGATAATCAGCTGAACATGAGCTCCCAATGTAACCCTGTAGCAAAAAGTGCTAATGCAATTCTCGGATGCATAAACAGGGAAATCTCAAGTAGGAATAGAGAGGATATTTTACCTCAGTATTTAGCATTGATGCGACCGCTGCTGGAATACTGTGTCCAGTTCTGGTGCCCACAATTCAAGAAGATGTTGCTAAATTGGAGAGGGTTTAGAGAAGTGTCACAAGAATGATTAAAGGATTAGAAAACATGCTTTGTAGTGATAGACTCAAAGAGTTCAATCTAGTTAGTTTAGAGAGGGTTAAGGGGTGACTTTATTACAGTCTATCAGTATCTAGATGGGGAACAAATATTTAATAATGGCTCTTCAATCTAGCAGAGCAAAGGTATAACACTGTCCAACGGCTGGAAGCTGAGGCTAATCAAATGCAGACTGGAAATAGGGCATATATTTTTTAGGGTGATTGACCATTGGAACAATTTGCCAAGGGTCTTGGTGGATTCTCTATCACTGGCAATTTTTAAATCAAGATTGTGTATTTTTTTCTAAACAATATCCCATAGGAGTTATTTTGGAGAAGTTCTCTGACCTGTGTTATACAAGAGGTCAGACTAAATGATCAGAATGTTCTCTTCTGGCCTTGGACTCTGTGAATTGTCCTGAGAATGCCGAGGTGGAAGCTAAGGTGATTGAGGGAGGTCTGACAGTGATACTGGTAGGGTGACCAGCTAGCAAGTGTAAAAAATCAGGACGGGGGTGGGAGGTAATAGGTGCCTATATAAGAAAAAGCCCCCAAAATCGGGACAGTCCCTATAAAATTGGGACATCTGGTCACCCTAGATACTGGGTAGGCAGAGGAGATAAGGAATGGCTGTTCTGAGGATTGGTAGCAGATGAGTTCCCTGTTGAGGTGGTGACTAAGGCTACGTCTTCACTACAGGGGGGGGTCGATTTAAGATACGCAAATTCAGCTACGCGAATATGTATCTGAGCCGACTTACCCTGCTGTGAGGACAGCGGCAAATCGACCTCCGCGGCTCCCCCGTCGACGGCGCTTACTCCTACCTGCAGTGGTGGAGTACAAGCGTAGATTCGGGGATCGATTATCGCGTCCTGATGAGACGCGATAATTCGATCCCCGAGAGATCGATTTCTACCCGCCGATTCAGGCGGGTAGTGAAGACGTAGCCTAAGTTTGTGAAGCAGCAAGCTGGATTTGACTATCAGGAAGAAAACCTGCTGTCTCAGATTCAGTGAGAATCGTGTTAATTAAAGAAGGAGCTTCACACTGAGCAATCAGTCTACATTAAATGGATTTCCCTCGATCTTGTATCTCAGAAATTTTGGCACATGCCAGTGCTTGTGAACTTGCTGATTTCACCGAACACATGTGCCCTCAGTCAGGATCAAGCCCTTAGAATGAAAGGCTGTGTAATTAATGACATTGTTACCTGCAAGCGGGAAAGAATGGCCTTATCAAAAGGCAAACTCAGTCCAAGCTGCCAAGTAAAAAATATTTAAAATCCCAGCCAGTTGCCTCAGCTCTTTATACTTTCACGACAGACAGAGTGAGTACCAGGTAGTTTACAATGTATAGGTTGTTTGGCTGAAACCATAAACGCCAGCATACTGTCTGTTTTTGTTTTGACTTCAAAGATACCATAGCAGTTTTCGTAAGGGCAGGTGTTTTCCCTGGTGTCTTGGGCCAAACTTTCTTTCCACTATTGCGCACCAGATGTCTACTGTCCATCCACCACAGATGAAGCTGAATTTCAGTTGCAGTATGTATACATTGTATAGATGGTGATGTTCTTTGAGATGGAAGGTGTAAAATATTTTATTATTAAAACAAAAAATATAGTGTACAGTGATTGCACTTTAAATAATTCCTCTGTGTTGAGAGACAACCGGTCCCAGAAGAATTCCCTATTTTAATGTGGGCACTATCTCTAACCAGTGGATTCTTTGACATTAGTGATCTGGGTGTATGCCATGCGCTGCCCACAGTGATATGTAGTGTCATAAGATAACCTAGTGTATAGAAAACTTTACCTGTATACACCTAAGTGCTTAAAGAAACCAACCACCCTGCAGTTCAGTACTACTATGGGACTGGTGAATATTTGTATACTATTTTAAACTTTATTCATTTTATTGTATTCTAATTCTTTGAGAATTCGTATTCCATTGGTAAGTATAACTCTTAGTTAACTGGAATTTTTGACTAACTAGCACCCCCCAACCTCCCAACATGCCAGATAACAAAGCTTTAACTGTATATTGATCTCAGTTACAACACAGAATACAAAATTTGCAGTGCTCAGTTTATATTTATTTTTATTACAAATATTTGCACTATAAAAAAAACAAAAGAAATAGTATTTTTCAGTTCCCCCATTACAAGTACTGTAGTGCAATCTCTTTATAATGAAAGCTGAACTTACAAATGTAGAACTATGTACAAAATACCCTGCATTCAAAAATAAAACACTGTAAAACTTTAGAACCTACAAGTCCACTCAGTCCTTCTTCTTGTTCAGCCAATCGCTCAAACAAACAAGTTTGTTTACATTTGCAGGAGATAATGCTGCCCACTTCTTGTTTACAATGTCATCTGGAAGTGAGAACAGGCATTTGCATAGCACTGTTGTAGCCAGCGTCGCAAGCTATTTATGTGCCAGATGCGCTAAAGATTTATATGTCCTTTCATGCTTCAACCACCATTCCAGAGGACTTGCGTCAATGCTGATGACAAGTTCTGCTCACTAATGATTCAGGACCAACGCATGTTCATTTTCAACATCTGAGTCAGATGCCATCAGCAGAAGATTGATTTTCTTTTTTGGTGGTTTGGGTTCTGTAGTTTCCGCATTGGCGTGTTGCTCTTTTAAGACATCTGAAAGCATGCTCCACACCTCATCCCTCTCAGATTTTGGAAGGCACTTCAGATTCTTAAACCTTGGGTCAAGTGCTGTATCTATCTTTAGGAATCTCACATTGGTACCGTCTTTGCATTTTGTCAAATCTGCAGTGAAAGTGTTCTTAAAATGAACAACATGTGCTGGGTCATCATCTGAGACTGCTATAACATGAAATATATGGCAGAATGTGGGTAAAACAGAGCAGGAGACATACAATTCTACCCCAAGGAGTTCAGTCACAAATTTAATTAACGCATTATTTTTTTAATGAGCGTCATCAGCATGGAAGCATGTCCTCTGGAATGGTGGCCAAAGTATGAAGGGGCATACAAATATTTAGCATAATAAATGCTGGAGCCTCAATAAGTGCAGAAGATAAATGATGCTCACTGAATGGGTAGCTTTTCAGTATTTTTTTATCATCTTTCAGTGTGTGGTTCGGTGCTTTATTTTACCACATACCATCCAAACCATGAACTGAATACAGATTGTTTCCTCAGAGGCTTTTTTTAATGGTGTTCAGCATGGATTTACGGAAAATAGATCTTGTCAAACATTGTAAATAAGAAGCAGGCAGCATTATCTTCTGTAAATGTAAACAAACTTGTAAACAAGTAGGACTGAGTGGACTAGTAGGCTCTAAAGTTTTACATTGTTTTGTTTTGAGTGCAATTACATAACAAAAAAAATCCACATCTGTAAGTTGTACTTTCACGATAAAGAGATTGCACTACAGTACTTGTATGAGGTGAATTGAGAAATACTATTTCTTTCCTTTATCATTTTTAAAGTGCAAATATTTGTAGTCAAAAACAATAATATAAAGTGAGCACTGGCCACTTTATATTCTGTGTTGTAATTGAAATCAATATATTTGACTATATAGAAAAACATTCAAAAGTATTTAATAAATTTCAATTGTGATTCTATTGTTTAACAGTGCGTTTAAAACTGCAATTAATCGCGAATAATTTTTTTTAGTTAATTGCGATTAATCAACAGCCCTAATTAAAACCATTGTGTGGCAGTGGCATTTGTTATTTTACAGCACCCATGAGCATATTAGCCACTTCACAGAAAACACAGAAACATAACTGCTTGCCCCAAAGAACTTACAGGCTAAGGTTCAGATCTTCTGTCTCTTTGTTGTATGTTTGCACAGTGCTTAGCACAATGGGGCCTGGCCTCAATACAAATAATAAATAAAAGATCCTGCAAGTGGCTCAGCACCCCTGCAGCCTCATGGATCCTTTTGCCCTTAATTTGCTCCAGCCCTTAATGAGACGTGACACAAGTAAGGGTGACAAAAAGCTGGGAGGTAGGGAGGGCAAGGGTTACTGCAATACCATCATCTCGTTACTCACTTTGAGGTATGTGCATCGTCAGGTGGGGTTTGCTTTATGTATAAAAATTAAGTGAGTTTAAAAATTGACTCACTTGTTGTAGGTTCGCAGGAGGGATTTAAATGAAAATAGTGCAGGATAGTGTCTTATAGCAAAAAAAACTTTGTAGTTTCCCTTGTCCCCTCCTCTACTTTCAAATCAGTTTCTGATGGTGTTGTTATAAAGACAGTAGTAAAGTTTATAGATGAAATCCTGGCCCATTGAAATCAATGGGAGTTTTGCCATTGACTTCAATGGGGCCAGGATTTCACCCTATATAGCTAACCCAGATTCAGATCTGACCCACCAGCTGCTTTTTACTGGCAAGCACAATACAACATTTTTCACAATGTGTATAGGAGCCTATTCCAATGATGATACCAACACATCACTCCAGTTACTGACACGAGGAACGGACACTTTATCACAATAGAGTAGACCCCATATAGATGCCCAGTGAGTAACGAGATGATGGTATTGCAGTAACCCTTGCCCTCTCTAACTCCCAGCTCTCTTGATGCACCACTCTTGCCACTGTCCATCATTGTCTTCTGCTTCCCATCCTGCTCTGTGAAATGCAGAAATCAATTTATATCCATTGAGAACCACACAAGTCAAGGCAGCACCATGTGTTTGTACAGAATAAAATTTTAGACTAAAACCATTCCTTGCTGTGGGCCTCTTATATTACACTAGATATGTTAGCACACCTTTCAAGCATGTACAAAGGCTGGCCTTACAAAAAGTTTTCAAAATCAGGTAACTGAATATAGTTGGAACCTTACCATGCCTTGTGACTTAGCTTTCCAGCCTGTTCAGACATCCTTTCCTATGAAAACATATGCAATGTATTAATGTCAAGGACAGAAGATAGAGGATACCTTGAAATGATCTGTATGATGTGTAAACTTAACTGTAGCAGTAATATGTTAGGCCACATTTAAGGCATTCTGTGCCAAGAGTTCTGAAGAGGATACAGAAGATGGGGCAAGAAGGCTAATTTTGCATCTGCGAGGAGCTTCATATGGAGAGGTTCCTTGACTTGACCCTGCTCATTCTTGAGGGAAGGTGACTTGGAACCCTTCTTATTCTGCTTAGCGATATGATAGAATTATAAGAAACATCTGTTGCCACACATCCACTGTGCAATGTATTAATGCTTCCTATGGAAATAAAATCATTACTTCATGAACATTAAAAGTTTTCCTCTGCTTGTTAAGCTAGTATCCTTGCAGGATGTAAACAGGATTTATTTCTTACATTGGCCTGCCACACTGTCAGTGTCATACATGACATTTTAGCAAGATAGCTGCTGCCATCGGTAGGCTCAGCAATGCCAGTTCTATTGGCAGCTTAGTCCTGGTGAGAATTAGCTTTTGAAATTTAAAGCTATGGCTACAATTCAATTAAACACACATGGCAGGCCTATGTCAGCTGACTCAGGCTTGGGCTACAGGGCTGTTTCATTGTGATGTAGATGTTTGGGCTCGGACTGGAGCCCAAGCCAGAATGGCTACACTGCGATTAAACAGCCCCAGAGCCTGAGCCTCGTGAGCCCGAGTCAGCTGACACGGGCCTGCCACAGGTGTTTAATTGCACTGTAGGCATACCCTCAGACTACTGGGCTGAGCAAAGCAAACACAGCTGTCTTTTAGACATCAAATGTGTATCTAAGGGAGACAGCTTTCTGGAGTGTGCCAGCGGGAATTATGATTGAAAGCTCAGGCTGCCTGTCAGGAAGGGTGTCTGGGTTTTCCTACTGAGTCAGTGTGGGCATGTCTACATAGCGTAGTAAGCCAGGGGATGTGTGACCCACACCTGCAGACTGTTTCCAAGCCCAGGCTTGACCATTTACACAGCACTGGAAACCTGGGCCTCACAACTGCGCTGGCATGGCCATACTGCGCTACGCAGGCCTTAGAGCTTCAACTTCTGTGGGCATTTGCCATTGTATCCCAAGGTTCCTAATGCCCTAGTCAGTTGTAGCCACTCTAGAGCGTTGTTCATAGTGGGGTGTGGGAGACCTTTCCTGTCCATTCCAGGGGAGCTAACCAGAAGTGTTTTGGGTGGTTTTTAGCCCAGCAACACCTCCAGCCAAGCCAGTTTGTGTCTGCATGCTCCCATCAGCTGGCCCTATCAACATGGATCTGGACCAAGTGGAAGAACTTCTACATCTCATGCTGTCAGTCCTATTTTGGGAATCAGGCAGAGCATCTGCCAGAGGCTGGTGGACATTTTGTCAGTAGTTTTTGACATGCTGAAGGCACCTCTCAGAGAAGGGTACTGACATGCCAGCCAGGATCCAGCAGATGCTCTTCACGCCTGTTGCCTTTGCCAGAGATTACCCCTAGGCAGACTGGCACCTATGGAGCAGGGTCACAAGCACAGGCCGGTGGGAACCCATTGTCATGCAGACCTGGGATGACCAGCAGTGGGTCCAGAAATTTTGCATGAACAAGCAGATGTTTGTGAAGGTTTGTGATCAGCTTGCCCCAACCTTCTGGTGCCACAACACCCACATAAAGGTGGCCATGCTGGTTCAGAAGTAGGTTGCTATAGACATCTGGAAGCTGGCTAACCCAGACTCCTACAGGTCTATGACTAACCAGTTTGGAGTTGGCAAATCAGCCGTGGGGGTTGTTATGGTGGAGGTTTGTGAGGCGATCAGGACAAAGATGTACCCAAAGGTGGTGAGCATTAAAAATGTTCCTGAAACAATTGCTGGCTTTCCGAGACTGGACTGCAACTGGGCCATTGATGGGACTTGTGCCTATAATTTGCCTTCTGCCAGGAACACATGAGTACATAAACTGCAAAGGCTACTACTTCTCCAGCATTATGCAGGCCTAGTCAACCACAGGGACAGATTTATTAACATTAACATGGAAGGGTGCATTATGCCAGGGTGTTCTGGAGATTGGGACTTTATCTTCATAAAGAAGCCTGAACACTATTCCCACCGAATGACATTGTTATAAATGGACTCACTGTCCCCACTGTTATTCAATGGGCTCCCGCTCACCCCCTGGTGCCATGGCTTATGAAACGGTATCCTAATATCAGAAGACCTGGAAAAAGAAGAGTCAACTACACACTGAATAGCTGTAGAATGGCGGTAGCATGTGCATTTGGCAGATTGACATCCTACTGGCGTTGCCTTCAAAACCATTTGGATGCCAGTATTGTCAAACAGTCTGCTTTATTGTGGCCTGCTGTATTCTGCACAATGTCTGCACGGAGATGGGCTGGATTTCGGAACCAATATGAACAGCCAGACAGTGCCTTTCTTGGCTGGCACTGGATCCACACATGCAGCAGAACTCAGGGATGCTTTGTGCGCCCACAGACCATGTCTGCACAGCCCGAGGCATGAGGGGGAATGCACCCGGATTTAAAGTTGTGCTGTGTATGGGTGTGGGGCAGCTGTGGATAGGTTGGTATTATGAATTTTGTAAAAAACTTTCCTGAAGTGTCTGGAGGTGTGTTATGCATTTTATAAATACTGGCCATGTAGTGCAATTCAGTTTAAGGCTTACTCTAATGACTGTTTTTAAATGTTTCTGAAATTAATTGGGACTGGGTATGTGATGATCTTTAATAAAGTTTTTGCCACTTTTAACATTGCATAGAATCAAATTTGTAACTGTAGCCTTGTGTGCAAAGTCAACACATCTTTACATACCAGCGTAAGAACCGGAAAGGCAGACCAGCTGCCGTCAAAACATATAACACAGTAACCAAACTCAGCACCAAACCAGTGAAAGGTGCATGTTACCAAATGACATGGACAACTATTTCTGGGTGCTTCCTAGCTCTCTGTTCTCCTTTGCCTTTCTGGTGCATTTTACGTGTGTGGGTCATGACTGTGTTGGAGTGGATGAAATCACAGGATACAGTTGTCTGTGCTGTGTGCTGTTATTCCTTGCCTGTGACATGGTCCAGACTTGCCCAAAAGCTGCATAGTCTGCAGAACATGATAGTATGGAGGGGACTCAGGATGTGGGGCTGGCGCAGGCGCTGATGGTGGCAGTTGGGCCTGCAGTCTGGTAGCCATGAGTGCTAGTAATGGCTTTCTTTTGCTCCCTGTCTTGCTCCTTACACCTGCAGTCATGCTCCATGAATCTCTCCACCAATTTCCCCTTGGCCTATGCATAAGGTTGCCAACTTTCTAATTTTTGAAAACTGGACTCCCCACCCCACCTCACCTCTTCCCCTGAGGTCCGCCCCCTGCTCCGCCTCTTCCCCCGTCACTCACTGCTCTTCCCGTCGCTCGATCCTCTCCATCTCCCTCCCCCTCGGCTGGGCTCCCTCTGCTCTGGGGCTGGGCCTGGAGCTGTAGCCTGAGGTGGAGCCCGCTGCCTGCCCACATGATGCAGGTAGGAGGCAGCCCCAGCTGAGCAGGGGCTGGTATGGGTTGATGACCCAGCACCTTCCCTTTCCCTCTCCCCCCCTGCCCACAATAATCAGACTTTTGGTGTCCAGTCAGAACATCTGACTGGACACTGCCAGGTCCCTTTTTTGACTAGACTTTCCAGTTGAAAACCAGACACCTGAAAACCCTACCTGTGCAGCCTCTCTCTCTCTTTCCACCCTTTTTGCAGCCTTATCCTAATATTCAGTCTGTTTGTTCTGGAACTCCATCTTGCTGACTCATTTTCTCTAGAATCTCACCTATCAGCTCATCTCGGACTCTCTTTCTCCTTGCCCTGAGTAGGTGGGTCTGTTCCCACAAGGTCCTGGTGCCATGTGTTTGCCTTGCAGAGGTGGAAGGGCCTTGAAAAGAAAGTGAAAGAGCACATTATTGTCTGACCATGCTAAAAAAAAAATCACATTTTGCACTGTATCAAAGGATAATTCAAAGGTGATACATTTGATCAATGGGCTTTATTTTATTCCCACACAAAAACACCGGCCCCATCAGACATTCTTTGGAGCATCACTGAAAGCCATTGTGGTTAAAAAAACACATGCAAAATTCAGTTTAAATGATTTCTATACCCCTCTTCATTTTTTCTGGGCAAAGCGGGGCTTATGGGGAGTCTAATCATTAGCCCTAGTTTTTCAATCTTTTCAGGCTTGTTTCAAAAAACAGTGTGGGCCCCATCTCATCTGGGACCATGAATATTGCAATGTATTTATCATAATTGCATAGTTACTGCCTGGTGTCACTACCAGGCAGAGTTAAGATTGTTTGATTGGTGCATTCCCACACATTACTACGTATGGCTTTCTTTTAAATTTAATCTTTCCTCAGAACCTCCAGGATTTGTAGTTCTTGTTTTTGAGATACTGATGACATAACTGTAATGATCTTATATCCTTAAATTACTACTATGTACTCTCCATCGTACCTTCATCTTAAACTATTTTTTGTCTTGGAATATATATATATATAAAGAGCAATTAGACTATGGTTGTATATTATAATTATAAATTATATAACTATATTATGCATATTCTTAAGTGCCTATATTATATTTCATATATATGGAGTGAGAGTCAAACATTTGATTAAAGCATTTTTTTGTGTGTGGAAGGTGGATTCTGGTTTTCAAAGCCTTGTGTACTTTATGTACGTGGTATAGGTTTATATCTAGGTAATTACAATTAGTATCAAAGTAGAAGGATAACTGAACCTCTGCTTAAGATTTGAAGGTCCCTCAGGAAACAGATGGCAGGGAGAACTGTATATTTCCATATTTTATTGTTTAATTTGTTTTAATTCCAAATGTATGAGGAGGTTAGACTTGGATTACGAAATTAGATCTGTCAAAGAAAAAGAAAAATATAACTAGATGAACAATGGAAACAATTCCCTAAATGGATCTAAAATCCTATGGTAGGTAATCTGATCTAATTTTTGCAGAAAGGCGAATGCCAGATGTTTGCTCCACTTTGATCTTAATAACACTTTAGGCTGCAGACAATAAGATTGGTTTTAAATTTATTGGCTCTTTGATTTCTACATTCTAATGCTTTTTAAATTCTTTACACAAGACAGATCTATATATAGGCAACTGGGGTGGCATCAGAAGTGTCAAATGCTTAAGACATTTATGAAAAGCTCCGCACAGAACCCTGTTTGGGCTTCTATGTATCGAAACAAAACCAAACTTTATAATACAAAGAAAAGTGACTATGGCTTGCACAAAGTGTTTTTTTATGTGAAGCTCTGAGTGTCGCATCTGTGGCACAGCTCCTTGTAGAACTTTCATCTTGCCAAAATATTAATAAAACTAAAACAATTATTAAAGCAACATTAAGCAGGAGGTGTTCATCAATATTCTTGCATGTGGAGTACAATCTACTGTAGATACTTAATCTCACCTTACTGTTGTGTTAAAAATTCTTTGTGTGTTCTAATGGTTAGTGTATTTTAAAAGGAGTGGTGCCATTGAGTGCTTTGAGAAATCATAATGTATGACTGGTCTTCCACTGAAATTGGATTCTGTCCCAGTCTAATGAAGCTGCTGATTTGCAAACACAGGTTGAATTGAAACCCAGGCTGATTTTTGAGTGCCCTTGTGGTTCTAGCCAAACATTTTATATAGCTTTAAGTCCATTATCAGTGAAAGCATATGGGAAACCATGATAGGGTAAAATTCTTTTCTTGAGACTGAAATGAGATGGATTTCTGAAAGGTATAAATCACAGGATATGTCTACACAGCACACAAAGCCTGGACTCTGACAGGTTTAAGTGCAAGCCTCCCTTCTAGACACAGAGAAATCAGTCTGACTTGGGCCAGGAACTCCTCTGGACTCAGGCCCATGGACCCTGCGGAGGAGGAAGAGATCAGAGCCTGAGTCCCATTGTGACCATGGTCAAAGTCCAGGCATGTTGCAGTGTGAATGCAACTCAAGTCTGGGTCTCCAGACTCGGGTCTGGAGAGTCTGCCAACACTATCCCACAATCTCCTTGAGCTGAGCTGAGCTTCCCAGATCTTCCATTCCAAAACTTCTTAGCTGCTTCCCAGGAACCAGCAGCAACCTCCTGGTTCAATGCAGCTGCTCTGTATTTAACCCTTCATTTCTAGGCAGACTGTTCAACTGGAAACACAGTTAACCCTCCCATGTATTAGTATAACCAACATTGCCTGCATCAAGCATGCTGCTAGCTAGCCAGAGAAACACAGCTGTGGTGTGGGGTGAGCAAGACATTCAACTTCAGCAAGAGCACAAGAAATGATCATGTCTACAAAACTATATTCAAGTGGCTGGCCATGTTGGGGATTGACCAGACAGCGACACAATGCAGAGAGCAAATCAAGCAGCTGAAGACAGTCTACTGCAAAGTTGAAGCTTCTAACAGCACCTCTAGCAACTCCCTGTCTTCCTGCCTGTAGCAGGTGGTTACCCGCTCCTTCCCTGAGGGGTTTAAAACAGCCCTGGAGGAGGGCTGTGGAAGGGCAAGATGCCTGAGCTGATTGGGAGGAAGCAGGCTCAGCTGGGGCCACACCCCAATCAGGGCCCAGCTGGCCCTATAAAGGCTTGAGCCAGGAGCTCAAGCAGACACACTCTCTCTGCATTCTGAGAGAGAAAGGCTTGGCTGTAGGGAGCTAGAGACAGGGTACCTGAGTGGAGCAGGACTGGGGAAAGGTTGAGGAGCTCCAGCCTGGAAAGCCCCAGGCTGTGGCCTAGCATAAGGCCAACAGGTACTGGGGGTTGCAGAGGGTAACCCAGGAGTAGGCAAAGGCAGCAGGTCCAAACCCAACCTTGCCAGTGATGAGTAGGCTGATACTGCAGTATGCCCAAGGGCGTGGGGGCTAGATGATGACTGGCAGTAGCCTTATACTGAGGCGAGGTGGGGATAGTGGGCAGGGGTTTCCCGGGGAGGGGAGACCCTGAGAGAAAGGGGTTACTGCCAGGGGGCAGCGCCCCAGATAACAGGGCACCGGGTCTGGGTGGGACACAGGGGGCCAAGCAGTAGTGGATCACCGGCCTGCAGAGGGCACTCTGGGCTAGAAATTGAGTTAATTCCCTGAGAGACTAGCAGGAGGCACTGCAGGGGTGAGTCTGCACTGTTACACTGCCACTTGTACAAGGAATTCACCTGGGTTCTGGGAATTCTAGAAATCACTGAGTCCATAGTGGTTCATGACCATCTGCTGAGTGGGGATGACACCCTTATAGTCCTCCCTTCTCCCTGTAACAAGCACTGCCAGAGAAGAGCCAGTTGTAGGATGACCACCTGTCCCTTATTTTAAAGGACCATCCCTTATTGCATTGATTTGTCCCTTAAAGGGGCCACCTATCCCTCATTTTAAGATGTATTAAAACTAGTAAGTACTATTTTAAACATTACATTGAAGCTTATGATAATTGCATTAAATATTTGAGGGCAGTAGAAATGTACACTTGAGAGAAAAATGTTAAGGGAAATGGGGTTTTGCCCCTTATTTTTCATGTAGCTTTCCCTTATTTCCATCCAACAAAGGCAGTCACCCTAGCCAGTTGCTGAATAAAGGACAGGAAGTGACCTGCTGCCGAGGCTGGTAACTGAAGCGGCTATGCCACAGCAGCACCTACAGCACATTCTAAGGCTGTACTCAGAGGAGCTGTTTGGGGATGACCCTGGGGAGCTGTCCGCTGCAGACCAGCATCAGAATACGTGTCGGATCCAGAGCTTGGTAAATTTCTGATGCCATGTTTATTGTTATTAATGTATGGATGAGAGGGATTTCCAGTTTATGGCCTATTATATTACTAATATGAGCCGGGGGTTTGGTATGCTTCCATTCATGTCAGAACCCACAGCATTCCTCTAGCGTCCTCCAACCCTTCCCCCCAAAGTAGGGATTCATGGGATGCAAAATGGATACCATGAAATAAGGAACTTAAACAAGCACTTATCATTAAATGTTTACTGATTGTTATAAGGGTAGCTTGGAGCTCCACAGTTAACAGCCTCATGTACCCCCTCCATCTAATACAGCACACCTGATAAATCGACCAGGCCTGCATTGTCCTGGGCTATAATCTATGTCAAAAAAAAAACCCTATTGTTTCAAATTGTTTTCCTCCTGGTGTCACTATTGATATTAGAGAGAGAGAGAGAGATTAGATAAAAATTATAACAGAGAAATAGATATTATTTTAACCTTTGTACTTTTGATCTGTCTTAATATGCATTGGAATATAACTGTTCCCATAAGGCATGCTTTAAAAAGGAAATGCAAACATGATCATGTAGAATTGTCTCTGTTGAATATTTAATGGGAGCCAGTGTCAATTATCTGCCCGATTCATCCCCAAACTATGCAAGTTACATCTGTATCACAGCAAGGAGGAGTTACAGCTTATTGCAACTTTGAAGGGTTTTTTTTAAAAATGTGAACCCAAGAATTCTCCTTTTATGTCAATATGTGGTTTGTTCTTCACATCTTGCTCTTACAGTCACTTAAAAGGGCCAGGTTATGAATTTTGTTTCCAATAATTTAGGAAAATAATTGAAGCATGATCAAATGACAATTAAAAATCCAGAACTTCTCCTTATAACTACAGTAAAAGCTAGGAGAGGAATCCAGGCAGCCACAAGCCACACAGTGTCTATGGGGGAACCTTATCAAAGTCACCAGACATATTCCCAGACAGCAAACACAGTACATTCTACTTCAAATGTTTACGTGAAGATGCCTGATGAAGTTCTATTATGAAGCTGTGCTACTGGACTTGGTTATTGCATATACATTGCTATGTGTTTATGGTTTTATTCTCAGAATTTGATGAGCAACATGTAAATACAGCTTATGTTTTTGAGGTCTATAAATTTCATTTTGGGAGGGTTATTTTTAGCAATTTTTGAACTTTATGTAGCTGTCCAAAAACTAGGGGTTTTCAAAGCACTCTTTGTATTTACTGTAATTACTAATGTATATGATGTCCTTTACTCATTACAGCGTATACGCTGTAAAAAGTAATTTCTTTGTAATGTTCCCTAATACTCTTTAGCATAGCACTGTTTCAAACAGCATTACGTTAATGTGCACTAGGGAACCTTTAGTGCACACCAGCAGGGTCTACACTGACAATTAATGTGTAACACTTTGTGTGTTGTAAAAATCACACCCCCCATAGTCCACATTACTGCTCTGGGTATACAAGCCTTTAGATACGTAGTAACTATTTCCAGTGTTTTTCTGCTGTTTATTGGACAAACACCAATTTCTTTGGGGTTTTGTTTAAAAACAGATAAAACACACCTGATTAAAATTGGTTAAGAATGAAAATCAGAAATCCTTCATGTACAAAAATGTGGTACTGGATTTTACTAGAGTTAGTCTTTCAGTTGAGACCTAAAAGCCAGGCCCTGACCACGTGTAGTCATTAAAGGTTTCTGGGCAGTGATTTTAGCCCTGGTGCCTTGACCAATTCCTGACATAAATAAATTCCTAAATTCCCCTGCAGTTTCTAGTTATTCTGCATTTCCCTTTAAAAACTTTGCATAAATTCATTCCAAGTGCAACTATTGGTGACAATTGAATTCAGGTGTCCAGAATCCTAGTCCTTCTCTCTTACCACAAAACTATGATGAATTCTTCCTATATATATTAAATATAATACTATTCTCCCTTAAGGATTCCAAAGAGCTTTAGAGACCATGTCATTCATTACTGAAATGCAAAAGCCACTTTGGCCCCCCCGTGCTGCTGATGCAAAGTTATTCCTGGCGTAATTCTAGTCCCATTTCTTTGCTTTTTTTCCCTGTGGGAAAATCATTTAGGGCTAGATAGAAACTTTAGGCTCAGCCACATGTAGGGGATGGTGCATAGTTGTGCCATCCCAGGAGAAGCACAATTTCTCTCATTGTCCCTTCTTGTTGAGGAGGAGACTAAGTCACTTCTCACCTTTATACAGGGCAGCTCTGCTGGCCAGCAGGTGGGGATTGAACCACAGTGTTGTCTATTCACCGCCCCTCTACACTCATTCATCTGGGGGAGTGTCAGACATGCATCTCCCACTCTTCCCCCATTGTCCAGAGTTGCAATCCAGACATCCTTAATGTGGCCATATGGTTTGGGAAGGCAGGAAAATAATTCTTACTCTAACCTTCTACCATGGCAAGTCGTCTTAGTGAGACACGACAGTAAACCTATGTGCCTCAGCTTCCAGATCTATACAATGCTCGCCACTGCTAAGCACTGTATGAACTATACTTGAAAGGTCCCATGTTAGTGCAAAGTGTATTATTAAATGTAATGTTTATTGCAACATAAATAATGCACCATCGTACCTTAGACATCCATTGGCTAAAATCAGAATGAATGGAAAAGGTTTCCTCTCCATTTTGCATCCTTTTCTAAAAAATAATTCAGCTCTGCAAATCTATTCCTGTAGCTCTATTGCTATCCAGCTGCACCCTGACCCAGACCCCAAAAGAGTCACATTGAATTTTAAACAAAAAAATTTATTATCCTGTTTACAAACTTTAAAAGCACAAAAGAACTATGGGAGAACTACAGCACACAGGAGAATTCAAAGTTTATACAAAACAACCATCATCACACAGTCTAATGTGCGGATGCACACATGGGGCTCCATCAACTCTCCACTGATGACCAGGTTCTTCCACTTTTGGAATTGGAATCCAGAGCATCTCATACCCAGCTCCATCTTCTGTTCTAATCATGAGACAACACTTTTCCCTGTGTGCTGGTGCCCTCTAAAGCCCCAGTCTACATCTCGGTCATAATGGTGTATTTTTGAACATACCAATGTAATTCGATTGAGCCACAAGCTACATGACTGAAACTTATTATCACCACCAACTGTTCTGTGATCCATGTTAAAAGATACTCACCATCCCTGAATCCAGTAGGATTGCACAGGCATTGGGATTGACCTACTCCCCCACACTTCACTGTGGGCAAGCGTGAAACAGATTGACAGGTAAAGCTTACATTGCTACTGGTCATGTTCTACCCACTCCAAAGGGAACATAAAGGAGTCCAGCCTCCATGGCTGTAAGTCTGGTACCTTTCCCTAGAGCAAAATTTCCTTTTAAAGTTTTCCAGGCCTGTCCTTAGGGTTCAGCTTATATGTCCCTATTTACAGTTCTTAAAGTGTTGGCAAGTAGGTACGTTGCCAGTACTGCATATACTTTGTAAAAGATATGGGGTGAAATCAATGGCGTTAGCACCAGCCTGAGAGTGGAGTAATGTTGTGCTGAGGCTGGCCCATGTCTATCTCTAAAGCCTCAGCATTTCAAGTTTGATTTACAGTTTTGAGCTGTCGTTGTAGAGTTTACAAGGGAAAAAGTGTGAATAAGGATTGAGATTTTCCTTCTATAAATTGTTGAGGGGCGTGGGGAAGTGACAGATCTCATTTAAAGACCTTATTGAAGTAGCCGTGGTGAATGATGGTGCCATTGCTTGTCTCACTGTCAGAATTTAAGACCTTTTTTAATTAGAAGAAACCACAGAAGTCAGAGATCAGTACAACAGACCCAGAGCGAGCTGGAAACTTAGGGAAGTGGAAAAAAGGAAACCAAAAGAAATGGACTGAAGAAGCTGTTTTATTTATTTAATAGTAGTTAAATTGACATATAAAATGCTGGGTGTGGGGGGAGAGAGAGTCCAATTCTATTCAGTTGCAAAATTATTAGAATTTCATTTTAAAACGAAATTTTGTTTCATGAGACTGAGAATAAAAACTGCAGCCTTAGGTTATATAGTCAGTTGGGGGAGGGAAGGTTAGACTAAAGCAGACATTTAAATACATATTGTGGTAGATATTACATATCTTGTATAATTGTAAGTCAGCAGAACTTTTTAGTCCCAAGCAGTAACTAGCAATTCACAAAAGTCTGTTGTATAAAATTTACATTTGATTTTGCCTAAAGAGGGGGGGGTCCTTTGTGCTCTTTGCATAGATAACTGACTGTTCCTTTATGTACCTATTAAAAGCTTCACAAATTTTGCTTCAAAAAGTGTTAACCTCTAAGGAATGTTAAATAAAGGAGCCAGAAACATCTAAGGCTTTGTCTGCTGGCTATGGAGTGTAGGGACTTAGGCCCAGATCCTCAAAGGTAGTTAGGTGCCTAACTTCTGATGAGGAGTTAATCTTTGAGGATATGGTCCTTAGCAACCTAGGGTGAAATCATGGCCCTATTAAAGTCAATAGGAGTTTTGCCATTGACTTCAATGGGGAGGGGGCAGGATTTCACCCCTAGCTATGTCTCTGTTCACTGAACAGAAACAATAACTAGTTTAAAGCTTTCAGCCAGGTTTCAGAATGACTTTTTGTTTTCACCAACTCGGAAGAAGTCATTTAAAGGAAAACAAGCCCCCTATCATATCAATGAAAAAAGCTTTGTATTAATAACATTAAATATCCATATTTTTCTAACTATTCACATTCCACACAGTGGAAATTTACCTCCTGTAACTCCAGATTTTAGTTTTTAAAATCCACGCAGAACCGCAAAGTCAGAAGACGCCAGATCCAATGTGTACAGTTTAATAATATGAATCACTGATTTGCAATCTTAGTGTTACAGATGGCGCTGTTGTGGATCTTACAGTAAAAATATATTAAATTCAGAAATGTAGGATTTGACCAATAACTGTGTGATACCTTGTGTAATAGCTGTGGCTTTTAAATAAATGATTGCACAGATCCTGTATTTGTGATATGCTAATGCTGTATTTTCCCTTTTGGCATAATAATAGAATAATTGTCTTTCTCAGAGTCCAGATGTATAAAAATACTTTGTGGATTGCTCCGAAATTAAGGCCCTATCCTCTCCTCTGTTGTGAAACAGAGAATATGAGGAAGCACAGTTGTCCAAATATTGCCAGTTGTGGCCTGTGCATACAGAAGAAGAGAAAAGGCACCTCAATGGCAGGCTGTGTCTCAGACTAGAAGCCTCTCCACACAAACCCAGTGGGCCTAATTCTCTCTCTCTCTCACTGATTTTATATGAGGGTAACTTTAGAATGGAATTTCTACCTTCACTGGGGTTACTCCTGATGTATGGCCCAATCCTGATCCCAGTGACATCAATAGTGGCAGAAATAGGCCTTTTTACTGATGTGAGATCAGATTGAAACTTATTGCTGGGGATGCGCTCAGAAGCAGCCATTCTACGTGGCTTGTTTCCTCCTTCACCTGGCTGGTAAACACTGTGAAATTACTGCTTGTGGAAGCACTCTGTGAGATAGGGCTGGGGAGGGCGAAAGCTGCTGAGTGAGTGAGGAAGTGAAGATTAGGGTGAAGTGGGGAGTGGCTCACCTTCTGTACAGCTGTACTGGAATCTCTAGAGTCTCCTGCAAGACTTTCTGCACTCCCTAAGGGGAGAATGCCAGGATAACCCCAGAGGTGAAGCCCATGGAGTTGTAGGAGTTACTATTCCCCACCCATGGCTTTTTCTCCAGAAGGGGAGCATTTAGCCCTTAATTTTCAGGAAATTCTCTTTACTTAGTCCAAATCCTGTTTAAATGCAAGACTGTGGCAAAGGATATAAAAAGCAGATTATTGCTGGCAAGGCTCTGCATCTCTTCTTTTCAATGAACTGCATGCCTGTGGCAGAGCTAAAATAACAATAACAATGCAATGTTTACTAGTCATGCATGCCATGTCTTTTGTCTCTTGTGTGGTTATTGCATTTGCAGTCACATGATGCTTGTAATTTTTGCTTTGCTCTTTATATGCTAAATTACTGCCATTTTGTGCTTGATGTTGTGTACTGAGATTTTTTTGTGATTGGTACATTGTGTGTGTGTGTGAGAGAGAGAGAGAGAGTGTACAGATACACAAAATACATAACCTCATTGGGTGCACATATATACTCACATATGTAGATAGAGACTGTATATATACATATTACATGTACAGTACAGACACATACATAAATATATAAAGCAGCTGATATCTGAATTACAAGACCATAAATAAATCAAGAGGATCTAGTGACATAAGAATGGATCTTAATTGATTTAGACTGTTATTAGAATTCAGGAATGAATTCCTTGTTTGTAATTTCTTTTAATTTTATATAACAAATGGATTGGTCTATAAATTAAAGCAAAAAAGTAGCAGAAGAAAATGTCTCCTTATTCCTTTGTGTCTCATCTTTTCTCTCCTTCCTTCTCCTACTCCCTCCTATCCTTTTCCTCTCCTTCCTGCTAACTCTTGGCCTTCTTTTTCCTTCTAGCTCCCTTGGGTTATGTTTTCTCTCTGTCTGTGTCCTGGTGGTTCTTATCTTCCCCCCACCCCCGTCCTCCCAGCAACGCTGATTTTTGAAAAAAAAAGAAAGGCATAATAGAAATCATTGGTGGAAGTGTGGCTTTTAGTGAGGTTTCACCTATGGCTGCACCTCTTAACGTTGGTTATTTCAAATTTAAGATCAAATTCATGCTTGGAAGCTCCTGAATGCCTCCGATTTAATATTTCTTTTCATATTGTGAAGGTGAATAGTATGGTCTCCAGTGAAGCATTAGCAAAAGTCACAGCTGCACTGAACTCAGCAAGCAGGGAGAATGTGAGTGTCTGCTAAGGGTCCTAATTCATAGATGTGATATTGAACCTTGTGTTTACAGGCCTTCAGTGATATTTCACACGAATTTAAATGTTTTTACTCTATAGTGAACATTCATATACTTCTGTATAGATACGCAGTCAGTCTCTCTCACACTCAAACACACACACTCACACACACACACACACACACACACACACACACACACACACCATGTTTTGGGTGATTCACTCTGGTTCCTGTCAGTTGTGTCCAGCCACGCAGGTATGATAGTTATGTCACTCACTCTTATTTAACCTGGCAATGATGATTGCCTATGCCTGGAGCATTGGTGTAATAATATTCTGCAGAGTCTAGTCCAAATCTATGGATATACACCGACATTCCTTGACTCGCGTGATCCTCTTCTTCTTTCTAGGGGGCTGAAGTTCAGGGCAATTGAGTGTAACTGTCATAGTGGTGAACTTCTTAGGTTTGCAGAAGGAACAGGACTGAAAGGAGCCTTCCTCTTTGCGGACGTGCCTTGGGATGTAGAAAGAATTGCACTGGCCATAGCAGAATCTGTTGATAATAGTATGACTATTGCAGCCTTCTTCGTGGATGGTTTGTTTGAGGGGCTGAGTTTTACACCAATCCCGCTTAAGATACTTGCGTTCAGTGACGTGTAATGCTTCCTGGCTAGACTCCAGCACCTCTTCGGCGGGCATTGGTGTGCCAGTTCCCCGGTCTCTGTGCCTTGAACCTGGCTGCTGCTTTGTCTGTGTCTGCTCTGAATCATTGGGCTGATCTTTGTCGGGAGGAGGGATGGCTCCCTGAGACCCACGGTTCTTCTTTCTCCCCTCTGCTGTGGGTAACAGGAGTCCAGCTAGAAGAAGCAGACCACCAACAGCATACACTGTGCGGATCATCCTAGGTAGGGGACAGTGAGGAAACAAAACACAATTGTGGATTTCATATGAAATCTGCAAAAGGCAAGTGTACAATATCTCCTCTGGTCTAAGAGAAAAGTGTATTAGAGAGGAGAGGTACCCAGCCTTTAATAGCTGGAGAGACACTTTAGCATTAAATGGAGTTGCAGAGAGCTACAAAATAGTGATCCCATTTCAAAAGTCTCTAGGTCAGTCTGGAGAGAGTCTAAGGGCAGGTCTACACTACGGGGCTAAGTCGACCTAAGTTACGCAACTCCAGCTATGTGAAAACCGTAGCTGGAGTTGACAATTGTGTGTAGCGTATATCGTTCACTTCCTCTCCCCAAGTACATTACACCAGTTTAAGTGGCTTGATTCTCCTCTCTCCTCACACCATTTTCACTCCAGTGTAACTCCATTTACTTTGATTTACGCTGGTGTAGGAGAGGAGAATCCGGCTCAGAAATGCTACACTTGTTTAAACTCGCTTTTCTTAGCAGAGTATAAATCTACCCCTTACACAAGCCTCGAACTTTGGCCCACTGAGTGAGAGTGTAATGGCGTCTAGGTTGGTGTAACTCAGAAGAGAGACCAGTGTAACGTGAAAAGCAACTAAGGTTCTTCTGGCTCTTTGGCACGTTGCACAAACAAACAGACTCCTTTGCACAATGGTATGAGAGGCTTCATACCAGAGAATTTGGGCCAGTTTGCAACACTTGAGGAAGTGCACCGGTTGCACCAGGTCGCAGGCGTGGGAAATAAAATTTCTAAAACTCAAGCCAGGTCGCTCAAGGGGTGCATATTTCATTTCTGCTGGGGGTAAACCCCCTCTGATTGGGTGCTTTCCCCACTTGCCCACCTCCTGAGGAAGAGCAGCCAATCAGGGCTGCTGCAGGAAGCAGGCCAAGCTCTTCCACCAGGAGCCAAAGCTGCTCTTACAGGAGGGGATTGATAAGGGGTGAGCAGAAAGAGCCCGGCAGCTCTGTTCCCTTCTTCCCCCGCCTCTTGGAAGAAACAGGATATCTCCTCTCTGCTCCTCCTCCTCCTCCACCTCCCCTAGCCCTCCCTGCAATACTTGAGTTGGGAATGGGAAGAGGGGTTAAACCTCTGGAGTTGCAGGAGGAATAGATGTGAGATTGGGGTGGCATACCTGATGGGGGGGGGGGAGCAAAACAAATGTGGGGGCAGAATTAATGGAGGGCAAGGGAACAGAACTGATGTGAGGCTGGAATGTGCAAAATTGGTAGAAGCTGATTTGGGGGCTGAGGGTAGAATTAATTGTTGGATGGGGAATGGGAAGATGTAGGGGTGATAAGATCTGCCCCACACACTTTTTTCAGACCTCTTTAAGCTCTGGACGTTGCACTGATGTGACTCAGTGTCATGATGTATCACGCCTTATCTCCCCTCCCTGTGTCTGATGGCACAGGTATCTTCCCTCCCTTCTACCAGCTTCTGAAGGTCTCCTTTCTATCTAACCTCTCCTAGTGGCTGGATCAGGTGTGGATAACTCCCTTACTTGCCCCAGAGCCTTTTTGCCACATGTCCCAGGTGAAGCAACTGCCATACCTCCCTTCCTCCAATCCATGAGCTCAGCACTCCCCATATTGTATCAGGGAGTGGTAGGAGCACTCCTGTGATGATTGTTTCACATGTTCTGCCTGAGACCAAGACAGATCAGATAGCGAACCAGTCAGACATTATGAGAGCTAGCTACAGACTGAGAATCACAGCCATAAAACATGCATGTTAATTTCTTAGTCCCTGGCACTTTCCAAAATTGCACAAAACATTTACATTATGATGATCACAGATGTCCCTGATTGAAAAAATGAAAGAGGTAGAGTTAGGAGTCGCTGGGTTTGGGAAGATGTTATGACATATAGACTTGCTTATGGTTCTAAGATATTATTTTAAGTGTTTTTTAATAAATTGTTAATGTGCCCAGAGATTGAGATAGCTATTTTGCCTAAGTGCATTCACTTTATTCATTTAGATTAATGTATCAGTGTGTGCTTGTGTTTGAAAGGAACTTCGTACATAAATAGATTGAAATACAACAAATATAACACCAAGCTTAGCATTCTTGATTGATCCTACGGAGAATGTAGAAGGGTTGCTTTTAATATCTAAATGAAATACTGAACAAGACATGCAGTTTTAATAACCTTAAGGGTCTGACACAAACCAACAACACTGACAAAAAAACCTGGGAAATTCTAATTGAAGGTAACACTACATAATTTCAAGTGTCAACTTGGACTGAACATGTCCTGCCTTTTTTCAGTTTGTATTACAACCAAAATGTTATTCAAACGGGTTTCTTTTTGAATTTAGTTTCCATGTTTGGTCTTTAAACTAATTTAAAAGAAGACTGGTTATAAAACACTCTGTTTTCTCAGGAGACCAGAATGACTCCATCCAGGGCTGTTCCCATCTGTTGGATGACTGTGTCCACACTATAATTAGACAGTATTTTTAAAGTGTTTGTTATTTACTCAGTATGGTGCTAGAACCTTAAAAAAATAATAGCCATCATTGCATAAAACAGAAAAATCACATGCTAGTTTCTAGGCAGCACAAGGAACTTCAGGTATTCATTTAGTGTTCCATTGTTCAATTGGTTATTGCCAATGTGCATTTCCTAAAAAGCTGAAGCATTGTTTTTGTTTTTTAAACTTGTCATCTGTGTGTCACTCCCCTTCCTCCTCCCTTTCTAAAAGGCCCTTTGAATGGCAACCTGTGAATGGCTATTCCAGTCTGTCATATAGGGCCCAGTCCTGCAAACAATTACTACCAAGTGTAGTTGTTTCCATCAGTGGTAAGCACTACAGCCCAGGTTCAAGAAAGCATCCTTATTCAGAAAGCATTAAGGCTGTACTTAAGGAAATGTAAGGTAGTAATTGTTTGCAGGATTGTGCCCCTCCACCCTCAAAGGATGGAAAACACTTTGTACATATTTAAAAGGTAGATTGGGTCATCATGAAAATTATTGACACAGAGAAAACATTTTTCAAAATTCAATGTATTGGCCACTTCAAAAAACAACTCAGAATAATAAAAATGAATGTGATCATTCGGGGCTAGATTGTGCCTTAAACTGCACCATCAGAGGAGTAGCCTGGGTGTGGGGGGAGATTGTGACCTTGCTTATTTAGTAAGGACTTCACTTACAGCCCTTGAAAGGGTGCAATTTATTTCCCTCTAGGCACCCACCCATCTCTGCTTGGGGTGTGTGGATCTATGACTCCACCCACTCTTTGCCCTGTCCACTTCCTCCACCAGGGTTACATCTAAAGTGCAGCTCCTACATTCTACACGAGACCTGGACCCAAGATAATGCCCACATGCAGGGGATTATTCATCTGCATGGCCCCATGATATAGGAACAATGTAGTCCTTTATGAACCAGAGCCTTATCAATCTTAAATTTTGTAGAACTTTAAAATTCTATACTGCAAAAAATTACAAGTGACATTGTGCAATGAGGTAGCCAGATTGTTTCATAATTGAAATGTGATCAAGCAGACAAAATCTCTTATTAAATAAAGATCCTGCTTCCTGGCATACCATAACTTTACCTTCTTGTCTACAATGGGGCTTATGTGCACATGGGATCAGGCCCATACATCTTGAATGCCAAGTTTCTGCAAAATGTTCAAGAGCAAGTTATGTGACATTCTGGGTATTACAGAAACACTGGCAGAATCAGAAACGTGAACTGAAAAATCTCCTTAACAATTCAGTAAATACAAACTACAAATATGAAGGCCCAATCCAACTCTCATTGACTTCCATGGGAGCTGGCTCACCCCTAAGATCCAATAGCATTAAAATGACTAACAAAATTCCTGAAAATCAATTCCTCCTTTACTTAACTGCCAAGATTCAAGTTTAGAGTTCTGCTTTTCATCTGTTCAGGTCCAATCCTAAAGCCAGCAGAGGCTTTGTATTGTCTTCAATGGGAGCAGCACTGCGGTCCAATAGTAATAATATTTTACACTTATATGGTGCTTTAGATTTTCTAGAGGCTAGGCTCTAATCACCCAAGAAGATCAAGGAGTTTAATGAATTAGCAATGGCATCAGTTAGAAGAAACATAAAAGCCCTTCCGTTTCATTATTAAAAAATATCTGTGAGTTTTTAGTTTATGGATGCTTTCTGCTATTGATTAAGGATCTCAAACAGTCAAATTTAAAGGCATTTTAATTCCATTGTGAACTCCTACACTATAATAGTACTGAAGTATTACTACAATGCAGCTTGCTTAAAAATGTTGGGTAAAATCCTGGCTCTAATGAAGTCAATGCCAAACTTTCATTAACTGAATCTAATGGGAGAATATGGTGGGAAATTCCCAAAATGTATTTCCATAAGATGCAGGGGTGCTGGAACAATTTGTATAGTAGGGGTACTGAGAGCTATTGAACCAAACTGCAAACCCTGTATAGAATGGAAACCACTTCAAGCCAGGGGGTGTGGCAGCACCCCCTGCACCCCTATTGCCAGCACCTATGATAAAATGTGATTACATATATTTACTGACTGATCCTCATAGAGTATCCAAGGAAACAATCAGATCCCAATTTCTTGGCTATTATGCAAATTAAGGAGGTTTGTACCACCACCTGCGTCTCCAAGGAGCAAAATATTTTTTATTCACGGTTTATTATATGAAGTATAGTAATGTCCTAATGCACCTGTTTGAAGTACAGGAAAAGCAGTGGAAGGGACAATCCACAAAGAGAGAGAATATTTACCAAGGTTAGACTAACAAAACCAACTTCTGTTTGATGGGATTTCAGATGCATTAAAATGGCAAGTAACTCTTGGTGAGTAAGGTGGTAGGGAAACCACTCTACAGAATGCCAATCTATTTTTCTGTCAATTATTGTAATGGAAATGGAGAATAATACAGAAATTAATGATAAAACTGAGTGTCTTTGAAAATCCCACCCTTGATCTATTAAACTACAGTCCCGTAGGAAATCAGGACTAAAACTCCATGGTGTATCATTAGTATGCGCATGGGCCAGATCCAGACTTGCCTTCCCCATGGGAGTAGTCCCATTGTTTTCAATAAGACTATGCCTGTCAGTGAGGCTAGTGGGATTTTGCTCCACATCCATCGAAAGTGCTGATGTGGTTTTGCGGTAGTAGACAGTAATACATATTCAAAGGCTGGTGCTAGGGAAAGCCTTGCACAATTCTGGCTTGCATAGCAAAGACAAAAACAAATATCCTAGCACAGCTAGTGTCTGAGCTCTAGGAAGAACTAGAAACATTTGAGCATGAGTGCTACTTCTTATTTATACACAGCATCAGCTGTGTGTGTTTTGGATACTTCTCAGTAGCCTACAGTCGAGAGGGAAGGGAATGCCAGAGATTGATCTTCTAGTTACCAATATCAGTATGTAAAATCCAAAGGAAGCTGGGGCTAAGTGTGTGTGTGTGTGTGTGTGTGTGTGTGTGTGTGTGTGTGTGTGTGTGTGTGTGTGTGTATAAAATAATAAACTAAACCCAAAAAATTTTAACAGGCCGCATGGCCACATACATTGTTGAGCTCCCCGTTCATTTTATAAATCTCCATGCCATTGGAGTGGAAATCTAAGAACAATATATCTGCATTTTATCCATATTGAGAACATTGTTGATTAACAAAATAAGACTCGCTGTGCACAATGGTAGCTGGATGCGGGGGGAGTTTATCAGGAAGAGGCTCTCTGTGTTAGTTACATACCCGGACCTGGGTCTTATGGTAAAGAGAACAGTTTTCGGATGCAAAACACGAAGTGATGCTATAGGCTTCCTTCAGCAGGGCACCCTTTGCTTGCCGGCTTCCCGAGCAGGGAAATGGTCTGCTGCCGCACTGTCCTATCAATCTACCTTCCACACGTGTAAGACCCCACCACCATAGTACCTAGAGTCCTAGCCGAGCCTTGATGCAACTAACTAAAACCCCGCTCGCAGTCAGCTTCCCTCCTCACAACATCATTGGGGGGCGGGGGTTGTGGGAGAAATGTTTGTGATACACCCGGCACTGAAGGTATCCGTTTTCGCCATGTTCTCAGCTTGTTGCAAATTAAATGATCCACTTTAACATCACGCCCAGTGGCTAAGCAGCAGACTCGGACAAAACTTCCCCGTGTTGTTTCGAAGGGAGCTTTGCTCCTCTACTTTGTAATCTTTTTAAAAACAGGCCTGATACTTATGAACTATGCTGGGTCCGTCGAGTCTATACATATAGTTGCTGACGGGATAAACCATTAGAAACATGGCGATGGAGGAACAAACCTCTCCAATGAAACAAATCGCGCCAGGGAAATGGTGAAGCCAGCCCCTTCCCGCAGAAATACTAGCAGGGGCAGCCCTTGTGCGCAAAGCAGAGCTCCCGGGGTGACCAGCATACAGGGGCCGCATCCCTGAGCTATGCTTAGCGGAGATGTGTGGGGACCAGCGCTAGAAGAACGCGGGGTTTCCCCTTCAAACCTGTTCCCTTCCCTAGCGGTGCAGAAGAGCGAAGGCTGGAGCCGTCGAGCTCAGCCTGTCCCGGAAAGGTCCAGGTTTGCACTAGCCGCTCTTTCGCAGCACTTCCCAGGAGAGGCTTTGAAAGCGCCTCAGACCTGGTACCCTGGGGCCTACGCAGGGCAGGTGACTGGGTTCCGCGCGGGGGGGTTACTCGCAAGGAGACTCGCTGTTAGTGGGGCTGCAGAGCCGGGTGTGAAATCAGCCCGGCTGGAGTCTGGCAGGAGGCGCAGGGCCCGGGAAAGGCGCAGGGGCAGCAGTGGGCTCACCAAGCCAGCAGCGGAAGGGAGAAGAGCGCTCAGCTGTGACCAGTGCGCGTCCTGGGCAGCCGTAAGCCGGGGATAGCAGACCGGCCCGATCCTGCGCTCCGGGCGCAGCCAGCGCTTCCCTAGCAGATCCGGGTGGGCCGGGCGTGCAGCACCAGGGCCCAAGCGGTCGCCGGCTTTTCTGCACGCGGGAACCTCAGCGGGGCTCGGTTTGGATCAGCGCGGCGGTCCGCAGAGGGGTGATAACAGAGGCCGCTGGGCTAGAGCCAGCGCGCAGAGAACTGGCAGATCTGGGAGCTTCCGCGTGGGACTGTATTGGTGCTTGTGTGTTAAAGTGCCCGGGCTGGCACATTCCCCGAAAGAGGCAGGAAAGTCGCCAGGGCAACAACAACAAAATGCCCAGGTCCCAGCATCCCAGCTTGGGCTAGGGAGCTTTGGGCCGTGCCGTGCTTCCGAGCGGCGAACGCCCTCCCCGAGCCCGCCCCAGGCAAGAGCCGCTGTCGGGGGAGGAGACGCAATGAACAGGGACAGGGATTCCGCGTGTCTTCCCCGGCCCGCTGCTCTCCAGCTCCGCGCTAGCTAGAAGGGTCGCACCACCGAAACCGCAGGCGTCTTACGGCACCTTTGGGGGCTACGGGAGGGCTTCTGGGCGCGAGGTATTCAATCCTACAGCCCCCGGAGCTTCCTGCTGCACTAGACGGGCTAATGCAAACACTCCCTCTGCGGGCTGCATCTGCCCCGCCGAGCTCTCCTGGGATCTCTTCCAGTCCGGCTGAGAAGGGCAGGCCAGCCTTGAAATTGACACTTATCTTTTATCCAGGAGTGTTCAATGGAGACCATCCTTCCAGATCCCTGGAAACTGTCCCACCCCGAGCCCGGCTCGCCTGGGATCGCGGCTGGGGCTGCGGCACAGGGGGGTGGGAGCCCTGGTACCTGGGAGCCTCCAGCCAGGATCAGTGATTTCCCCCCAACCTCCCTCCCTCGTTTTCAGTCAGTCCTCGCAGATGCCGAACTGGGATTTTGCTGCATGTCTGGTGGGCGCCGAATCCAATTTGCTGGGAATGATGCTGTAGGCGGAGATGACAGGCAGAGCTAATTGGGCTTTTGCAATCCTTATGTTTGTCTAGGGAGATAAATATAATAGCGCCCTAATCTCAAGTATTGAGAGTGGAAATACCTTTCTGTCTGCTCCACTGCATCTGAGCTGGGGGGGAGGGGGCGGGAGGCTGTGTCATTCCTCGGAGGGGCTCTTTGCAAAATCAAAGGGCTCAAGAGTTTTGCAAGACAGCAATTAATTAAGGACTATTTCTTTTAAAGAGAGGGAGAGCGATTGGGGGGACGGGGCGAAAGGGAGAAAGAGACTCAATCAAACCAAAAATCAGAGAAGTGGCTAAATAGAGCACCTGGGCCAAATGTATCCCTGGCGTAACTCCCCTGAGGTCAGTGCTGTTACACCGGGGATGGGCTAGCACCGAAGTTATCACCTTCTTGTCTCTTAAAGAGCCTGACCGTTTTCATGTCCCCGGAGGAGCCCGTATAAAGAGAGATCGGTAAGAAATAATCGCCCCACTCACCTGCTCTGCCTGCTGCTCCCCCTCCTGTGCGGTCTGTGGTCAGCGGGAGCGGTGAGGTCTCTTGCTCTACACAGGTCTCTTACCTGCGGTGGGTTACTTTGCTGGCCGGCTAGAGGCTGCAGTGGGGTAGGAGCCTGGAGGGAGCTGCCAGTGAGTCCATATAGAGGGAGTCGCGGATCTTGATTACAAATTGCAGCAGCGCCGAGCTGTCTCCCATTTAAATGTCTGCCAGCTGAGATCTGCTCTCCAAGCCCCTCCAGATCATTGGCCAAGCGCCTCCAAAGATCGTGTTATCCGCCCCCTTTAACGCTTCCATAAACTTCCACCAGGGAAAGCTTTCAGTCATCTCCAGATAAACACTCGGCTACTTTCCTCTTTCAACAGACTCGGTGCTAAAGGTCACCCCCAAGGAATTGTTCTTGGAATGCACAGAAAATCAGATTTTCCACCCCCATTAAAGTCCGATATTTAAGAAGAGTTAAATATTAAATCCCCCCTTCCGTTCATAGTGTATTGGGCCAGTAACTGCATGGAAAGCGGTTTGCACACACGATCTCTTCTCCATTAACACAAAGCAGATAGAGTTAGGGGGGGTGTCTATCAGCTAGAACATTTGCTGTTAGTTTCTAATCTGGTCTAGTTAGGAGGGGATAGATCCAGCAAGATTTCTGGGTCTCAGCATTGCAATAACATGACATTTCTGAGGTTTGTCCTTAGCAAATATGCCCGGAGTTATGTAGCTTGGGTAATAATTTGGGGGGTGGGGGTTAAAGCATGTGAATCACGATCCAATATCAACACTAGTAGATCTTTATCAATGAAAGGTTTTATCCCTGCAAGAGCCGTGATACCTCCTTGTCTTTTCACAGCCAGGGGGGTGTGTGTCTCTGACTAGTGAGGTAGCTTTCAGAGGCAGATGTTTGCGTCTACAGTTATTCTGTGCTGCACGGGAAAGTAGAAAGAGAAAGAGTCCAACGTCTCCAGATTATAATGAAACTAAATGCTAATAAACCTAGCGATCAAGCGTTCCCTTTTAAAACACCATTTCAGAAGGGGAACGTCTGCCGTTGCATGCAAAATTCAAAGCTGTGTATTCTCTGGTCAAGCCGAAGTCCCACGGGAAGGAATATTTTCTTAAAATACTCAGATTGACGAAATGTCCATATCGCTCCTATAATATTGTAGATACAGAAGGTAAACGCCAAAAGCTGAAGTTTAGCTCACACTTATTACAGGCAAAAAAACCGACGGGAGTTTTGTTTGTCTAATGAGTTCAGGATCCAAGCCCTTTGTACACAGTGTTTTGGGGGTTTTTTTTAAAGCACAAATAAATGTAAAAGAGCCCCACTCCGTTTTAAGGTAACTTGACAGAAGTATAGTCTATCAAGTTTATGTTTGTTTTCATTGGAGAGATGGGGATAGATACATAAACCAGAGAAAGAGCCTCACCTTTTCAATCCAAATAATCGAACTGTTTATATGATTAAAACGGTGAGCCAGAGAGATGGGGACTATTTATTAAGACAAAAATCAGCAAATATCTGTAGTCTCCCTAGGGTACATAAGTAATCAGGATAGTTAAGCACAGTCTTAACTACTCTCTCTTCCCTTCCCTGGACATGTTAATCCCAAGGGTTATACAACTACAGTACTGTGAGAGAACGTTCATTGAGAACAGGCGCAATCTCTTAAATACCAGTTGACCTGGTTCACTAATTAAAGGGATAAGTATCTGGCCCAGTTGCTGCTCCCAGAGAATGGGGTTAGTTCGGCCAAAACCATAACCTCCGACTCTTTGCTCACGAACTGTTTCCACTGGAACTCAAGTGTACACGAAAATAACTAGAAAGTCACTAGCACTATCACAAGTGGCATGTTCATGGACAGACGCCTAGTGACTTCAATGGGGTTTGGAACAGTCCCACACCAATAAAAGGTTCTCTTGTTCTCTCTCGCTATATATATTTGACACTCTCCCTCTCTTAAAATAATTGTATTACTTTAGGAAATGTCAGAATTGGGGGAGGTGGGAGAGGCAGCAGAGGGATAGAAACTCAATTTTCCAGGGCAGCAGTCACTTGCCTTCACCATGAGGCAATCCCCTGCCTCCTTCACTACTGCCCGCCTTTCACCTTCTGTAATAAAATGAGATAAGGATCCAATAGACACAACTTGATTTACCCCGTGCAGAACAATCCTTTGCCCTGAATGAGGCAAGGGTCCTGGGCGGGAGGGGGGGGAAACAGTATGTGATCATGTAATTAAAAACTGTAGCTCAATAACGTTCTTTAAATATAGTTTTGGGTGTTGTTAAATTTCCTATGCTTTTAAAAAGCAATCTGAAAAAAACAGTGATTCTATCATGTTGGCACCCACGTGGTTCATCAGATCATAGAATCATAGAATATCAGGGTTGGAAGGGACCTCAGGAGGTCATCTAGTCCAATCCCCTGCTCAAAGCAGAACCAATTCCCAACTAAATCATCCCAGCCAGGGCTTTGTCAAGCCTGACCTTAAAAACCTCTAAGGAAGGAGATTCCACCACCTCCCTAGGTAACCCATTCCAGTGCTTCACCACCCTCCTAGTGAAAAAGTGTTTCCTAATATCCAACCTAAACCTCCCGCACTGCAACTTGAGACCATTACTCCGTGTTCTGTCATCTGGTACCACTGAGAACAGTCTAGATCTATCATCTTTGGAACCCTCTTTCAGGTAGTTAAAAGCAGCTAGCAAATCCCCCCTGTTCTTCTCTTCTGCAGACTAAACAATCCCAGTTCCCTCAGCCTCTCCTCATAAGTCATGTGCTCCAGCCCCCTAATCATTTTTGTTGCCCTCCACTGGACTCTTTTCCATTTTTCCACATCCTTCTTGTAGTGTGGGGCCCAAAACTGGACACAGTACTCCAGATGAGGCCTCACCAATGTCGAATAGAGGGAAATGATCACGTCGCTCGATCTGCTGGCAATGCCCCTACTTATACAGCCCAAAATGCCATTAGCCTTCTTGGCAGCAACACTGTCGACTCATATCCAGCTTCTCATCCAGATCATCCTTAGATTTACTGCACAGAGCTCTGTCCCTTGAGCTAATCAAGTAACTGATAGCAATAGGAGGTTGTCATCTTCCATGGCTGCCAGTGGTAGAGGGAGTGGAACAGTTTGGGTTTTGCAGCTATTTGCTGACAGCAGAGGAATGGTGAGACACTGGAATCTTGGGTTCCATTCCAGGCTCTGGAGAGACGTGTGCTCTACAGACTCTTCTGCCTGTTCACGCCAAGCTTGACCCCTTACCCTTGTTCCAGTCCTGCCTCTTCCCCTCCCCACTGTTCCTTGTCCCAGACCAATTCTCTTTGTCTACCTAGTTCCAGTCTCCATTCCTCAGGCTTCTGATCGCACTCCCAGTTTCGTTGCCCAGCCAGTCCTAGTTTCTCTTTACAAGCTCATTGTCCAAGGGAGATGTAATGTCTACCCTTCCCCCCCCACACACACAAATGCTCCTAGTCTCTTCCTCGCTCCACACCCAGTCCCAGTCTCCTTGCCCTGCCAGTTCCAATGCCCTCTCCCAGGTCCTTTTCCAATCTGTCTCTATCCTCCCAACCAGTGACCCTGAGTCCTATCAGGATTTTCAGCAAATCTTAGTCTCCCTTGCCCAAGCCTCCCTTCTCCATGGCTCTGTGTCCCAGTTTCTTTACACAGCTAGTCTTCCCCTGCACCACAGTTCCTTGTCAGATCTGCCTCCCTTCCCCAACACCGCTGCTCTTCCCACACTGGTTCCTAGTTCCAGTATCCTTGTCCAGCCAGTCACTCTATGGGGATGGCACATGTGCAGTCTGGTTAAACATAAGAGCTAGGAGGGACTGGCACACCCTCAATTGCTCGGTGGGGGATGGCACATGCAGTCTGGTCAGCACTAGGAGCTGTGAGAGTCTTGAGCATGCTCAGTGGAAAATGGGCTCTTTGGAGGTTTTAAATGCTAAAATTGAAGAAGGCTGTACTGATCACGGGTGAACTGCAATTTTTGTTAACTTGGTCAGATTTGGGAAGATTTTGGGGGCGATAGCAAAAGGCACAGCCCTGAGACAAATGCCGCCCTCCCACCCTTCCCCCGCCAAATTTCAAGCTCTTGCTTCAAACTATAGGGACACTCAAGCTGTTCAAAGAAAAGCTAACTAGAATTTTTTAACATAGGTAAAATAATGTATTTTTCCTTAGTCTTAGTCTTCAAGATGGCTGAACTGTTTTGGCTGAAATTGTACAGAGCAATTCCCCTGAGCAGACACCCAGCATGTAAAATTTTGGCAGATACAAGAGCTTTATTATATCATAAGCAGTGGTGTCCAAGTAGCATGCTCAAACATCTTGCAAAAGCCAAAATTTAAGGCATTCCATACACCCTTAACTGTGCCCCATATGACCATGCAGTATGACATGCCTTTATCACTAAATGAACTATGGGGGGAGGGTTCTGCAGTTCCAGATACTGATGTAACTATTCAGTATGCCAGACAAAGTCCATGAAAGTGCATATGAAAAGTACAACTACAGCTAACTGTAATTAGATAGCATACCACATATTAACTAGACATGCCAGAGGGATAGAGAAAATTTGCTGGCACACATAGGCCACCTAAGTTCATAGCTAAATTACTAGAGGGAAGGTTGAGCCTTGTAGGGGAGCGCTAGCGGAGATAAACAGGCCTGGGCAATTTTTAGAGAATTTTACAGTTTTTCCTTTTCTCTTTTGCACAGAAAAATATACTATTTGGCTTTGTGTGTGGATCAACGATTTAAAAATAACCAGGGTCCTTCCCTTAATGAAGAGAGAGAGAGAGAGAGAGAGAGAGAGAGAAGGATACAAACTATAGCTATTAGTGGTTGAGCAGACTTTATATTCACTTTTTTCGTGTCACAGTGACATGAAGTAATTGTGTTTGCAGTCCTAACATTGTCGCTCTCTCAATTAATTAACTGCTTCAGTGCCAGGGCTCTGGCCAGGCGCTTTGGGGAGCAGCTTGCTAAGGGTCCCACCTCCCCTATGCTACAACAGTTGATGTGTCTTCCAACTGCACAAGTGCCACCCATCAGCTGACAACAATGCCAAAGGAGGCTTTCAGATCTTCCTGCTCCACTATTGCTTGCAACTACTGTCTCCTTCCATGGCTGACGCTGGCACTGTGGCTGCTTGCAAGTCTTCTGCAGATTGCTGAGGTTCTCCTGCCCCGTTCTGACTACTGTCCTTGCTATGCTGTCAATTGACATTGGTGGCCTTCTTTGATCCCTGGGATGGAGCCTATATGGCTACACCATAGCACACACTTCTGGATGCCACCTTCCCATGTGATGCTTGAGGGCATTTTTTACAGAGCAATCATCTCCCCTTTGCAATGGCCCACTGCACTCAAGCAACCAGTTAGATGACCAGATGGGAGTATGCATGGGCCTGAACTGTAGACCAGCTGGTGCTGTACTCTGCTCTTCGCGCTCCCCCACATACCTCAATTTCTTGCTTAGTAATAAAATCATCAGCATTAAAGCTTCCAGATGACATAACAATGGGGAGATTGGTGAAGAAAGATCACTGATTCAGAGCGATTTAAATAACTGGGCACAAACAAACAATATGCATTTTAATATGGCTAAATATAAATGCGTAGCTCTAGGAACAAAGAATGTAAGCCATGCATACAGGATGGGGACTGTATCCTGGGAAGCCGTGACTCTGAAAAAGACTTGGGGGGTCATGGTGGCTAATCAGCTGAACATGAGCTCCCAGGCCAAAAGAGCTAGTGCGATCCCGGGATGCATAAACAGAGGAATCTTGAGTAGGACTAGAGTAATTATTTCACCTCTGCATTTGGCATTGGTGCAACTGCAGCTGGAATGCTGTGTCCAGTTCTGGTGCCCACAGTTTGAGAAGGATTTTAATAAATTGGAGAGAGTTCAGAGAAGAGCCACAAAAATGATTAAAGGATTAGAAAACATGCCTTCTAGTGATAGACTCAAGGAGCGCAATCTATGTAGTTTAACAAAGAGAAGGTTAAGCGGTGACTTAATTACAGTCTAGAAGTATCTATATGGAGATCAGATATGTAGTAATGGACTCTTCAATCTAGCAGAGAAAGGTATAACACAAGCCATTGGCTGGAAGTAGAAGCTAGCCAAATTCAAACTGGAGATAAGGTATAAATTTTTAACCGTGAGAGAAATTAACCATTGGAACATTTTATCAAGGTTCGTAGTGGATTCTCTATCACTGACCATTTTAAAATCAAGATTGGGTGTTTTCTGTAGGAATTATTTTGGGGAAATTCTCTGGCCCATGGTTATACAGGAGGTCAGACTAGATGATTGCAATGGTATCTTCTGGCCTTAGAAAGTATGAATCTATTAATATTCCCTGCTGTTTCTTACCCACCTCTGACCCCTCTCCTCAATCCAACCCCCAAAGTGTCTTCAGATACTTACTAGAGCATTTTCAATGTGAAACTTTTTTTGCACTATCTGTTAGGCTAGTATTTGTGACATACTGCTGCTAGAGAAGCAGTCCTGCAAGTCAAACCTTGCTCACCTGGATGTTGTTCATGAAAACACCATTGAAAGACAAGCAAATTGTCAAGTTCTGTTGGGAGAAAAATGGTGAATATTTCTTGCTGTATTTGCCTGATTGTTATGCATATAGCCAAAGAGATAGAATTAAAGTTAACCCACCTTCCTCCTCTCACCCTCCCCCGCCCCAAGAAATGGCTTATGGCCATTTTTTGTTTCTTTACGTTGAACAAAGAAGACTTGGCAGGGCTTTTTCTGGTTATCATCAGAAATTCAGATCTTACCTACCCTGGAAGACTTTCCTCCCTCTCTATAGTAGGGCATCTTAGCAAAAAAAATTCTCCTAATTGCTGCGATCAGTTCAGCTCCACTGGTGGGAGCCTTAGTGAAGATATGGTTCTGGCAGGTTCTGGTGTACTTACTACTGTCTGCAGGTTTAACTGGCATGGTGGTAAAATTTCCGGATATCACCAGTACCTTTGCCACACTGGCAATCCCCGTGTTGCTACCACCAGTGCAGCTGAAATACTGGAAGCCCAGTGGTGGGATTTTTTTTGTAAAAATCCGTAGTATAGGCAGAGCTCTAGTGGGATACTCACATTTTTCCATGGTACAGATCAGTGCTGGGGAGTACAGAAGTGGGTGAACATATAGGGCAATAAGAATGGGCACTGCCATGCAAATCTGATTGAGCTCTTAAATTAACTACTCTCTTTGCCTCTTTAAAATTGTATTTCTTTACGTTCCTATTCCATTCTTTTTTGTCCTGGTGTACTTTGCCCCTTGGTTTTAGTAAAGGAGTAAAAAATTATTTTACTTTTAGAAGTGCTACACCCAACCCCTGCAGGGAAAAAAATATGCTTGGTCTCAGCCCCTCTCTGCTGCAGCTAACTTTGAGCACTACTCAGTTTATCATCTCTGCCAAGACAATTGGTGCCTTTATTAAAATCCTATGCAGAAAAACCTAAGGCGGATGAGGGCCAAATCTTCTGCTGCAATAAATCGGCGTAGCTGTAGTGACTTCAATGGAACTACACTGATTTATACCAGCTGAGCTTCTGGCCTAATATGCATAGAAACCAAATGACTCTTCTCACTCCTAGACACAGTCCCTCTAGGTCAGGAGCGAGGTAAACAGAACAAGAGTGGTGGGGTCAGTTTGAGCTGCTGTTCTCTGGGCTGTGCCTCTTCTTTTCACCGGGGCAAGGACTTCAGTTTGCAGGGCTGGGAATCTGGCACTAATTTAAGAGGAAAAACTAAAGCAATAAAATAAAATTCAACAATTGCTTACAAAATAACTAGCGGTTTCTGTATGGCAGCAACTAGGGATGTTTTCTGTCTTTTGATGACATATATGACAATATAATTTATAAACCACCATATTTGTTGTTTTTAAGGTGAATATGTAACAGCCCAAAAACTTTGTTACCACAGAGTTAAATTTGTCCTTTGGTACATCATGTCCTTCCAGAACATACGGAGTGACTGCACTTAAACCTCTGAAAACAAGGAAATGAAGAGTTAAGACATATGCCACTCCTGCAACGCAACCTTAACTCTTCTGCCTGCAGCTGGCAATAGTCACTCGGAATGAGTCAGTAAGGTGGGGGAAGAGGGCAAGGTGCCATCATCAGTAGACATGCCGAAGTTCTAAAAGAATGTGCCCTTATTTGTGTTGTGGGCCACAGAATTAAATTCCAGTGGTAAGTGTATCTGTGTTGGATGGTGGAGGGAGTAGCTGGAGCAATTTGGCAGAGCAGTTATTGTGTTATGACATCTGTACTTTGAAGGATCTAGTATGCCTCATTTCAGTGCTGAGTTTTGCTGGATGTGTCTGCAGAGGTGCATGAGGATGTCTTCATTCCATGGGAAAGGTTAGATGTCTGGCAACATATAAGACTCGGATCTCCAAGACTTGGGTAAGTGAAGACCCTGTATCAGAAGGAGTTTTGCTATAAAAAGGAGATGATATCCTTAGCAATAGAGTTCACTGAGAAAGGCACACACACTAAAAGGGTGGATGAAAAACACCTTTACAGTCCATTAACACTTCAGATACATAATCTTGAAATACTGTATGCTGTTAATGAGACATGAAGTGGTGAAGTAACATTCTAGTCCAACACTTGATTAGTTTAACATATATCTGATGGGCACAGTCTATTTTGGATTACATTAGAATGTGTGAGATATAAAGCTGGTGGTGGGGATGGGAAGCAATCAACAAAGGTAACAAGCTGTGATGCCTACAGGAAGGGAGAAGAGTTAGAAAAGTCCTGAAGGGTTCCAGATGCAGCTATTGTAAGGAAGGGTAAAAAAATAGGGAGGGAGGGAGTAAAGAAAGAAGCAGCAGCAGCATTTTCACTTCTCCTTCCTGCCATCAGTAGCTGTGACAGTAATAAATAGGATAGGAGAGGGGGAGAAGGGTTTAGGGTGTTTTGATTTCAGATATTCTGCTAACAGTACGTCTACAGTGGAATTAGGGTATGTCTACACTCCAATTAAACACCTGTAGCTGGCCCAGGTCAGCTGACTTGGGCTTGAGGGCTGGTTTGCAAAGTAGACATTTGGGCTTGGGCTGGAGCCTGAATGTCTACCCAGCAATTTTTAGCCCTGCCGCCCAAGCCCTGCAAACTTGAGTCAGCTGACCCAGGCTGGCCACGGGTGTTTAATAGCTGTGTAGACGTACCTGAAAGCCTCAAGTCTGCAATTCCTGTTCATGTGAGTAATCCATCCACACCAAGTTGTCTTGTTTGCTTCAATTTCAAGTCTCGTGTGAATAAAGATTACCCCATGAGTAAAGGCAGCAGGATCATGCCCTAGACATGTTCTTCATACAAAGCCTCCGAAAAGCAAAGACTGAGTTCACTCCGCATTTGAACCAAATTCCTTCTCATAGCCAAGTACAAAATCAGTTTCAAACCAAAGGCCCGATGCTGTATTCCTAACTCAGGCAAAATTCCCACTGAACTCAGGGAGTAAAATCTTGTCCCTGTGGAATTTTTACCATCGACTGCCATGGGACCAGAATTTCATCCAGGGAGTTTTGTCTTAATAAAGGCAGGAGGATAGAGCTCAATATATGTGGTCTTTTAACAAAACAAGTCCAAACACACCACAATACTAAACACTTTGTTTACTGTCGAAGGTCACCAGATTAAAACAAAATAAACTTTAGGGTGGTGTAAATATAATGCTGTCGTGTGGGAAGACAGGCCAAATTCTTCCTCACTGTAACCCCATTGACCATGGTGGATTGACACCGGGGATGAAGTTTGTCTAGTAAGATTATTTTTACTTTTAAGCAAATAAATGGAAATTGTTTGATTAATTATATCCCATGTTATGTTGGCAAAAAAGCTGTACAAACTTTAATTCATCCTCTCAACCAACTAATAAATGATGGGTTAGTAAAGTGCTATACAAACAATTAATACTGCCCATAACATTTCAACATTTTTTGACAAAACATGCAGGGTGGGGGAAATCCTTACATTTTTTGGTAACACTTTTCCCATGGGTTCTTCATCTGTGCAATAGGCATATTTATTGTGAACAAAGACAGAGGGTTAAATCCTGACCCTATTAGCTCCCTATGGGAGTTTTACCATTGATTTCAATGGGGTCAGGATTTCACCTGACATGGCTAATATTACTGAGGGAGATTATGGCAGAGCCATGCTTAAAACTCACGCATTTTCCTCTCATCTATGATGCCTTTCAGGGTGAAAGAGGATATGTCGGGCAGTAAAAAGGCTAAAATGAAATCTGTAGCCTTGTGTGTGTGCGCGCACACACACACACACACACACACACACACACACACACACACACTTTTTACCATTCTACCAATTGCAGCACAATGTCGGGGGGGTATCATCCTAGTAATACTTACATCATGCTATAGATGCGCAAATCTCAATGCGCTTTAGAAAGGAAGGCAAGTCTCATTATCCTTATTTTACAGATGACAAATGTGAAGCACAGAGGTGTTAAATGACATGCACAAAGTTATAGAGCTAGTTAGTGTCAGAGCTATGAGCAAAACTCAGATTTCTTGGTTCTCGGGCCTTTGCCTACACAATGGGCTTAAGTCTCTCACTATCACCTAATTTTTTTCACTGCCTTCCCTTGTATATTAAATGTAAGAATTTAACAGCTCTTTGCTCATTCATTATCGTTTCATTATGCAGTTTAATGTGATTAAACAGTGCTGTGATTATACAAAATACACAATAAATATGTGTTGTTTTGGCAGTGCAACCATAATGTCCATGCATTTGTTTGTCTATTTTTACATTTAGTAAGTGCACCAATATCACATAAAGTACAACAGGGGGAAGAGAAGGGGGAATGACATCTTCCCCAACGTTCAGGAGAGGAAAATAAATTAAAGGCCATTCAAAAAATTATTTGCTTTTTCCAAAACTTTCATTTTGGTCTGCGGAGGTAACTAAAGCATTTTGGCCAAGATTTTCAAAACTGGATGCCAGTAGTTAGGCTCCTAACTCCATTTTTAGGCACTTGAAGTGGTCTGACTTTCAGCAGAGTCAAGCATCCTAACTTCCCCCGGAAGTCAATGGTAGCTGTTGGGTTCTCAGCCCTTTTGAAACTCAGACCACTTAGGGCTTGATCTTGCACCATTGAGGTGAACCGGGGTAGGATGAGGGTCATAATTGAGTGCCTATAGCTGGATTTAAGAGCTTGCGTTTAGGCACCCATTTTGAAAAATGTGGTCTTGTGGTATAATGTCTGGAAAGATTTAGATTATCTTATGTATTGTATAAGATGTGTAGATACAGGCTATCCATATGCGCCAATAGGCTAAACTTTAAGTGCCAGACAACTATATTCTTGCATGCCAAATGGGGAAATATGCTTTGTCAGACTAACATTTTTATTATTCTGTTCACAATTCTTATGATGCGTCTTGCATAATTGGTGGCTCCAGAAGACATTAACAAGAAAATGAGAGCTATAAAATCCCCATAAAAAATCCTCCTCCTTTTGCATGTTTTTCTTTTTTCTGTGCTAAGTTCCTGCTTATTGAAGATTTGTTGGCATGATGATACATTTGTTGAGATGCTTTGCTTTTGAGATAGTTATGGAACTGTGACACAAGAGGTGATTCCGGTAATGAGGGGTACAATGCATCTGGGTTCACATACATACAAGAAGCCTTTAGATTATAAAGTTATAACTGGGTATTATGAAATGAGGCATCTGAGTAGCTTGTCATGCGTTCTTTGCTTACATATTTCACATTGTGACATGACAGCTGTGAAATACTGCTTCCAGTTATGTTACAGAAGTGAAAGATTCCCTTCCCACTCCCTGCTGCATCCCACAACGTGGCAGCAACATTCTGTCCAACATAATACAATCATGTACACTACTAATATATTTGTAAATATCACATATACATTTCTAGCAATAATCTATTGCATTGGTTTTCCCTCTCTGCATTGCTATAAAAAGCTCTTTGCTGTTTCTTAAACATAAATAATTCAGGATACTGCATTTTCTCAGCCAACCAAAAAATAAACAAGGTGGTTTGTTTTTTAAATACTCACAGTACAGTTGGTTTAGCGGTTAAAGCAAGTAATTGAAAGTCAAGAAATCCTGCATTCTAGTCCTGGCTTTGCCACTTTGGTCAAATCCTCAAAAGTATTCAGGTGCCTAACTCCCACTGAAAACAATGGGAGTTAGGTGCCTAAATACCTTTGACCTAGCATAATTTACTTAAAAAGTGATCTGCAAAGGAAAAAATAAAATTGGGTTTCTGCCTTTTTTGCTTCTTTAGTATGCAAAAAGGTCTGAAGTCTCAACATTTTTAAGTCTCTCCACATCTTTAAAAAAAAATCTAAATCAGAAAGTCAAGTTTTGTCCATTCTGTTTTCCTGAAGTCTCTGTGCAAGAATGGAGAACTAGTTAGATTATAATGTCCCATGCACCAAGAAACTGAAACACTTATCTGAGCGGGTAAATTATTTTAATGTAGACTTTAAAAACAAAACAAAATTGAAAAGTTTTAAATGCCTATGTAATTCAAATGGCTAATAAATTATAGGAAGAAAATAAATTAATGGCTATGAAAGCTCCCAATCCACTTTCCTGGGTGCTTCAGGGAGACCGAGAGCAAAATAAAATGACATTCCTGTTAAGGTAAAAACGAGCAGAACACCTACCCACCCATTTTCTATAGGCTCACTTTATACATAATCAAGAAGCTTCTTTTTCACTTACAGGTCATTTTTAACTTTCTTGTGCCTCACTTTCCCGCTCTATAAAATAGTGATAATGCATACAATTTTCAGAAGTCCTTAAGTTACTTGGGAATGAGGCCCCTAAGTTATGTACCCACTTTTGAAAATGTTATCCTTGAATGTTTACTTACTTATGAGCCTTAATACATGGCTGTTTTATAAAGACTTTGAAATCCTCACAGGGAAGCCAGTAATGGGGAACGGTAGTATGAAACAAGAGCTTTAAAATTTTGTAATTCTCATTCATCAAAATTCATCATTCAAAAGCAAAAGCATAGTCTCTGCCATTAGAATTGTTACCAACAAAGCCTGGAACAGGCAAAGAAATGCTGTAACCAAACTGTCTTTTTCTCTGAGCATCCTTACAGACAGGGTTCTCATTCAGCAGTCTTCCTTGACTTTAAGGAGACTTGAGAATGTGCTTAAAGTTAAGCACTTGCTTAACTGCTTTGCTGAATAGGGGTGGATTTAAGCATGTGCTTAGATGCTTGAACTGGGGCGGGGAGTCTAAGTCCCCAATCCTGCAAAGAGTTATGCAGGCGCTTAATTTTACATTCAGTGGGACTACTCAGAATAGAGAAAGTTAAGCATATGTATAAGTCATTGTGGGATCTAGGCCTCAGTTTGAAAAACCTTATTGGAAAACCCCACATTTATTTGATATACTCTTCTTTTCCCCTGTGAAAAGACACATTGGCTTCACTGTGCATGTTATGATTTAGAACAAGGATTCTAAGTCCTTACAGAGTTGAAAGAAAAAAATAATTAAAAAAATTACAAAATCTCTATCTTTTATCTGTATTGTTACCAAAAATCTCCCCTTTAAAAAATTGCCAACAACATTTTCATTTCTGGGAAACTGCACAGACGAGTCTGGGGCCAACTCTTATGTCTTTGTATTTCCAACTGTTCTGGTTTACTTCTTCTGTTTCCCTGTCAAAAATCGCCCTTTTAGTCCCAGTTTAGCTAAGGGTGATGGGAAGTTTACTACTTGATCTTTTCCCTTATTCCAGTGTTTTGAATTGTAATTAGCAGTTTCCAGTACTCAGACTTTATTCCCCAAATGCAGGCCCTTTTACGGAGCTGCTTAAAGTAATGAAAGAGCTGTCATTTCATTCCCCACAAACAACCATGCTGCCTGTTCATTCCCTTTCAGCTGCTTTCATCTTCAGTCTAGTGAAATGAAATTATACAAATTAAGTGACATTAAAAATACCTTCAAAAGTGTAAATCCACTTGATGCTAAGAGAGCCTCTGTAAAGCGTTTAGGAACCTTTACGTAGGTGTTTGCAATGAATCAGTTATCAAACATTTTGGGCTTTTGGATGCACTTTTTAAAAGTCGAAGAGTGTAAATATTTTCCCCCAGGGAAGCCTTAGTGCCCAAAAGACGTAAGTGAAGAAGTCAGCCTGCTAGTGACCAAATCAATCACACTTCAGATCAAACTGCAGAGGGGCTTTTTGGTTTGGAACCAGATAGAACTAGGAACTCTTGTGCAGAAGGTATTATTTCTTTATATGGTTTCAAAATGAACATATGAATGTCTAGAAAAAAACCAAACCAAACCAAAAAGCTTTCCCCGTTTAAAAAAATATTACGGCAAAGTTAGAAGAAAGAATCCTTTGGAGTCAGCCAAGGTGAAATCTATCAGACATTAAAAGAAATCATAGCTACTTTCTGCCCGCACTATCTAACTGAAGGGAGGTAGGTGGCATATTTTCCTGCATTTAGGGGGAATTCATCCCTTTCATATGGCAAGCTCTTTTGGCATGAGAACTGTGCCTTCTTTGGCTATGCCTTCATTGCAAAAAAGGTATGTTTTAATATCCAGATAGCTATCTTGACATTAAAGCCTAGTGGAGACAAGGCACGGTAGTTTTTACCTCAATGTATCTAATATCTTGGCCCTCTCCTGCAAAGGGATAGCTCCATCTGACATGGGAAGTGGTATTCTGGGGTATTTCTTAGGCAGGCTTGATTCTGCAACCAGGCGCAGTCCCTACTACAGGGTGTAGTCCCACTCACAGTACTGGGATTCTTCCTCCAATAAGCTCAAAATCTTGTCTCTTTCACCAACAGAAGTTGGGCCAATAAAATATATTACCTCATACACCTTGGCTGTCTCATATCTGGGACCAACATGGCCACAACAACACTGCAAACAACTGTCATTTGTCCATTCAGTTCAGGACAAAAATCGAGCTTAAACGTAGATAAGATTTATACATTTAAACTCAAGATTCAGTGGTCTGTAAATGAGTGACAACAGTCAGGGAAGGAGAGAGGCTCTGTGAGGCCATTAGCAAACAGCTCATTACTTGTTCTTCTTTGTGCGTTCTCCTTTGCCTTAGTCATTTTATAATGAAATTGTGCCACTGACTCCCACCCTTGTTTTTCTTGGAGAAGATAGTCGGATGAGGAAATATTGCAATTAAATATAGAAGACACCATGTCATATCCATGTATTGGAATAAGAGTTTGATTCTATGAGTTAATTGAGAATAATTATGATCTTTGTAATAGGCAAACGATGATTCAGATCTCCCTAATCTTTCAGCCCAAATCTCTATATTTCCAACCCCTAAACCCCTCCCTTTCTCCTCCGCCCCCTCCCCCCGTCTCCACCCAAGAAAATAGCCAGACAAGTTTTCTAAACTCTTTCAGCTCCAATTGCTAACGCTGCTGCCATGGCATTCACAATCATTTAAGATTTGTAATGCTGCCATGTGTTCAACACATGGCTAGCAGATATTCCTATTGTCAAGAATCACATAGTCATTGGAAAGCAGTTAGCATCATAAATAAAGCAAACATGATCAGATACTACATACTTCCTCCTCATGGTGAATTAGGATGATACACTGGAATTCAACCCCATTCTTTAACTAATGGCAGAAAGCATGAATGTGAGAGATCTGGTACTGTACATATCTGGGGAATGATTTACTTAACTCTTTCATTGTCCCACAGAGAAACAAGTTTGTTTGGAATGCATGTGTTTGGGCTGTAACCCCATTTAGCCAGCCATATCCATGGGTGTATAGAGGATGGGGGTCTTGACTGTAACAACTCCACACTCCCTCTTCTATTGCAAAGTATTTTCCTTTTAAAGTTTTCCTTTAAATAGTTCACTGTCAATGGGTTAGTATGTCAGGGAAGCTTGTCTGCAGCAGCCTGGGCTGAATTCCATCTTTGATCATGGGGGGATTCATTCGTTCAACCAGGATTTAGAGGACTAGAGGCTTGTGCGTGCCTAAATGGGAGGTGGGAAGGAAAGAAGAACTGGGAAGGGGGAGGGAGTAGCCATTGATTCCTACTGAGTGAAATAGAAACTTTTCCTCCCTTTCTGGGGCAGATCCTCAGCTGAATCAAGTTGCTGCTATTTTCATTGATTTCAATGGAGCTACAACCAAATTTATACCAGCTAAAGATTTGCCCTTTTGTATTCAAGGCGTTTTCCCTACCAGAGAATCATAGGGCTGGACGAGACAGCAAGAGGTCATCTAGTCCAGGCCCTTGCACTGAGGCAGGACAAATTATACTTGACCATCCCTGACAGGTGTTTATCTAACTTGTGTCATCCCTGTCACTGAAGAACAATTTGTTCCAGTGCTTAACTACTCTTATGTTTACTTTTAAAGGGGAACAGCGGTGCTTTAATTTAAAAAAAAAAGACTGAGATCCTAAATCATTAATGCAACACCCCTTAGATTTAAAAATGATAAATAAATACTTAGTAACAGCAAACTGTAAGGCTGCTTCCCTTAATTTGCAGTAGGGGTTTGCGATGTGGCTGGCCGTCCTACAGGAAGCATGGTAACCTGAACATAGTTCTTGCTAGGTAAGTAAAGGAGGAACAAATTTCCAGTTATTTTGTTTAAAACTGTATTTGGCTATTTTAAATGTACACACACCACACACACTGGGACTTGGGCACTTGTGCAGGATTGTTTTTGTTTCTTAATTTCAAAGCATTTCAGTTCCCCTTAAAGGTGTTTCCTTCCCTTTTAATTTGTATAGATCAGGTTGTGTGTCTAATTTCAGAGAGAGGCAGTGCCAGACCCTACTGACCTGAGACATGGGGGTGAGGTCTTGCATGACTGAAAATGTTATCCTCTGCCTCACTGGCATCCAGTGTCATCCTGCACAAAAGAGGGAATAGATCCAGAGGGAATTTAAAGCCTGGCTGTGCTGCATCAGCTAACAGAACAGTAGTAGACATGGATTGATATTTGACATGGATCGATGTTTGGTTTTAATGGCTGTGCCCTCTGTCTCTACCCACCTTCTCTGTCTCTTTCCACACAGCACATTGTAAATATACCCGTACCTGAGAACTTTACAGCAGTCTAAACTCTTTGTCCCATTCATCCAAAAAAATCCAAAGACCTGATCTCTGGTCTCTTACAACAGTGTAAATCAGGAGTAATGACATTCAAGGCAATGGATTACACCACTTTTACACCATTGTAAATGAGATCGGAATTGTACCCACCATCTTACAACTAGAGCTGGCCAGAGAACAACAATTCCACAGCAACTTTTGAGGTTTCAAATTTGGTTTTGGTCCACACTGAAGAAAACTTTTCAAATGTGTTTTGTGAAAATGGTATGGGTGGCCAGAGTATTGAACTGGTATTTGGGAGGCCCAGCTTCATAGTCCTACTCTGGTTGATTCAGAGCAGAGTTTTTCATCCCAGATCACTTCAAATCATGCTGAGCAAGGATTTGAACCTGGGTCTTCAACATCAGTGCCCTAACAACCCAGCTGTTATCAGTCTTCCCTGTCCTATTCCTTGCCATTCTCCCATGATTCACACAGCTGAAAAGCTTCTTGGCAAAAGTAGGGTTGTAAGAAGTGATACAGGTCTCTGTAAAATTCTGTAACAAAACATTAGTTTCAGGAAAATGTTCTGACTAGCTCTACTTAAAACCCTACTAGATCTCATCTCACACTAGCTGGAGCTACTGCACAGTTTGTTTAAAGGTCCCTGTAGCGGGGTGAATGCCCGCTCCAGCCCTGAAGGGGTTGGAAAAGCCCTGCAGAGGGCTGGGGCTGTGTAAAGGGGCAAAACCCCGCCTGATTGGGGAAGTGGCTGCAGCTGGGGCTATGCCCCAGCTGAGCCGCTTAGCCTTATAAGAAGGCCAGGGTATTCAGAGCAGAGCAGTCTTCCTCTGACAGGAGAGAGAGACAGGCCTGGCTGCAGGGAGCTCACTGGGGACCGAGAGTAAGGCAGGGCTGGGGAAAGGCCCTGGAGGGCTGGGAAGCCCTAGGCCAGCAACTCCCCAGGCTGCAGGGCCTGGTCCCAGCTCCACATAGGTATTGGGGTTGCAGAGGGGCAACCTGAGGGTGGGTAAAGGCAGCCACTCCAAACCCCTTGTTGCCAGTGATGATTGGCTGATGGACTGCAGTCTGCCCCAGGGCGTGGGGGCTAGATGGTGACTGGCAGTAGCCATGACTGAGGTGACATTGGGATAGGAGGTGGGGGTTCCCCTGGGTGGGGAGACCCAGAGAAAGAGTGGGGTACTGCCAGGGTAGCACCTAAGCCAAGGGCACTGGGGTCTGGGAGAGACACGGGGCCAACGACAGGCAGATCACTGGCCTGCAGAAGGCGCTCCAGAGGCTGGTGAGCTAATTCCCGGTATGACCAGCAGGAGGCGCTGCAGGGGTGAGTCTACACCTGTTACAGTCCCTTATCAGGCACTGAATAAGGTTGTCAAAAGGGACTTTGTTTAGATAAACACAAATGTGCCAATAAAAATAAATCATATCAGTTAACTCATTATCCATTCTTATGCTATTTAGTTTGCTTTGCAGATTAGCATCTTTATGTTCTTTACTATTGATTTGATTAAACAATTATCATCTTAAAATGACAAAAATACTGCATTTTACATATAAACACACAGGATACTGTGTCATAAATCATATCCTTTCATTTACTTAATAACACTTTAAATGTTATAGGAAGTTCTCTGATATTTTTACCAGACAAAACTTGCATTGCAATGCAATACACTTTATTTTGTACAGCTTCTTTCATACAAACTGTATCTTAAAACACTTTAGAGTTAAGACCCTTGATGTTTGTAAAATACCTAACAATGTAAAGTTTTTATATTTCAACTCTTTAGAATTAAACAACTGTAGCAACATAAAGTGGTTCTTAAGTTCTAAAGTATCATAACTGTTTGAATTCAAACTTTTCAGAAACTCCACTTCCCAAAACAAAACCAAAATTCAACTACTGTTGATTGATGTTCCATATAACTCTATTACTGTATTTGAGCAATGTGCACAATTAACTGAAAAAAGGGTATTTGACATTTTTCCTGATTGACTCCATAAGAGCATAAATATGGCATGTCTGAGGAAAAGATATTGAGGGGCCTTTATGTAAAACTACAATTCTTTTTTGGATCTTTGGTCTCTTTTGATTGTGAAAGGACAGAAAAGCAGGCCATACACAGAGCTGAAGATAGAATTGTTAATCCTGTTATCAAGAATACAAAAGTCACAAGTTAAAGTTTCTCAATAGTTTTTTTTTTTTGGGGTGTCCTAATTTTATATACAGTCAAGGGGGCTTAATGGACTCAGCAAATTGCCATGAATTTGAGTTCATTTAGCAGGTAATTCCTTTAAGGAAGGTTTACTACTTTGTGGTAACATGAAGTTTAAAAAAAGAAAAAAAAAATCTCCAAACTCTAGAACTTGTTTTCCCATTTCCATACAGATCTATGACTGAGAGATGTTCAGCTTCTCAGGCCTTGTTGAAGTTGTAAACAGTTATCAGATGGTACCTCAGCAGTAATCTAGTTGGTTTGTGGTGCCTAATTATCACGTCACCATGTAGTGTGGATAAAGTGACTGAGGTCTGCCAAAGGAACCAGACATGAGAGGTTTTTTTGATGGTTTTAAGCAAACCACACATCCCACCCTTCCCTTTATAAGCTATGCATTTACAAAGTACAAATAACATGGAACGGCATATGAAAGGGATTAAAAGATTGAAAAATGAGTCACTTTAGTGGTTGAGTCTTTAATTAAATAGGCTTTCTTTATATGGTAAACCTGGAGAGCCTGTAGAACCATTTTTCCTAACAGTGTAGAAGGCATGGGGTGGGGGGGTATCTGAAGAAACACTCTTCCAGCTCTATGGGACCTAATGGCGCGGAAAGGCCTCAACCAACTCGAATTCTGTCTGTCAGTGTTGTTGTAGCCATGTTGGTCCCTGGATATTTGAGAGACAACACAGGTGAGGCAATACCTTCTATTGGACCAATGTCTGTTGGTGAGAGAGACAAACTTTTGAGCTACACAGAGCTCTTCTCCAGGTTTGTGGAGCTTGAAAGCTTGCCTCTTTCACCAACAGATGTTGGTCCAATAAAAGATATTACCTCACCCACCTAGTCTCACTAGAAGTCTGTGTGATCACAGCAGGCAGCGCAAAGCTAGAAGTTTAGGGATATATTTTGGGCCAATGAAATCAATGGAAAGTTCTGCTCTGAAACTGATGGCATGACATATAGCCCTTGGTTTCTATTTTAGAGCCAACCTATGCTAATGAATCATTTCTTTGTACTACTGGTCTGAAGGGAGAATAAGCAGGAAAACAGGTTAAAGGGTTGAGTAAGCTTGATAAGTAGGAAGTATGGATCTGATCCTGTGAAATCCTGAGTACAGTCAATGTCTGATGAAGTTTTTGGGAGTTGATGTTGCTCAGCATCTTGTAGCAAGTGTTCAGCATCTTGCCATATCCAATTACAAATCTCACCCTACAACATACTCCCTTCAACTCAAAGATTCTGTTCATACAATCTTTGTAAGAAAGGAAAGAATGTGAAGCAACTCTTGATGAATTCAGACGGTAGAGCAAATTCTAGAGTTTTGCAATCTACTTGCAAACAGTTTGAGAGAGGCAAGAAATCAGTGAATAAATAATGTATTATTTGTTCAGCTTTAATTGCTACAATAGGAAACTCAAATTCACTTCAACCCAGTTCTTGGAAATCTGGTGAACCTGCATCTAACTTCAAGTAGAATTTCAGCTCCTGTCAGTCTTACCTAGCTCATAGAACTGGAAGGGACCCTGAAAAGTCATTGAGTCCAGCCCCCTACCGTCACTAGCAGGACCAAGTACTGGTTTTGCCCCAGATCCCTGAATGGCCCCTTTAAGGACTGAACTCACAACCCTGGGTTTAGCAGGCCAACACGCAAACCACTGAGCTATCCCTCCCCACATGTACCTAGTTCATTCTGTCTAATCTAAGTTGTTGAGATTTATAAATATAAGGTGAGCCCATTTGCTATAATCTCTGGGATATTTGATATGTAGGAAAAATACATATCAAGTGTGTAATGTGGCCTGTTGGGTTGGAAAGCAATGCCAGATAGCTTCTAGAAGCTAACAAAATTTGATCTGGTGGCCCCATTACAGCTCATCTTACTGGAAGGTGGATATCAATTTGTTGGTTTAGGAAGGAAACAGCATCCTCCACCAGCATGACAAGGGCTTCTGAGGTGAGCTAACCAGTTGCAACTTTAAGACCAGTGGTGGAGCACCAAGGGTTAGGCTGCTACGCAGGGACTACAGGTTTTCACCTTGCTTCTTGCCCAGGAGTATTAAATGCCCATGAAATAGATGGTGGTCCCTTTTCACCCTTCTTTTTTCTCTTGCAGCAAAGCAAGTAATTTACATAGCCTGATATGGGGTTTACCATCACCAGACTACTGGTAAAATTGAAGGCCCAGGGTGCAGCCTATTGTTTAGCCTACAGCTGGGAATCTCATCTGCACTATAGCCCTGTTTGGATATTTAGAGGTGCATGTGTTGACTGCCAATCAGTTGATTGAAGATGAGAGTTGTATTGACTGTATTGTGGTGAGGCCAAGGGTCATACTGAATATTTAAAGTGCTGTGTTGGGGCCAGGTAGGGTTGGTACCTGTCCTGACTTTTATAAGATCATCCCTGTTTTAATGGAAGGGGCCCGTGACCTGGAATTTAGGCTGACAAGACACCTTATGTCCAAAAACAATGGAGAGCCTCCCACTTACAAATAAGCTACATCTGACCTGAGATCTTTGTTATCATACACAAATGTTATTTTCCTCAGTCATGGCATTCCACAGGAGTATGAATTGAGCCGCTTTTTAAATGTACAAATGCAGTAGCCACTCAGGGGGAAAAAAAAACATTGCAGACTATGAAATCCAAACTAGAGAAGTACCAGCAGGTAGCCAAGGTGAGTGTGAGTATCTGGGAAGGATGAGATAGTGAAATGATAAAAACTGATCAGGAAAAATACTTCAGTATGTAGATTCAAACCACAGTTTTCTAGTTAGCACAGCAATAACTAAGGCAGATTATCCTCCAAATACTGTGGAAAATGTCACTCTGTAAACACTGTAGATTGCTTGAATATTTATTAAAATAGACCAAAAGCTGAAAGTATCTGGGTAAAACAACATTTATCATTACTTTAGTTTGTTAAATCACAGTATCTGAACAAAAAAAATAAAACTAATTTTCATGTGTCAAACATGGGAAAATATAATAAACAAACACTGGAATTAAACTGGGCAATTTTTTATCTTCTGTTTTACAAGTTGCTGTTTAATGCTATTTAACTCACATTAGTTACTAAAATGACTAATATTTTTTAAACTCACTCCATGATGAAAACAAAAACAACTAAAAGGTCCTATTACCATAATTTAACAGAAAGCAGAATCATATTTTCATTATCCAGGAGAACAATGTTATAAATACATCTGTTTTTCATCCACAATTATATAAATAATAAACATGCTGCCATTGCAAGGATTTTAATAGCTGATTATATGTAAGCAATATTATGATCTACAGGAGCGTGGCATGAGTTTTCATCATTCATTTTTATTGTGCTTATTCAGTGCCCTTGTCTTCATCTGAAAAATGAGGAACAGACTTCTTTGCTACAACGTTATCCAGTCTCTGTCCTTGCAGATATGGGTTCACACTCTGGGGGGGGGAAAAAAAGTTTTTTAATTAAAAAGATATTGATTAGGAATGAGAAAACATATCCCTAGGGTAACTAGCAATAATGGACATATAAAACAATTTTTACTGCTCTGAGAGTCAAATGTAAACTGATAGGTTGTCTTCCCAATGATCTGTCAGTCAAGCAGACATGCCAATATCACTACTCTTGGAATGTTTGTGCCCTCCATGTGATTACTCTAGTGTATTTGTCACTGCTCTAGTGCTTCCAGTCCAGCATAGCCTAGTTCCACTATATGGAAAATAAAAACTCTAAGCTTCTACCAGACCAGATCAGTAATATACTATGTGTTTTATCCGAACAGGAAAATAAATCAAAAACTCAACGGATTACTTACCTGCACACAGTGTTTATGTGATTAGGGTCTTAATTTGTAATGTTTAGTAAAAGTAGGTTATAATATAGTTCCATCATGCAGCTTTACAAATCTTTGAGGGGAATGTTCATACAAAGTTTATTTAGAAAGAATTGATTAAAACTCATTCTCTGGTTGTTAATTTTTCTTCTCAGTGCATGAAGAACAAAACTCCCAGGGAAAGATTTTAATATTTATAAATCATTTTTTCCCTAAATAAGCTTTAATGCAAAAAATAATCTATTCCACTAAAAGGAATAAAGGCCTTGTACCTTGCAATCCTTCAAGGTGGAGAAATAAATGAGAGGATTGACTAGAAACTTTAGTATCATCTAAATAAAATGCTAATGTCTTGATTCGCTTCTCATCAGTGGAAAAGGGGGACTGACAGGGCACTGGAACTATTATCTCCATTTTATAGCTGAGAAATTGAGGCATAGAAAGGCTAAGTGACTTGCCCAAGGTCACATAGGAAGACTGTAGCAGAGTAGAAAATTGAATCCTTGTCTGCCAAATTCCAGGCTCGTGCCCTAGCCACTGAGCCACCCTTCCTCTCATATGAGGATGATAAGCATTACATTCCCTGTTAAGTCAGGCAGCATGCAAACAGAGAACATCTTTCTTTCTTTTTGATGTGCACATTTCACTAATCTTATCTTAAAGTGCAGTTCTACTATGTAAAACTACACCATGTATCTGCTCCCAGAGGCACATCTGCTTACTTTACTGACTTACAATCCGTTGATGCTTTTTCTCCCTGTTAGCACTGCAAAACCAACACAAGTTTAGGAGAAGGCGGTGGATATTCTTCTGGTGGATAGGGAGGAGGATATTCTAGTAATCATCAGAATTGATTACTAAATTCTGATTGCAGAATGTTTATTGTTGGTGATGTGTGAATCAGAAAGAACTCAACTTGACTTCCGACTTCCTGGTTGAGATTGCAGGGTAGGAAGTTAGAAATTTTTTTTACTTTCTGCTTCAATTATTTCAAATAAAAACTACTCATTTTCTAATAAATATGGAACCCCTGATGCTGTATTTTACAAGGTCACTTTTCAATGTGGAAATACACTTTAAATTTCAAAGTCCCATTTTCTTCTTACAGAGAAATGCAGCAGCAACAAAGTTGAATAATAAATACCTATTCTGAGACAGAGGAAGGGACAGGAGCAGTGAGAGAAGTCAGGGGTTAGCGAGATGGAGGGTGCAAAAATTCTGCGTGATCACTGGACTGTGTGTTAAGTTATCAGGAGAAGAACTCATTCAGTTGTGTTTGTGACACAGCTGGATGCAGAATAATGTTCCTAATTCTCCTCTCACACCTGGGGTAAATCAGTAACTTCACTGAAATTAATGGAACTACACCCATTATAGGGACAAAATCTGCTGTGATTTACACCCTTACGGCATGTTGACACAGGCATCTGAGGGCAGAATTCTTTTCTATAGGGATCTAGCATTGGCAGTGGATTTTACAAATACCTGTCAGTTTGAAGGAGAAATTATCCATGTTATTCAAAATCATTTCCTATGCAAAATAAAACCTATTTAAAAAGCCAGTTAATATAATTCTTAGATTTTACGTGAAAGCTTTTCACTTGAATACATCTTCTGAATGCAATGCAGCTGGCTGTGATAGAATAATAAAATTTAGGCTTAGTGGACTTTTATGGAACCAGGCACTGTAGTTTATCACAGCAATGTCCTGACTTGAAGTAGTATTCTAAGTTATAATACAGATGTATTAGTCCAATTCTTCATTTCAGCAATATGATTTTACCTTTATAATCTTCATCAGCTCTACACAGAAACAAGATATTAAAATGAAAACAAGTTGCGTTCTGACAATTACCCTTTTTCTTCTTTTTGGTCCACTCTTTATCTTCTCAAAGAGTAAATTCTTATTCTACAAAAAAATATAAATATGGATCAAATTTGGTTAACTCTTCTTTTAAAGCAAAACTATATTATTTAAATATTAGCATATGAACATTTCAGAAACTAGTTTATATCAGAATGTCATGTTATTGGAAAGATAAACCACAAGGAAACATTTGGATTACTGCAGCTATTAATACTACATTTTGCTATTCTTCAGGGATAGTCAGTGTCATCAACAATTATAAACACAGGCATATTAGATAGTCTGAGATGTTATACTGAACTGTAATTTTTTGTGTGTGTACAGGGCCTCAGTGAGCAGGGAAATTATTAATTAAAAAATACAAGGAAGCTGGGATACCAGTCTGTTGTAGCTCTCTTCCTTTTTTTTGAAATGGTAATTGTACCTGTTCAATATTTTTCTTTATATATGCTTTCCAAATTCCTTTAAAAAAATCGTTATCTTACTCACAGAAACAGTCTGAGTGACTATTTTATTCCACATATTTACTATTCTCTATGCAAAGAAGTTCTGCTGAAATTCTTTCAGTGCCCAATCCTTCCTTTGTTTAAATAGTGCCCCCAATAAAGTTTCTAAAAACCATTTGGTCTATAACATTTTTAATAGAGTGAACCTTTTAAAATCTGCCAAAAAATGTCTTGGCAGAAAGGAAAGTTATGATGAGGAAAAAAATATGACTTTGTGACCACAGTTTGTATAAGTGTTTCCACATATTGCTATATTTCATACAAGTAGTGAACTCAAATAAGGTCTGGAATATCAAACACATGCTCAACAGATTTTGTTTCAATTCTGATTATACTTTAGAAAAAAGAAAACAAAAAAGAAGCAACCTGAAAATGCAGTGAGAGAAGAATTACATTTTTAAAGGCAAACACTATATAAACAATGCCATTAATTCTGTTATAAACAACTGACCTAACACTGATCATATAAATAGAAGATGAGAGACAAATTCACAAAACATTTCTACCCTCTGTGCAGCCTTGATATGAGAAAAACAAACATTTTAGCGAGCTACAATGACATCTGCCAAAACTGTCTGTTTTGTACATTTCATGTTCATTAAACCCAAATTCACAAGGCATATCTCTTGCCCAACCTCAACTATTTCATCTGGGCTGTGCCAGAAAGGCAAAGGAACAGAGAGGAAATTGGCCAAAGAGAGACATTCTTGGCTACAATCATTTATGCAAACTCACTTGGGGAAAACTTCAATTTAACATTTTAAAAAAGGCAGATGTGTAAATTATTCCCTGTAGGAACCAGCACATCATTTGCAGTTTATCTTCATACACTGTTTGACCTTATACTTTTCATTAAGTGGGGGGGGGCAGTTTCTGTCATAGAAAAAAGTGCATGGTTACTAAAGCTAACACTTGTATCAGGCAGGAAAATTCCTCACAATTGAACTGTTCCTGTTCAACAAGATCATATTTTGTTTAGTCTGTTTGGAAATGATTTGAGACCATAACTTCCATTTAAGTATAATATGTAGCACAGAGCAGATAGGGTTATGGAGCATGATCTAAGATTGGGTTCATGTAGTAACAGCAAATCTGAAAATATGTGCCTGTGAAGGGGCGTATGTGTTTGGGCCTCAGAGCAGCATACAACTCATACAACCTGGTGGGTGGATGATTTCCTTCCCCTTCTCCCTGTGCATTTCCCTAGCATCCAGCCCAGTTACTCAGTCTGGGCATTAAGGTCTGAATTTGGGCCTAAGTACTCAAATTATGATGTTTGTAATCAACCTGGCTAATGCCATAGATGGGTGCATGGGGGGTGGAATCTCTCCTTAAATCTCATTGGTGATAATTTCAAGCAAATGAGGTTGCCCACCTCCATGCTTTGGATTTACATGACCATTTAGCAGAACTTACTTAAAGGAAAAATGCAATAGCAATGCAGTACACTTACTACCTTGAGGAATACTTTTTATCATTCAATTCAGAATCTCCAGGTCACATAGTCTTCATGTCTGAAGTTTTAGGTACAGTACCAAATAAAAAATATACCACATTGAACTGAATAATCTGTTGTTATTGTCCAGCATTAAAAAGGGTCAACAACCCTTGATGTAACCCATCCTAATAATCATTATTGCTGCCCCAACGTTTAGAAATGTGCTTGGGCAAAAATGTGTCCACATAATTGGTGCTCCTGATTATTACAATTTCTGTAAGTCAGTTATTTGATAACAGGCAGTTAGCATGCACAATTACCATAGAAATGCACATATAACTGTGTACATACATTTCTAAAAATCTATTTTAAAACATCCAAATGCCTTCAAAAATCAGGCTGAAAAATGATCAAACTCCTTGTTCTTTAGATGGACAATCCACTGATGAAAAGCCAAATGGCAGGGTGTACTGCAATCACACCATCCCTATGTTTTGCTCAACGGTTCTATTCTTGTGAGCAAGCAGTGTCAAAATTGATGAGAATCCCTCCTTCTAACTCAGCTGTGAATTACAGCTCTTTTGTAACATTTCATGCCACCTGCCCTTGTTGAACAGCAATTGCTTTCAGCTATACTAGCCTGACAGGGCTACCATAAAAATATGAACAGATATCCTTCCTCCATTCATTAAAAGATCCTCACCCTCACTTGCTTACATAGAACCATCCATGATGAGTGGGAGAGACATCTTTCTGGGAGACAAAGGTGTAACGCAACAGACCCTGGTTGTCGGCGGGCAGGATTGAACCGGGGACCTCTGGAACTTAGTGCATGAGTCTCTACCACATGAGGTGAAAGCCAACTGGCTGTTAGCTAGGGCTGTAAAGCAGACTCATTTAACACTCTCTCTAAGTGGTCTTGGTGCCACTAGATGGGACAGAACACCACACCCAGGAGGTGTGTGGGTTACAAAGTCACCACCCAAGGTCAAGTTTTAAAAGCAAAAAGCTGATCTTTCTGAGATGTCCAAAAGTTACACCTTTGCTCATTTCAACACTTGGAGACTCCAGCTCCAACAGGATGAGATTAAGCTATCATATTATACTGTTCTGCTTCCCACCATCTTTCGATATTAAGTAAACATAATAAAAGTCAGTACAAACAGAAATCTATAAAGTGCAACCAAAGGCTTTCAACAAGATCTAAGGATCAGGGATGGCAATTTCTTTCATACTAAGGTCTCTGTCTTCTGGTGCACTTACATTCCTGCTCTCCATTTTTTTTTTTTAAACTGGCTCTGGTCCACCCACTCTAACTGATAAACTAAACCAGCACTGTTTCTAGCCTCAAGATGAGGTGGAAATTCATGTTATTTAGTACAAACAAATGTTATTCAAAAATGTCATTGTCTTTTAATTCTCCATATGTATCATTATGAGTCAGATAGCCTGACTGAACTCTATTGCCTCTTCTTTTTCCTTGCCTCCTACAGCATGAGCATGTTTAAAACTTCTGGTGTCAGCCAGTCTAAGAAATATTCCTATGTGAAAGACTAAATCGTCTCAGTGGAAGTTTTTCTGGAAGCCAGCAACAGCTAATGCACCTCTCTAGATCGATGCCACCAGTTTAAGAGATAAGCTATAGGGTAGAGAGAAGCTGAATCCAGACGGAAAATACTTCCCTATTGCAAAAGAAGGTCTGACCAGAAAGGAAGAAAAAGGAAAAAAAGAAAACATTCTCTGGCCAGAATCTAGGTGATCGGAGAACCAGTAGTTACATGCAGGAGCCACCAGACTCATGTGATCTCAGTTGTCTCACCAGCCTCAGGTCTATGGCTGGAAAGAAAAAAGAAAGCATTTTCTCCATGGCAAGAAAAATTAATTCATCATACTTTTAGGAGCCCTTCCCCTCTGAAGCATAAAGATCACTATTTATAAGAGTTAGAAGTGAACAAGCCAATCTATGGATGTTTCCATTTCAGACAAAAAAATATGAATTGACACAGATGCTTATACATGAACAGATAAGTTTATCGTTGTTTACATATTAGTATCCCCATTAAATAACTGAACTATATAGATTTGGCACAAACATGGACTTGTGGACACTGCCATATGAGGTTATTTCTACCATTATTTAACTTTTATAAATTATGATTTCAGACTTGAAGTAACAGTCTCTCTCACACACACACTCACACACGAGTGATATACAACTACACAAGCACTCAAGTAAATTATTTTATTGTTTAAAATCTATTTCTTCCCTCTCTTTCATACACAAATCAACATTATTTAACCTGCAACTATCATTTGACTTTGATTATTAATATTAGAGGAACACATGCTGTCTGTCTGCTCTGGGAGCTGACAAAGGGAGCATAAAACAGTGTAGTTCACTGACCCAGTGGTGCCAAGATCAAAAAAGGGGGTTGGGTTAGGCAGTGGTCCTTGCCCTAACATGTCCTTGACAGTGGGCCAGGTTTTGTGCTGATATAGAGGATACCCTGACTCTATGGGTATTGGGGTGCAGTGATTCTTAGTTACAGGAATCTACAACCTCCTGTAACATAGACCATTTGGGGAAATCTGGTTTAGAATAATACAATATTTTACCCCTTATGTCTATACCGTCCTTGGCCCCTCTACTGAGACTGCCAACGCATGTGTCAACTAAAGGCAGCTATGGTAATATTGGGGGGAGTCAAAGGATGTGGGTGTACACAGTTGTGTACCGGACAACTCACAGGCTATGAACAGCTAGTTTTGGTCACTCACTTCATATCTAATCCAGATTCCAAACAGTGACCTAAAACCGAACGGCCTGTACCACTTCATCACATGGATCTTATTTTTAAAATCTCACTTAGATAATTTTTAGACTGCCCTTCAGCTATAATTCTCCCAGAGTAAAATCCACTTACAACAGCAGCATTCGCTGCATTTCTTTATCTTTTTAATATATAGCAATGTATGATGAGGAAGCAATTGGGGCAACTATCCTGGATCTCAACAGAACATTTGACCATGGATATTAGCAGCTGTTTCATCTCTAATTAAAAAGATCTGGACTTGGCTTTGCTGCTGCCTCATATAATTTTGGTTGGGGAGCAAACAATTTGTTTTAATCCATATGTGGGAAGTTTCTTCCTGAACTAGTAGTAACTGATGGAAAACTAAAAAAATAACCCAACAAAGCTCAAGATAAGGTATCTTACAATATTAACTAATGATTTCCCACAATTTGTTAAGCGCATATCATTAATGACAACCTAGTATGATGTACCCTGGTTCTGACATATTGTTATAGTCCAAAAACTTGCAGACATGTTTTTATAGTCTTCAAAGTGGCATTATGAAAATAAATTGCTTATGAATAATAAGAAAACTAACAATGTTATCTGGCATAAATAGTAAACTGAGTTCACCATCTGGTGTTTTTAATATTACAACCTTTGATGCTAATTATTTAGACTGCAATAAGAGTTTCCAATATTTGGATTTTTGGCTTGACTCCGTCTAGAATTTTAGGAATCATATAAGTGAAGTAATTAAGGCTATAAATCTTAAACTGGGCTGGTCCTAAATGATGTATCATTGTCTCGTGATTACAGCAAGAGAAGGCGCTGCCAAGCACGTCCGTTTATCAATATCTGCATATGGAAAGCTGGTTTAGCATAAGTTTAGCTAAACTAAAAGAGTTACAACTATGTATGAGATTTCTTGATTTGTTCTACAAGTACTAGTGGGTCATTGGATTTATCAGGTTCATAATCATCATGCTTTAGGACAGGTGATAAGCTAGAGGCTTCTATTTTCTGTAATTTTCATTGCTTTTTGATCAGTAATATATTTTTCCCTTTTTCTTTGCCATTCATTTGACGTTGATTTCTTTTAAATAGGTGTAGGTACAATCTCTTTAAGAAGTTTCCTTTCAAATGATTCTTTTTTTCAGGCAAAAGGAACCCATAGCTTTCTCCTTACAGTTGTGTGATACCATTTAGCAGACCCAGCAGTCATAATAAAAAATAAGAATAGTTTACTTACCCACTTGCTGAAGCTGGGATAGTCGTGTTCTGGATCAAAAAGGTGTTGGTGCAGCTGGTATTCTCTACTGAACTCTGCTGTGTCTGGTGTGTTTTCTAGACACCCATCGTCAGCTGCAAAAAGCAATTAGAAAGCATTAACTGCTTACCAACTTGCAAAGTGCACTATGAGCAACTCATATTTAGTTGCAACATTTCTTAAATTCAGTTATGCAATACAAACTTTAAAAAAAACCTGGGATACTGGAAATGCTACACAGCTTTTCTCTGGAAGGACTCGGTCAGGGTATTTTTAATTTTTGTAAAAATCTTTTTAAATTCAACCCATTGGAAGCTTGAAAGTTAAATATTTCTTTTCCAATTCCACTCCTCTTTCCCCCGCCCACCACCACACTCCATCACTCCCAATCAAGGGCACACACTAATTTTTTTTTAGACAGAACACTGCGCTCTCCCAACTCTTAAAAAAATCCCCAGTGTTAAAGAGATGCCTGTGCAGTTTATCAACTACCACAGGAAGTTTCTCTAGAGTCAAACTGGTTTTGGTTAAGAGATTTCAACAATTCTGTTTGGGAAGCCCATGGCAGAATGCCTATGTTAGCCCAGGTAGAATCTGCTTTAATAAGCAGCTACCTGAATGGAGCTACATTTCTGGTTAGCCACTCTGTTCAGGGGAACTGCAGATCTTTAACATGGCACTTATCCCCTATTTCAATGCAGTTTGAGGCTGAAGTTTGCATAGCAAAGGCAATTCTGCAGTTCAATTAACAGTTTGACGTGTCCAGCAACTTCATTTGAGATACAATGGACAATTCCTGAAGCTGCATCTCAGAATATCAGCAGGATTGATATTCAGAAAACCTATCTGATAGGTTTGTTAGGAGGTTGTATTGCTGTTTGAACTTGGTGTCATCACAAGAGAACAACTGGACTTTGTAGGGGGCCATTTTCCACCTACAGCTGTTATGATGATATCTCTATTTTAGATACTTAAATGGCACCCATCATCAAAGTAGCTGAGCACTTCACAATCTGTAATTTATGTATCCTCAAAACACCTCTTTGAGGAAGGGAAGAGCTGTTATCCCCTAATAATACAGGGAACTGAGACACAGAGACACTAAATGACTTGCCCAAGGTCACACATGAAGTCTGTGGCAGATCTCTAGAATCCTAGACTAGCTCCTTGATGACAGCTCCTCCCCAAGAGAGGAGGACGGCCCTCAGTATTACAGACGCTAAGTGCCATTTTCAAACAACTTCTAAGACAAAAACTAACAGTAGAGACAGAAACGGACTTGAGGAAGGCCTTGAAACCTTTTATGATCCAACACAATCCTTCTCGAATACAACTGTGTTGAAATATAATGACTCAGATGAAGGACAGTGCATGGAGCTTCTTCTGCCACTTGTTCAGAGATTTGAAAAGGCATTTCTGTTATCTGTTGACCTAGGTGCTTATGACCTGTTTATGGCACTAGATAAAGAGGTAAACTAGCAGTAGTTGAATTGGCAAATAAAAAAGCTAATAACATTGGTGCAGAACCAATAACTTTTGAGATGAGAGGACACAATTAATGAAGATTTTTGTTAACTTGTCTTCCATGCCTCAAGAAGGGTCATTTCAGAATAGCAGCCCTGCCAACAGGGCCAGCTCTGGCTTTTTTGCCGCCCCAGGCAAAAAAGCCTCCGGCTGCCCCCCCCCGCGGGGGTGGGGCAGCCGGAGCCCCGGCGGGAGGCCGGCGAGCCCCAGTGGGGGCTCCGCTCTCCCCCCGGCAGCCGGAGAGAGGGCGGGGGGAGGGCGGCCAGCCCAGCCGTGGCCCCGCTCTCCCCGGCGGCCGGAGCGCCGCGCCGCCCCCCTCCAGGTGCCGCCCCAAGCACAAGCTTGGTGGGCTGGTGCCTGGAGCCGGCCCTGCCTGCCAAGTACAAAGACACCAAAGCCGCTTACATACATTACAGGTCTACAGAGACAAAGAGCCAATAGGAAGCATGACTGGAATAGACATCTATGCTGTCTCTCTGAGGTGAAATCCTGGCTCTATTGATATTAATGGCAAAACTCCTGTTGACTTCACTGGGGCCAGAATATCACTCCTAATAAATAAATCTTTAGCCTAGAATCCAACAGGAAATGAGAGAAAGTAATTCTCTTAAAGTGGTACACTCTCGTTGAATATAAATAAAATTATTCATAATTTCTTTTTTTTTTAAATTAAGAAAAAAATCAATTGTTTCAAAATCCTTGTTGTAAAACACTGAGGGTCTGATACTGATCTTAACTGGCTCACTGATTTCCAGGGAGTTTCTGAGTTACCTCAGTAAGAGATCAGAATCAGGACCTGAACTATTCTTTTATTTTTATGTCTGTGTGTGTATTGTCCATTGTTTGAAAAACTCACTCATTTTTGTAAATAACTGCTGCAAAAGTTCATCATGACGTTATAACCATGAACTTGCAAATCCTGGTGTGGGATTCAGCAGGCAGCATAAGATTGCTGTGCTTCAGTAGAGGTCTGAGCAGAGGCTACATGTGGTGCAATTAAGTTTAAGCACAAGGCACCATCCTGCTTACTGTGATAAGTCTCAAGCAGATTGTGCTGCTGCTCCCTTACTCTCAAGAGTCTAAAAAGACATATGTTCAGTCTACATCTTACTAATGAAATGCTCAGCTACTCAATCCCCATTCTGGCCTATTAAGAGTAAACTAGACTCGGCCATGCAGCAGCACCCATTAATGCAAACACTCCTCACTTGGGCTGTGCAGGAAAAGTCCAATATGGCACATACTGTAAAACACTTATGATAGATGTCACCAGGTAGTGCTGTTGCAGAGTTTTCCAAATTCTTTTTCTTGTGTTCAGTCTTGGGAAGACAAGCAGTGTTGTTAGGTTCTGGGCTATGCAAAGTTCTGTTTAGAGACAATTTCTGCATGGAGGAAGCTGTGCAAGCAGCTAGAGGAATTTACTGTCTGCTTTAGTCTCAGATTAGCATCAATTCATAAAGACAGTAGCTCCCTGAGAACCGGGCACTGATGTTGGACTGAGATTCCTGCAAGAAGGGATTTCCCTGCATGATGTTTGACCTCTTCTGTTCTAGGACTGGTGTATGTATGTATGTATATATATATATATATATACATATACACACACACACACACACACACACACACACACTAAGTGGAACTTCTTTTTTATATATATATGGTGTGTGTGTGTGTACACACACACACACACACACACACACCATATATATATAAAAAAGGAAGTTCCACTTAGTATATACTCAGACTCTGCAATCACTGATTTCTTCTCTAATGGATAGCCAACCTGCCATGCCCTGGACATCTGCTACCACTTGGCTGCTATTGGGAAAAGGAGCAACAATATAATAATTATGGACAAAGGTAAGATTAATCTTTAGGCACAATAGGTATAGTGCTAGGGCTCCTGGTTCAGGAATAATGTCTTTGCTTGATGATATCACAGTGATGCTATCGTGCAGAGGCCAGAGTCTGTGAGGAGCATAAGACTGTATGCTCCACTGGAGGAATGAAGAAGCCCTGACCTAGCGGGGCAAGAGTCCTAACTCCTACTACTCATAGTAGAGGTCTCCAGCTTTGGTAAGTACCTTTGGTAAGAGGGCAGCCCACCACTGCCACTTCCGGTTCTTCGGGGGGGTCTGGGGAGGGACAAGGCTCTAGACCACTGCTTTGATTTTTTTGTCAAGATGGGACTTGCCTTCTGCCTCCCTCCTGACTACTGTTCTTGCCATCACTGCAGCTCTTTAGATGGGCCAACAGGAATGGAGACTATTACAACTGCCTGGAGGGGAAGGGACCTCCAACCTATTGCTGGAGCCTACAGCCTACTTCCCTCCTCCCCAGCCCACTGTTGTTGCAGGCATCAGTGAGCATGTCTACACAGTTTTTTAAAACCCGCGGGAGCAAGTCTCAGAGCCCGGATCTATGGACTGGGATTGCAGGGTTCATACTACAGTGCTAAAAACAGCAGTGCAGACACTCTGGGTTTGCATTGGAGCGAAGGCTCTGAAGCCCATTCCCTTCCCTGGGTTTCAGAGCCTAAGCTCCAGCCTGAGCCTGAACACTGACACTGCTGCTTTTAGCACCATAGTGTGAGGCTGAGTCTGTAGAGCCAGGCTCAGAGACATGCTGACATGGGTTTTATAATGCAGTGTAGATGTGCTCAGTGTTAGGGATAAGCCCAGAGAGAAAGGGGGCCCCAGCCACCGCTGCTATTCCTCACCTCCTTGCGAGAAACCTTCCTGAACTACCACTGTGCCCCTCATCCTAACTCCCACCCAAGCACAGAAATCATTTGTAACTTGCCCTCTGCCACCACCCCACACCTGAGCTGTGTAGGGTACTGGTCCTCAACCATTCCCGAGTAGAGGGCTGTGCGTGGGTGACCCAACACTATCACCTCAAGCTGGGGATGGGGCTGTAGCAGGGCTGTGGTGGCCCTGTCTCAAGGCCCAAGATTGCCTTAATCCAGCACGGATGGATACCAGCGTTACTGTATAAACAATAACTTGGAAAGATTTGTTTTCCACTAAACAAATCCACAAACCTCAATGAGGAAGTTCTCTAGTAATTTCTTTGCTTAATATAGTTTTAACAGTCACCACTTGGACACAGACTTGAGTTTCCACTTAAGGCTCTGAAAACCATCCTACTGAGATACTAGTAGATATAATCTCCACTCAGAATGTATCCATGAAAGAACATTTCACAGTCAGCAGCACTTTTCCAGGAATGTTCTCAATTCTCATATCTGGATGCATCATCTTATGCAAAATCATGGTTATTTAGCTAAGAAAAAGAATAGAAGGGAGTCTTTTAAACATCATTCCATTGAAGTCCCAATTTTAATCTTGCTCTTCTAACCACTAGCAGAAGATCTGAGGGGTAAATATACAGAAGACAAAATTTGCCTGCAGTGGGGAAAAATATAATCTACACCCGTCGGACAAAATGTTCATTGAACTGAATATGAATGTAAGATACTATTTCAAAGAGAAGCAGTCACCATACTTTTTGCCTCTCTCGACATAGCAGCAATCGGGAGCTCTTCATACATTTCATATAAAGTTATCATTAGGGCTGTTTGGAAATTTTCAGAATTTTGACAAAAAATGGGGAAAAAATTGCAAATATTTTTATGAAAAATATTTTTTCTTTTCTGAACAGCTCTACAGCTAGTCAGAACATTTAGTTAAAAGATTAAGGATAATTGTGTTACTGTATCTCATCCAAATACCATTACTAAATACTACCCAGAAAACTTTTCTCAATTATGAAAGTACATATAAGTTCAGAAATTTAAAATATGGTTTAAATGATATAGTACTCACTCCCGTTACAGCCCATTCAGCTCCCATTGCAAACAACCAGATTTTAGTCACTGATTTCAGTGCTGGAACCCTGTGGGCGCACCACAGCTGAATCTGTCCCTTAGTAAACTACGAACTCACATGAATTGTGCCTAGGGTATCTGAAAGGATCAGCTAAAGCTCTAGGATGAAGACCACTTTGCTTTTCTGGCACAATGGAATTTTCTACAATGAGGGTAAAGCTCATGCAGGAAACAGAGCTTTCTTGGGAGCCAGCCCAAGACTGTGGAATGAACATCCTCAGAAACTAAGAACTATCACTACCTCACTACCACCTCTGGTAAGTGCAGACCTTGCTTTCTCGAACATCAAGCAGTGTGCATCTTTGTGAGTCTGTGTGTGGGCAAACAAACTCCAAAACAAAAACATTCCTCTGCTTATACTTAAGGCTGTGATTTAGTCACAGAGGTCACAGATTCTGTGACTTCCAAAGACCTCTGTGACTTCAGCCAGCCCAGGCCATGGGCAGCAGCGGGGACTCCCACAGTTCCCAGCCGCCACGAGCAGCAGGGGGAACGCCCGGAGTTTGGAGCCACCAGCGGAGGGGAACACTGGAGCTTCCAGCCTACCCGCAGCTCTCCAGGTTCTTCATTATATCATGGATATTTTTAGTAAAAGTCAGACAGGTCACGGGCTTCCGTGAATTTTTTATTATTCCTCATGACCTGTCCATGACTTTTACTAAAAATATTTGTGACAAAATCTTAGCCTTACTTATACTTCCCCCACAGTGGAGAGGCTGAGAGAACAAACGTGATTTGGCCCCGCTGTCTCTCTGTCATGACCTGTTGGAGGCGGTGGCAGAGGTGGACAAAGAGGGGGATGGAGATACTTGCAGGTAGGGACAAGGCTCCCCAGAGGGCTTGCCCTGCTTGTTGCCCCGGCTCCACATCGAGTACCACCACCTGGGCTTGGCCCTCCTGGCGCTGGTCTCACATTTCGCCCAGGTGCAGTTCCACCTCTGCCAGGTGGTGCAAGCCAATCCCTCGGAGCAGCAGTGGCGCCTGTGCAACCCTGATGACTTTGCCTTCCATGGTTGCCTGGCTGCGCCAGGGATGGGCTCAGGGGAGCCCAAGCGAGTGGCACCAGGTGGAAGCTGGGGTTTGTAACTCCCGCAGGGTGCAGCTCTGGGACAGGGGAGCCCCATCATTGCAACTCCCCCACAGGGCCTCCAAGGGTCTCTGAGATGGGGCCAGCTTTAAGGTGCAGGGGCTCATCACCCCCACCCTTCCCTGGGGATTGAAGGAATGGGGGTGGGGTAATCCAGCTCTTATTGGAGGGTGACGGATTCTGCTGCCTACTTAATATCAAACCAATTACAAAATAAGAGTTTAGATCCTGCACAACCCCCAATTGACCACTCACCTGCACCTCACACACCCCTGCCCCAAGGCCCCCTGCACTTCTGTTCTGAAGGCCCCCTTAACTTGCAGTACCACTACAACTCTGCCTTGAGGGTACCTGTAAACACACCTACACCTGCCTGTCATGACGGAGGGTTGGCTGGGCCAAATTTGAATGGCATTGTGACCCCATGCACCACTCTTCTCACTACTGTAAGGAGTTGGAAAGTGCTCAGATACTATGATGACGAGCATGGTATAAAGAACCTATATAGAATAGAATAAAATAGAATAGAATAGAATAACCTGTTTTTCCAATAGGGCAGGGATTTGGAGGGTCAGGATAGCCTTGATCTTCACTGAAATCCTTTGGTATATTATCTCCTGTCAACTCAGCCACAATATTTGGGATATTGCCATAAGGACCCAAGTGCTGAAGACCTTCATGAGCACCACCTAATGAAGACAGATTTATGCACATAATATTACAAGGTTAAAAGTAAGATTTTGCTTTAGTTTTTCCAAGAAATCCAGGCCAAGGTTTTCAAAAAGAGAGCCTCATTCAGGCTCCAAACCCCACTTTTAGCACTTCTTCAGCACTTTTGAAAATTGGGCCACTTAGTTAGATCCTAAAAATGGATTAGGAAGCCTAACTTCCGGCATTCATATTTGAAAACCTTGGTCCACGTTTTTTATAAATACATAAGAGATAGGTAGGAAAATACTGAAACAAATATTTAATATTAGAGACAATAGTGGAACTTTTACCATACTGTAATCTTCAGCTGCAAATGATATCATTCATGACAGTGAACAGTAATCATGTTGCAGGACAGAATTGTCCCAAGAAGACAAAGTTAAAAAAGAAATAGCATTGTGTGTACAGTTTGAAGATAAATTCATAAATTCAGTTTTATGAAAGGAACTCGGATGTTATAGTAAAGCTGGTTATATACACTATAACCTAAAATATATTTGTGCCTCTAAATAATTCTTAAAGCTGAATTTAAGTGCTAGAAATAAAAGTGAGTAATAGCCCAAATTGTTAACAGAAAATATGTCTCATCCCCTGAGAATGAGGTGTTTAAAAGGGGCAGCCCTGTGCCTTAACCCACCCTTTTGCATGGTGCAGGCTGAGGCAGCCAAGCTAATGGCTGGTGCCTCCTTGTGGTGGATGTCCAGTGCAGGTACTCCATAGGAAAGGTATACAGTGACCAGATATATGGCTTGGAAAAGGGACTTAAAAAGAGGTGTTCGGTAAAGGAGTGAACGGGGGGTGGTTGGGGACTCCTATGATTGGTACAGCAGGCAACCAACCTTAACCCACCTACGAGGGGGTAGGAGTAGATGGCAAGGTCCCAGCAATGGATTTGCTAGTGGGACCTGGATGGAAAAAGAGGGGGAGCTGGTAAAAGCCCCCCAGGTAATTATGGAATAAACATGGGGTTACCTGCACTGTACACTTTTATCTGCCGGATAGTCCCAGACAGCTAATAATAAAGTTGCGGCCTGATTAAATTTATGTCAAATGTCTCCTGTCCTTCTTTCGGTATAGCCAGACTACAGAACCACATAATCAATGTGTGTTTGTACATCCATGTATGCTGTTTGGTTCACAATGGGACAATCTTGCAGATAAAAGCATACCTATACTTGTACATGATACAGACCTCTTGGCACCGAAGCTCTGTCCATAAAGGAAACAGAGGTATTTAGCAGGCTCCAGTGTGCTAAATATATATAACACGTTTAAACATACTGCCAAACATTCCCTTGATTGAGTACAATGCAATCTTTAATATTAATATAAAGGATTGTTGCCTTTCAGTGTCAGTAGTCAGGATTTTTTTCTTCTTTCCAAAAGATTTTCAGATAATTGCACCTGTTCTAATACCATATTTTTGCACACTTGAGTGATTTACTCATGTTTGCAAAGTTAATTTCTTTTAAACCATGATAAATAGCATATCCAGCAATGACTGAAGTGGTCAAAATGAAGTGCTGTGAGTATACCAGACAGATATTTTATGTACAGTAATTCTTTAATGTACAAACTTCATTAATTTGAGCACTGTAATATTGTTGATTTTGATAAACACTTTATGGTTACATACAATGGAGCTACAGAGTCACAGTAATGTGATATAAACATATACACTATCATCCAGGAAAGATAGTATAAGACTGCTCTCTTGAACCTGGTACTGACCAGGAGTTAAAACAAAGGAAAATAGACTAAATATCAGAAAACCACTGCTTATTGGCAAGATCTATTATACTTTCAAGGGAAGCAGTGGAAGCACCATTGTTTGAGTCATTGGACTGGACAAAGCGCTAGAAAAATATGCTATAAACCATAGGGAATAATCTGGTACTGACAGAGGGATGCACCAGATGAATGTTTAGGTCTTTTCCATCTCTAATTTCTGTGGACTGGTTTTTACCACAGCCCTTTAACAGTCAGAATAAGTCAGATCTGCTTGCTTGTATTTCATTTTCTTCTGCAGGATGAGCAAGCAGAGCATTGCTTTAGGTGCCCTGGGTAGAGGTTTCTATATATTTATATTTAAAGTCAATTTCAAATACTGCATACATGCAGCTAGCTGCTGAGACTGGTATTTGTTTGTATGGAGCCTGGATTGCTACAAAAGAAATTCAATTTTGGGAGTAAATCTATTTCCCTGCTGCTGCCGTCAGTGCAGCTAATGCTGGTCAGAAAATTTCAGCAAAAACTAAATTGATTGAAAACAGAAAAAAAATTACACAATTTCACCCCATTTTTCCAAAGAACTAATTGCAACACACTTGCTGGGAGGACAGAATAATGACCCTGCTCTGAAAACAACCACAAAGTGCAGCAATTTCCCCACTATGATATTGAATGCCCTCCTTGATACCACATGCCAGCAACAATTTCAGTTAGCCTGTCTTGTTTAAATCTTGCTCTAGTTGCTGCTGCCCATCTACCAGTAGCACAACCCAACTGAATCTGCATGCTTAGGAGCAATGACCCCTGTCAATTACAAACAGGGAACACTTCCCTCAGCTGAGTCAATTTAACAAAACAAGTGAGCAGCAGACTTTCATCATCTGCACTGAAACTTAAAATTAATGTAGAATTTTTAAAGACAAATAGAGGGGATTATTTTAAAAAAGAGGAGGTTTGGCCAGTGTTAGAAAAGAAAGAATAAACAATAAAAAAGATCATGAATACCAGTGGTGAGTAAATATCCCAGATGAATCCCAGATCCCACATGAAAGCCCTTTAAAACCTTCACTCCCAAACTCATGTTATCCACTCTAATTTTTGTGTGTGTTTTTAAACACGGCAGGGCAGATTCTTGAATGTATCCAAGCTCTGCACATATGCAGTGAGAAGGGGGATTGTCAGGGAGCTGCAGCTCCATGGTCCTGAGCCTCTCAGCCCCAGTGCAAATTAGAGCCACCGGGGAGCAATTCTAATTTACACACTGATGTAAGGTCCCTAGGGAACTTTGTTAGTCAAAGATCAGGTGTGTGAGAAGTCTGCTCTGTCATGCCTCCTCCCCACAATCTCCCACACCTTATTAGGGATGGGAGGTGACAGGGAAGGAGGCAGCTATGCTGGAGAAGAGTTTCCTGTACGAGGGAAATTCTTTTCTAGCCATTTCTGGCTGTTTTAGGTTCAAGTAGAGGTGCAAAGAGGATCTACCACATTAGAGAATCTGATCTTGCGTGTATCATAATAAATAAATAAATAACAATAGCTGAGACAAATGGCTTGGTCGCTATCCCACTGGTTTCAATATACCCCTTGCAAGCTGTTTTAAGGATCAGGAGTGGCTCTCCTAGACTGTCTTTTCTCTGTGAGGATTTTATCTGACCTGACTGGGTTTTTCCCTCTCTGGTGTGCTGGTAGGCATGCTCTTAGAAGGAACGACAAATGAGGACAAGAGTGATCCAGTGGATATATAGTGTACTTGTACTTTCAGAATGCCTTTGACAAGGTCCCTCATCGAAGGCTCTTAAGCAAACTAACCACTCCTGGGATAAGAGGGAAGGTCCTCTCATAAATCCGTAGCTAGTTAAAAGATAGGAAACAAAGGATAGGAATAAATTGTCAGTTTTCACAGTGGAAAGAGCCCTTAAGGATCCATACCGGGCCCAGTGCTGTTCAACATATTCATAAATGATCTGGAAAAAGGGGTAAATAGTGAGGTGGTAAAATCTGCAGACAATACAAAATTACTCAAGATAGCTAGGTCCAAAGCTGGCTGTGAAGAATGATAAAGGGATCTCACAAAACTGGGTGACTGGGCAACAAAATGGCAGATGAAATTCAATATTGATAAATGCAAAGTAATGCACGTTGGAAAACATAATCCCAACTATACATGCAAAATGATGGGGTCTAAATTAGCTGCTACCACTCAGGAAAGAGAGCGAGGAGTCATTGTGGGTACTTCCCTGAAAACATCTGCTCAATGTGCAGCAACAGTCAAAAAAGCTAACAGAATGATAGGAAGCACTAGGAAAGGGATAGATAAGACAAAAAAATATCATAACGCCACTATATAAAGCCATGGTATGCCCACATCTTGAATGCTGTGTACAGTTCTGGTCACCCCATCTCAAAAAGATATATTTTAATTGGAAAAAATACAGAGATGGGCAACGAAAATGATGAGTGGTATCGAGCAGCTTTCATATGAGGAGAGATTAAAAGAACTGGGAATGTTCATCTTAGAAAAGAGATGACTAAAGGGGGATATGATAGAGGTCTATAAAATTATGAATGATGTGGAGAAAGTGACTAAGTGTTATTTACCTCTTCACATAACACAAGAACCAGGGGTCACCCTGTGAAATTAATAGGTAGAAGGTTTAAAATAAATGTAAGGAAGTTTTTCTTCACACAGTGCACAGTCAACCTGTGGAACTCATGGCCAGGGGATGTTGTGAAGGCTAAAAGTATGAGTGGGTTCAAAGAAGAATTAGATACATTAATGGAGGATAGATCAATCAATGGCTATTAGCCAAGATGGTCAGGGAAGAAACCTCATGCTCTGGGTGTCCCTAAATCTCTGAATGCCAAAAGCTGGCACTGGATGTGTGTGGTTAGAAACATCAACCTTAATCCCTAGTATTTTGGAATATACAGTAGTGCCTAATCTGCATCATCTGTGCCCCTTGTGGAAGCAGGAAAGAAAGAGAGGTTTTAAGTGTAGCCATTTTAATTTGTTAGAAACAGAGCAACTGTTATGCTAAGTCTTAGCCTAATATCGCGGGACCTGTAGAAGCAGGGCTCACGTCAGAAGCGAGTGGGAAAACAGCAGCGCAGAGTCAGCGTGACCTAGTCTTGAGATAACGATGTTTTGAGAAGTGAAAGTGAGAAAATGCTGGATTACACAGGATATAATATAAACAAAATGTAGTTGTTTTCAATTAATGCATGCCACAAAAGAGTATAAATGCTTGTGTGATATTGCTTGTATTTCGGAGAAACTGAGGCAGAGATGCTCTCTGTCAGCTGCATCATCTGTGCCCCTTAACTTACAAAGTACCCCCACCAGATTCTTTCCCTCTGGAGGATATAAGCTTCTTTTAACACACAAATAAGATGGAATGCTACTGTTCTAAATCAGTACCTTCCTAATGTAATTCAGTGAGAACTGTGGCTATTTCACACAATTTCTACCCTTTTGAAACAGAGATCAGCAATACACTTGGAACATCAGCCAACTAATGGATTTTATATATGATAGAATGATCATTAGTATTTCTTACAAATATAGCAATGTGGGGGGAGAATGAACATGAATGAAAACCAGACATAAAAGGTATAAAATCCTGCAATGCACACCCAAGGGCTTAATTTGCTCATGAGAGAGTCCGATATTACAACAACGTCAGCAGGGATAAGCCATCCTATAAAGAACATTGATCCCTCAACAGCTCCCTTAGTTACATTTCATTTACTTCTGCCTGTCTCTTCAAGAATTGATACATTACTTATGTAGTGGTTCGCCAAATCCCATTCAAATAAGTCCTTTTACTTTGAGGCATGATCATCTACTACAGAGATACTTACTTCTAACCCCTAAAGCATTCCAGACAGATTTTTAAAATGATTTTGTGGATAGTATTGAATCTATAGAGGTATGTTCATGTAATCCTATCACACAAAAAACCCACTCTGTTTATGACCTGCTGTTAAACAGCAGCTGCCACTTTGTCTTCTAGGTTCCCATGATCTTGGGCAAGTCACTTAGCCTCTTTATAGCAGTTTCCTCATTTGAAAATAGGAATAACAATACTTTCCTACCTCACAGAGTGTTTTGGGAGGATAGACTCACTGATGGTTGTAGAGCACTTTGAGATCCTTGGATGGAAGGTGCTATCTATCTAGAGACAAAATATGATTTAACTGAATAACTTCAGCGTTCGTGTCGTGCTCTCCATCAGTACCTGGCTCAGGCTGGGGAAGCTAATGATCCACCCAGCAGACCAAATTCAATGATGAATCCTGGTCACGTGCCACCTGAGGCATGTTGCGCATACACAAAGAAGAAGACTGAATTAAGTAATGAATTCTCATTAATCAGTTCTTGCCACATTCTGTGAGGTAATCAGTGTTGACTCCGTTTTATAAATGGCAAAATTGAAGCAAAGAGGTTAAGGGCCACATTTTCTTAAATGGTTTCTAATTTTGGGTGCCTAGTTCAGACATACAGGCCTGATTTTCAGAAGCATGAGCACTGGCAGTTCTCTGAATATCAGGCCCTGGCTGTCTTAAGTTGAGCATCTGAAAAGAGAAGACGACAAAATTAGGAGTCACTTTTGAAAATTTTCACTTACGTGACTTGCCCAAGGCCAAAGAGGATCAGCAGAAATGGCTGATCAGTAGTTCTTGGCTCTGCTCCTCCAGGTCTCAAACCACAAGAACAGGTCTTGCCTGTAATAAATGTATTACGCCCAGATCCTCAAAGGTATTTAGGCATCTAACTCTCCCTGTAGTTCACATTTGGATAATGCATAGGTCTCACTAAGAAGTCCTACTATAATTTTTCTCTGTCTCTCTTTCCACTTGGGTTGTCCAAGATAGCCAAGGAATTTGAGTGTCTAGTGATGTTACATCCCACTGGGAGTTAGGCGCCTAAATACCTGGGACTCAGCTCCTTATTTTCCCATGATCTCATTATTCCCCAATATGCATGAATGCAGGTATGATTTATTTTAATGCAAATTTTTCCAAGTGTCATGAGCCTTGTCACATATCAAGAGAAAGGGGATGTACATTCTACCCATAATCCACAGTGAATCACTCAGTGTCATCTGGCTCCTAACTTTTAATAGCTGCCATGTTAAAACATGTACAACATGTAACATCACTAGACAATCAAATTCCTTGGCTATCTTGGCCAACCCAATTGGAAAGAGATACAGAGAAAAAATATTGTAGGTATTTTTAGTGAGACCTATATAATATCCAGATGTTAACTCCAGTACCTATTTTTATGGATAAAAAGCACATAATACCCCCTTTTCAATTTTTGTGCCAAAGCTTTGGTATCCTAAATCCCACACCCATATTGATTTGATAACTTCACTTACTCTGTATCCTCAGAAATTTGTATAAAATGGAAAGGAGAGAACAATGTCTCAGAGAAAGTTGTGCTTTTTTAAAAAAAGTGAACAAAGCCCTAGCACACTGACAAACATCATGTATGCTTTAACAAAATCAGTCCTACTATGATTGCAATTTTATGTCATATATGCAGCAGAAATCTCTCAACAAAGAGTAGATACAATAACCCAAATCCCAAACTGTGACGTGGTCTCTTTGCACCACATTGACAGTACAAAGTGGCCCTAAAGCAGTATAACTAGCTGTGGGAGGTCCATCCCAATACAATGACATAATGTCGCTGAATCCTACATCACCTCCCCCAGCTGCTAGCATAGGGAATGTCACTAGAGCAAAGAGGACACAGCTATAATATCCAGCTGATCTCCAGCTGTCATGTTCCCATGACCTTTGGGGCCATATTCAGCAGATGTAACCTAAAGGCTACTCTGAGTTACAGCAGAGGACCAGCAAACAGACAGCCCAGATCAGAGGAAAATGCAAAGATCACTTTTGCATTAGTCTTAACAAACCTGTCCATGAACAATATTTTTGGTCATTTTCTAGTAAGAAAGCAATATTGTCCATGTATGAGAAAAATAAGTCTTATGGTTAAGGCACAGGTCAGGCAATCTGGCACTGTCTGTCTCAGTCTTCCCATCTTCAAAATGTACAACAAAGAGCAGGGCCGGCTCCAGGCACCAGCTTAACAAGCAGGTGCTTGGGGCAGCCAAGGGAGAGGGGCGGCACCTGCGGCAATTCGGGGGCGACAGGTCCCTCACTCCCCCTAGGAGCGAAGGACCTGCCGCTGAACTGCTGCCGCCGATGATGGCGGCTTTTTTTTTTTTTTTCCTATTGCCGCCGCCGCTCGGGACTTTTTTTTTTTTTTTTTGCGGCAGAAATGCTGGAGCCGGCCCTGACAAAGAGTACTTCCCACTGTTCCCAGTGTGGGGAAAGATTAATTCATTAATATTGGTAAAGTGCTTTGAGATCTGGTATTACTGAAGGGTAAAGGATTCTTTTTCCTATAATTATTAATGTATAATATTAATCTGCATAGCCTATTTGTATACTTGTTTCAGAAGATAAGATTTCCTGCAAGGTACTACGTGACAAATTTAAAGGATGTTATGTTAGATATTGATGTTGTATATTAGATATTGAGCCATCACGCATTAAACAAAAGCTTCTACCCTCAAAGGGTTGTTCAGTGGGTTATGTGACATGAGTTTGGTTGTCTTAAGCTTGAGATCAGTGGACAGATATCCACATCCCCCTCCCTTGCCTCAACACCCTCCCCCAAACAAACAAAAAACCCCTAGGTCAGTAGTCTCTGAAGGAAGAGCAAAAGACTTAGTCATCAATGGAAACGTAACTATGTTCTTATCCCTGCAAAGTGGTCAGGTCAGACAATGGAGAAGCTTTCACTTCTGCAGATTGTGCTGTATCAATTTTGTGGATCAAAGTCTTCAGTCTTACAGGGCTAAGCACCTCTCATCTGTACTACATTCACTCAAAAAATTCTTTGGAGGACAGAAAAGAAAATATCTATTGCTTAACATTTTGTTGTAAATGTGATTTGGCAGAATAGGAAGGAGAGCGCTTCCCTAATGAAAAAGAAATCAAGAGGAGACAATTGTTTCAAAATTAAAATAAGACTTCAGTTGTTCTTATTACTGTGAATGGGAAGCTATAAACTGCTCCAGCTAAGCTGCTGGTGCCCCCATGTGCATAAATGTGGTTTTACTGCTCTCCTATGTGTGATAAGATAATTAGTCTTAAACGTTGATTCATTTGTACATAACGCCAGAACTCCAATATTTTAAAAAATCTTTAATCCTAAGAGTTTGCATGAATTTTACAGCTGTACCACCAAAACACAGAGAGGTATTTCCGTGGAGACTGCATTGTCTCTTAGGTTGTAGACGGGGAAAGTGTCTTACTCTATGTTCTGGATAGCACTAAGCATACAATAATGTTTTTTGAAATGCTGGGGAGGTTTCCTATGTCCATATGTCATGCTTTAGATAAATGATAATATAATGTTGTTTTGTTCAAACCTGATTAATTTGTTTAAATTATTATGCATTAATTCAGACAGGATACCATTATTCTCCTCGTGCTGTATTTCCTCAAGTTCAGAGAGCGTTCATTGCATAATACTTCAGTAATCAATTAAAATAGTTATTAAAAAAGCTAAATAAGACTTTCCTTTATTTTTTTCCACTTGCTTTCAAGTTTTTTCCTTAGCATACAACCCTGCTACTGCGTAAGAAGATAAGGTAGCAAGGAGAGTTAATGGTAAAACTGAAAATGCCTGAGTGTTTATTTAATGTGGGATTATTATGCTATTACGGATTCAGAGCACATCTGCAAAGAAAATCTGCTTGGTGGACTGCAAAGAACGTGTGGCTTCCTAGAAAGTTTAAAAGGTAACATAGAATTTTGATTTATTATACTACCGCTGCACTTATCCCATCACTATCATACAGGATCCATATGGCTTCTACCAGAAGTTAGCATGCAGTACACCATCTGCTCACTGATACATGTATGCTCTCTGAGTTAGATTTCTAAATTTTGCTCAAATTTACCCCAGTGGAATTTGCTGTTTCCACCATGTTAATGCAGCTTTCAAAAGTCTGCTACAGCAACACCTTAGTCTATATAATAAGATTCCAAGATTGTCATTCTGTCTGTGTGTCACTCAGAAGCCTTTAATGTCTGTTAACTCAGTGTGAAGCAATGAAAACAGCTAGAAGCAAGGCCGAGAGCTCTTTTTGTTTAGAATATCACCAGGTTCAATCGTCACTGGGATTCTCAGTGGGTAGGGTGACCAGACAGCAAATGTGAAAAATTGGGACAGGGGGTGGTGGGTAATAGGAGCCTGTATAAGAAAAAGACCCAAAAATCGGGACTGTCCCTATAAAATCGGGACATCTGGTCACCCTATCAGTGTGTTACCTATGCTATAGAGTAAGTCCTCCTGAGATGCCAGACTTCCACTACACTCTGATGCTGTCATTGGTTTCCCATGACACCCTTCCTGCTGGGGGCAGAGAAAAAGAAGTGCAGGACAGGGCAGTAGCAGGCTGCAGCTACACAGAGCAGTAGGGAGTCTGTTACCTCATTGCTGTACATAGTTCCCTGTTCATAACAAAGGGCTTATCTTAACACCACTCTGCTCATCAGTATGATACTACATGGCACCAGGCACACGAGAGGGCACAGTGTGCTGGAAGACCCAATGAGAGGTAACAGTGAAATGGCTGCTACAGAGCCCATGCAACTGCACATCACTCCCCCATAAGCCCTGAGAATCAGGGCGAATGCTGAATATGCCTGGAAACAACAATTTGAACTGTATATGAAGGCCACAGGGGCAAACACCCAGGAGGATGAGCAAAAGAATCCGCTGCTCTTAACAGTGGCAGGCACAAAAGCCCTAGGTGTGTTCTGTGAAGGTGGTAGGGAAGAGAGAGGAAAGCTTCACAGAAATATGAAAATGTTGAGGCTCATTATGTCCCTAGAAAAAATGTTACTTCAGAAAAATGCATGTTGAGGAAGAGAACACAGATAGAAGGAGAAACAATACGAGAGTTTGTCACGGACTTAATATTAGAAAGTTTGTCCTGTGATTATTGAATATTAAAAGACTCTCTCATTAATGACCAGATTGTCCTGAGATGTAACAATAAAAATATGTTAACGGTTACTAAGGGAGATGTCTAGTTACCTGACACTAGAAAGGGCATGCAGCCGAACAAAAAAACAAACAAACAAAAAAAACCACCTAAAAAACTTGGATAAAGAAACAAAGTGTATGACCAGAGCCAGCCATAGGAAAAATGGCACCCTGGGCGAACTTGTATTTTGGCACCCCTGGACCCCATGAGCACACACCCCCACATCGCCCCTAGCCCCCCACAGCTCCACAACCCCTCATCAGCTCTGGGCCCTGCTGCCTCCCCCAGTGCTTAATTTGTATTGAAAGCGGTGCCAGGGCTCAGCCCCAGCATAAGCACTGGCTGGGCGGCCAGACAGCAGTGGCTGCTGCGTGGGCACCCAGCTCCAGGGCCGGCTCCAGGCACCAGCATTCCAAGCAGGTGCTTGGGGCGGCAATCTGCAAGGGGCGGCAGTCCGTGTGTTTTTGCCGCCCAAAGCAGCGCACCAAATTGCCGCCGCGGACAGCGGGGGGCAGTCCGTGTGCCGTTAGGGCGGCACGCACGTTTTCATGGCGGCGGCAATTCGGCGGCAGCTTCTATGTTCAGCTGCCCACCGTGGCAATTCGGCGGCTTCTGTCTTCCGGCTGAAGACAGAAGCTGCTGCCGCCGCCGCAGAAACGCGCGTACCGCCCTAACAGCACATGGACTGCCCCCGCCGTCCGCGGCGACAATTCGGCGCGCTGTTTGGAGCGGCAAAAACAGTAGAGCCGGCCCTGCCCAGCTCTAAAGGCAACGCCACTACCAGCAACAGCACAGAAGTAAGAGTGGCTTCTGTGCTGCTGCTGTGCTTGTAGTGCCTGGTGCTCAGCCTGCAAATCAAGGCAGACTTTGCGCTGTCACACGGGGCTGCATCTTGCCAGAGCCCAAAGCCCTTCCGCAGCCCTCTGGCCATTCCTGGCTCACTAGGGGTGCCATTTCAGATTTGCGTGTGTGTGCACAACTTTAACTGTGATTCCAGGGGCTACTTTGGCACCCGAAAACTAGGTGTTTTGCAGTTAACAACTTGGAAATTAGTTGACAAAAACACTGTATCTAATTCCTATAGAAAGAGAGGAAAAAATATATGCAAACACCAATTAAAGCCATATTTTCAGTTTATATGTAAGTTTAGAACAGTCAAGAAATAATACAGCAAGATATTCCCAATCGCAAGCCTTGAAATATCAGTTCTGGAGCTTTAACACAGATATCAGAAACTAGGGCTGTCGACTAATCGCAATTAGCTCACACAATTAACTCAAAAAAAATTAATCGCGATTAAAGCGATTAATCGCAGTTTTAATTGCACTGTTAAACAATAGAATACCAATTGAAATTTATTAAATATTTTGGATGTTTTTCTACATTTTCAAATATATTGTATTCTGTGTTGTAACTGAAATCAAAGTGTGTATTATTTTTATTACAAATATTTGCACTGTAAAAATGATAAACAATAGAAATAGTATTTTCACCAAGTTCTGTAGTGCAATCTCTTTGTTGTGAAAGTGCAATTTACAAATGTAGATTTTTTTTTGTTACATAACTGCATTCAAAAACAAAACAATGTAAAACTTCAGAGCCTACAAGTCCACTCAATCCTACTTCTTGTTCAGCCAATTGCTAAGACAAACAAGTTTGTTTACATTTCTGGGAGATAATGCTGTCTGTTTCTTATTTACAATGTCACCAGAAAGTGAGAACAGGCATTTGCATGGCACTTTCGTAGCAAGCATTGCAAGGTATTTACATGCCGGATATGCTAAACATTCGTATGCCCCTTCATGCTTCGGCCACCATTCCAGAGGACATGCTTCCATGATGATGACACTCGTTAAAAAAATAATGCATTAATTAAATTTGTGACTGAATTCCTTGGGGGAGAATTGTAGGTCTCCTGCTCTGTTTTACCCACATTCTGCCATATATTTCATGTTATAGCAGTCTCGGATGATGACCCAGCACATGTTGTTCATTTTAAGAATACTTTCACAAAATGCAAAGAAGGTACCAATATGAGATTTCTAAAGATAGATACAGCACTTGACCCAAGGTTTAAGAATCTGAAGTGCCTTCCAAAATCTGAGAGGGATGAGGTGTGGAGCATGCGTTCAGAAGTCTTAAAAGAGCAACACACTGATGCGGAAACTACAGAACCTGAACCACCAAAAAAGAAAATCAACCTTCTGCTCATGGCATCTGATTCAAATAATGAAAATGAACATGTCAGTCTGCATTGCTTTGTATTGTTATCAAGCATAACCCGTCATCAGCATGGACGCACATCCCCTGGAATGGTGGTTGAAGTATGAAGGGACATATGAATCTTTAGCATATCTGGCACATAAATATCTTGTGACACTGGCTACAACATTGCCATGAGAACGCCTGGTCTCACTTTCAGGTGACATTGTAAACAAGAAGTGGGCAGCATTATCTCCCAGAAATGTAAACAAACTTGTTTGTCTGAGCGATTGGCTGAACAAGAAGTAGGACTGAGTGGATTTTACATTGTTTTATTTTTGAATGCAGTTTTTGGTACATAATTCTACATTTTTAAGTTCAACTTTCATGATAAAGAGATTGCACTAGAGTACTTGTATTAGGTGAATTGAAAAATACTATTTCTTTTGTTTTTTTACAGTGCAAATACTTGTAACCAAAAATAAATATAAAGTGAGCATTGTACACTTCGTATTCTGTGTTGTAATTGAAATCAATATATTTGAAAATGTAGAAAACATCCAAAAATATTTAAATAAATGGCATTCTATTATTGTTTAACAGTGTGATTAGTCGTGCAATTAATTTTTTTTATTGCTTGATAGCCCTGTCAGAAACACAAGTTTGATACTTTGTACACTATCTTTAGTAGAAATAAAATCTGCTTACTTTCTCTGACACACTCATGTTACTGCCATTATCTACTCTATTTTAGTCAATTGTTTTTCACTCCACTAAAAATGTATTTACTTATTTTTAACATACGTGATTAAGGTTTTTGGATTTTTTTCTCTTTTACTAACGGGGAATTTATTTTTCTAATTATTTTGGCATTTATGTTTACCGATCACAATCATGTACATGACTCACAAACATTTGCCTCTATCATTACTATTAGTATCAGACTTGGAACCACATTTATTTTTGTACGAATTTTAAGTTATTTTACACGTATAACTAAAAATACAATTTGAAAATAGGCAACCTTCATCTGCCCAGTGTCTAAAGTTATGTGTTTAGCTAATTGTTTTTAAACTGACACTGCTAAGGTTTGTACAAGCTAAATTTACATTCCAGAATGATAATATTAGTTGATTGTACCATTTTAAATAATGAATGACAAAGCACAATGTGGTAATAATAGTAATAATAATGATAATTACTCCAGCCAGGACACGTTATGCATTTTAGAACTCACTACTCAAATAATTAAATTTAAGCATAGCAGAGAAATAAAATTAGGAAATGGACAGGCCAGTCAAAAAACTAAAATAACAGTACTGTAATCCTTAACAAACTTTGAAAGACTAAAATTACAGAGAATATATCCATTGCATATTTTGAAAGGAAGTAACATTAACAATAACAATACAAGTGCGCATGAGAGAGAGATTGTATATGTTGGGGAAACTGTGTGTGTGTGTGTGTGTGTGTGTGTGTGTGTGTGTGTGTTGGGGGAGCGTGTGAGTGAGTGAATGAAAGTGCACGTGTGTGTGTGTGAGTGTGTCTGTTAGGGGGAGTGTATGACATAGACTGTGTGCATGTGAGAAAAGGTGTGCTAGGGAAGAGTGTGAGAGCGCATGCATGTATGAGTCAGTGGCGCCCTGACCCCGCTCCCCAGCAGCAGCACCAGGTGAGGCGGGAGAAGCCCCAGTGCCCTGACCCTGGTCCCCCACAGAAGCTCAGGGGGCTGTGGGGGAAGCCCCAGCACCTGGACCACCACTGCGGCCCTGGGACTGGAGGAGCTCTCGCTACCTGCCATGGCCTCAGAGCTGGGGGAGCTCTCACTCCCCACTGCAGCCTGGGGCTATGGTGGGGGGGGACAGACTTCTCTGGTCTTGGGGCCGCAGTGGCGGGGGGAGAAAGTAGAAAACGGGTTGCGGGGCCGCAGGGGGGGCAGAATGGGGAGGATCACAGGCAGAAAGGGTGGAAGGGGGGCGGGACCTCAGGTGGATGGGGTGTGGAGGGCCCCTTACTTGCTCTGGCCCAAGGCCCCAGGAAACCTTAATCCGCCTCTGGAGAGAGTGTGTGTATGTGAGAGATAGTGTGTTGGGGAGTGTGTGAGAGACAGTGTGTGTTGGGGAAGTGTGTGCGAAAGACAGCATGTTACGCTGTCTCTTTCAGAAAGCACTCAGGATCAGGAGCCTGAAGGCTTGTTCAGACTTCAGCAGCCACTGGCAGCTCCCACTCTGGACCCAGAAAGGCAGCGGTACAGACAGATTCCCCGTTGTCCCACCACCCCAGGGCAGCGGAGACCGTGTACATGGGTGGGGGAGGGACACACCCCAACATCTGCCCCTCCTCTCACTCTGCACAGCAGACAGATGCTCTCAGTCCCAAGCAGCTTGGCCAGGAGTGGCTCCGGAGGAAATGGGACAGAAGCAGCAGTGACTGCACACGGCAGTGGAGCAACGTGGAGGAGGAGAACCCCTGCTCCAGCGGAGTCACCTGGTTGGCTGTCCAACTGCCCCCCTGCAGTTTGGGTCCCTCTGCCCTCTCAGGATGCTGCTGCTCGCCTGGCTGCCTCCTTGGGCCCAGCTGGCTCTTGACAGTCAGGTGGGACTCAGGTACCAAACTCTGCACCAAGTGCCCTCTTGAGTAGGCCACCATGGGCTGCCACCCAGCCCACCCACCCCTAAAGCTGGCCCTGCGTATGACTGTGAGTACTATGGCTAAACCAGCAGGGGAGAAATACAGAGAAATTAAATTGGCCAGAGACAGAAATGTAGAAAAGCAGGAAAAAATGCCAGCAATATGACAACCAGCATTCAGGCAAATATATAGAAACTTTAATAAACTCAACCATTATGCTAACATGTACAGAGAAAGCAGAAAACTGTCTGTATTAAGTACAGAAAAGGATTCCATAAGTGAAATGGAAGAGCTGTTCCTAAGCTCAATAATGGAGGAGGCTGAAAACTCAAAGGATCAGCTAATTAAAATGTGCAGAAATGGCACTTACATGACATACAAAATAGACACTGGGCACAAGTAAATGTAATAAGAGAAACTGAAATGGGCATATGTAAGAAGTACATAAAAGTGGGTACGTTGAAAGAGTATGTGAAAGACTATAATGGAGGAACAATTCCAGAGTTGGGGCAGTGCACATTGATACAAAGGGGAAATGATAAAACCAAAGAGTTTGTGGTGCTACACAGAGACAAGGAATCAGTCTTTGGCCTACACGGGTGTGAGTTCCTTGGTCTCATTAAGAGAATACATGCTACAGATAGACAGAATGACAACACAGAACTAGGTATGAAAGTATTAATAGGATTATATGAAAATGGATTCTCAGGAAATGGTGCCTCCCCATAACAAATAAGATACAATTAAGAGACTATTTAGAACCTGTGGGATGTGCTACATGAAAAGTTCCACAAGTCTTAAGAAAGAGTCTAGAAGAGGAGCTGCAAAACAAGAGAGCAAAAGGTATCATTCGGTGAATAGAAGAACCAACAGATTGGGTTCACTTCTAAGTAATCATAGAGAGGAAAGGAGGGGGACTACAGCTGTGAATAGACCCTAAGGAGCCAAAGAAAACCATAAAAAGATAACACTTTCACTCGCCCACAAGAAACGAACTATTGTCTGAGATGACACAAGCCAAAATGTTCAACAAATTAGATGCATCAGCAGAATTCTGGCAGATCCCCTTAAACACTGGAGCTCCAAGAGCTGCACTTTCAACACACCATTTGGCAACTACAAAAGGCAGTCTTAGGAAGCAGTAATACTTTTGGCTCCAGAAGTATTTCACTGTACAATGAGTCAGATGCTAGAGGGTCTATCAGGAGTGAAAGTGTACACTGATGACATAGTATCAGAGGGGTAGCCGTGTTAGTCTGGATCTGTAAAAAGCAACAGAGAGTCCTGTGGCACCTTTAAGACTAACCGATGTATTGGAGCATAAGCTTTCGTGGGTGAATGCCCACTTCGTCGGATGCAT
>NW_020664447.1:46598406-46598684 GCF_002925995.2 Terrapene triunguis
AGGCCAATGGGAGCTGCTGGAAGTGGCGCGGGCCGAGGGATGTACTGATCGCCGCTTCCCGCAGCTCCCATTGGCTTGGAGCAGCGAACCGTGGCCAGTGGGAGCCGCGATCGGCCGGACCTGCGGACGCGGCAGGTACACAAACCGGCCCGGCCCGCCAGGGGCTTTCCCTACACAAGTGGCATCCCAAGTTTGGGAAACACTGGATTAGCTGAATGTGGAGTATATATAGAGAAGAACTTGCTAAAAAAAAAAAAAAAAAAAAAAAAAAAAAAAAA